>NC_142096.1:41385839-41705482 GCF_054644295.1 Miniopterus natalensis | reverse complement strand
AGGACTGTTGTGCGGGAGTCACTGTGGCCTTGAGGGCGTGCGGTTCCAGGCTGGGGACGGAGACACTCCTGACCGGCTCGCCTTCTCTGTGCTCGCCGGTGCTGGGCACCCAGATAAGAGCAAAGCACCCCCCCCCCCCATTCCACAGGTGAGGAAACAGACTCGTGAAGTGACCGGCCACAGTCAAAGCCAGTAGAGGTGAAGCAGGATTCTAACCCAGGACTGTCTGACTCCCAAGCCTACGTGTTGGCACGGCCCTCGCCCAGGTTCAGAGACGGTGCCATGAGGTGTGTGGCTCCCTTGAGGATTTTCATGCTCCCACCACCTGACCGGCCAGGAGCCCTCACTTCACCCACTCTGCCAGGGTGGAGCCTGAGGCTGAGCGCAGGGGCCTCGCCCAGGGAAGGTCGCTGCTCCCATCTGAGCCAGGTCTGCCCTGTGCGCGGGCCGCGTCCTGGTCACTGTGCCCACCTCCTACACCCGTCCTCCCAGCCACCCTCCCCCAGGCATCCTGGCCTGATTCGCCTCAGCCCAGTCTGGACTCAGGGTATCGGCTCTGCTGTGTCAGGACAGCATGTTCTCGCCTGCTCCGGGGGCGCAGAACTCCTGCCAGCTCCATCAGGACTGCACTGCGGACCCAGCACCACCAGGATGTGGCTGTGGGCTCGGCCGGTGGCCGTGGTGCTCCTGCCTTCTCCTCGGGCCTCCCCCTCGCTCTGCCCTGAACTCCCCTGGACGTCGGGATGTGATGCCTCACCCACCCCTGAATTTGCTGTCTTGGGGTGTAAAGCCTGTGCTTCCCGGGGCTAGACCCTATTGCAAAACGGTGCCAAGTTCCTCAAACAGGGAACCCTTAGGTTTTTGGTTTTTTTCTTTTGTTTCTTTATATTTTCCTCTACTTCTTAGATTTTATGCAAAAAGGTATTGTTTGTGATCAAGAATAAATCAGTGAAATGATAAGATGATTTTTAAAAGAGTCAGTTATTCAACCTGCCACCATTCCAGAGACTGTGGGCATCGGGCAGAGGTGGGAGAGGGATTTGGGAGGCTGGGGACCCTTTCTGGTGCTGCAAGGTCACACTGTGTCCACCAGGCCCATCCTAGGGAGCTGAGGGCCAGACAGCATCCAAAGCTGCAATGACTTCACCCCACCTACCCCGACCCCCCCCTTCCCCACAGACCTCAGCACTGAGCAGGAGACACTCAGCTCTGGCCCCTGGGTGGCTGGTGGCAGGAGCCCCAGTGTCCTCACAGCCGTCAGAGTTGGAGTCCTTATTGTTTTAATTGGCCACCCATGTCCTGGGGGCCTTTCTCCCTCCAGGTCAAAGAGCTGCCCGCCGGTGCCTGCGCAGCCCACGAGACAGGAAGTGGGGCCCACACCGTCCAGCGAGGCCGGTGTGACTCAGCTCCCCCCCGGTCCAGTGCAGCGTGGACTTCCAGCCCCCTCCTGCCCTCCTGGAGGCCTTGGAGCCCTGACCTCTGACCCCCTCGACCCCAGCCACAGTCCCATTCTTGCTCTTCTCTGAACAAGCCAAGACCTTCCCCTGACCCCAGGGCACCAGCTGCTCCCTCTCTCTGGATGCCCTCCCCTGAACCCCAACATGTCGTTCAAGTCGCAGCTCAAATGTCCTCTCCCGGGGGGCTGTCCCTGACCACCTCTCCCCAGATGTCTCCGCGCACAGGCACTCCTCACTGTCTCACGTTTTCTCTTCCTGCAACCCTGACTCTGGCCTTACTGCTGCCTCCCCAGTGCTGTGCCCGCTCTCCTCAGACTTCTGCTCCACCACAGCCCGGGCCTTGCTGCCGGCTCCCCAAGGCCCTCGTGGGTTTGGTGGCAAGAGCTAGATTGCTGGGCTGCACAGACTCCCTGGATGCCCTCAGGGGTCCGGAGGTGGATGGTGTCCCAGCTCCGCTGACAATGACTCTGTGCTCCAGCCTCAGGGCATTACTGTTTCTGCTCAGAGCTCAGAGCAACCGTGAGAGCTGGGGCTTAGACTGTTCCGCAGCCCAGGGGCTGGGAGGCAAAGCCCCTGCTGCTGGGAAACCCTCTGGGGTACCCTAGTCTAAGCTGATCTGGGTTCTGCAGCCCCCAGGTGACCCAAAGGTCTCCAGCTGCGCACCCTGTTGTCTTCTGTCCATCCTGTGTCACAGACTCCAGAACCCGCCCCGAGACCCTCAGCCTGGCAGGATGATGATGCTGGGGGCAGAGTGCAGCTCAGAGGTAGAGAAAGTCTCTCGGGCACTCCCAGAGGCCTCTGGGCCTTGGTTAAACTCAGTGAATGTTTTCCAAGCCCCACTCTCTGCTGGGGACACAGCCAGGTATCACAGGCCTGTCCTTAGGGAGCACAAGGCCTATGGTGAGCCAGAGCAGCAGTGCTCTTTGCAATGGGGCATACAGGGCCTTGCCCAGGCTCAGCCTGGCCAGGAAGGCTTCCTGGGGCAGGTGCCCATGGAACGGGGGCTCAGGGACCTTTGGGGGCCTTGAAAGCACCCTGCCTCCTCTTAATTCTCCCCAGGAGTTGACAGGCCTGTTAGGATACAAGCGACACACCTGTGAGTCCCCAAAATAGCTGCGGTTGTACAGGGACGCAGCGTCACGCTGTGGAGTCACTGCCTCCTCGGCTGTGTTTGCAAAAATACCTTCTGCCGCACAAAAGGTGAAAGTGGCAGAGGCGAGAACCGGCTTCAGAAAAGGAAAAATATTTAAACACCTTCCGCAGGGATCTGTAAACTCTGGGCACAGGCACCGCGAACGCTCCATGTGACTGGCCTAAAGTTAGCTCCCGCCCGGAGGGAGCTGGCTGCATAGTGGCGTCCCCACCGGGTGCTGGCATGTGACGCTGGCTCCGTTCCCGCAGGCCGGCAGTGAGCTGGAGAGCGAGGGCAACGTGCCTTCTGCACATGGGAAGAGGGTCCAATCGGGCGGGGATGGCTCTTCTCCCCCTGCTTAACCAGCCAGGAAAGAGGCATGGAGAGGGTCCCTCACGTGCCCAAGGTCACACTGGGAGGAGGTGATAGCCTGCAGCTCGGGCCCGGCCAGCTGTACTTACTGCACAGCCCGAACGTGTTGGGGTCCATCTGGGGGAACTGAGCTCGGGTGGTGAGAACCTGGTCACACTGCAGGGACAGGCTGCTTCTGGGAGAGTCCCCACACCTGCCTGAGATTCCCAGTGTTGCCCCTTCCTCTGCTGACACTGTCCAGGCGTTGTCACCCCACCTCCTACTGCCTCACCTCATGCCCAAGTTCAAAGTGAGGAGCCTCGGCTGCTTTCCCAAGTTGCTCCAGTTACTGCTGTCACAGTCAACAATTGTTTCTGATTATTTTAAAGAAGATTTTAATTTTTTTTGTTTTATTCATTAATTTATTATTATTAATTTTAAGAAAGCAGAAGAGCTGGGTTCCACAAATGTCCCCTCTGTGAATGCCCAGTTATTTCAGGCACTGGGTGGTGGGGCTTGGAGATGCCCTCCCGTCTCCTCTGCTTGGTTGTAGAGCAACCTCCCTCTTATCAACCCTGTGACCCTGTGGCTGAGGCCTCAGTTAATGAGACCCTCCTGCTGGGCACAGCAACTCGGGAGCTGTCAGCTGGAGATGCCTCTGCCAATCGCAGGCTGATCCTGGCAGCACTGGGGCTCGGGGGACACGATGGAGCTATTTATGGATCAGGCATCCTTCAGACCCCATTAAGAAGCCTTCGATCCACTAATCACATTTCCTCTAGGGCATGCATGTGCATGGGGTGCTGGGGGACGGCCTTGGCTTGAAGGAGGGAACAGCCTGGCAAAGGACTGCATTGGACGCCTGGGGTGGGAGGTGGGAAGGAGGGAGGTAGGAGGGGAGGCAGAGAAGTGGTGGAGGCCAGGTCTAAGGATAGGAATGCCAGGGGAGGAGCTTCTGGGGGCTCAGCATGGAGTGGGAGAGTCAGCTCTGGCTGCAGGTGGAGGGAAACAGAGAAGCTCAGCTGGAGACAGGGACCAGTGATGAGCTGGAGGCCACAAGGACCCGAACTGGAGGAGGGGTTGTCTGTGTGAGAACAGAAGTGGAACCCAGGCCTCCTGCCTCCCTGTGCCCTGCTCTCTGGGTTGGGTCAGTGGCTCCCAAAGAGTGGACCCAGGAGCTGGTGCTGAGGCTTCATGCCCAAAGGCAGATTCCCTGGTCAAATGAATTTGGGAAATGCTCCTCACAGCACTCCTGTCTGGGAGCTGTGATGCCTGTTAGGGGCTGGAAGGCTCTGAGGAGTCCTGAACCCTCTAATGTTTAGCCCAGTGCTCCCCAGTGACACAGTCACACCTCCAAGAGGAGTCTGGGAAGCTCTCCTGCACCTGGCTGCCCGGCTGCCCAGTGCTTTCCTCTGGAATTGGCCACTGCTGGAGGTCTAATGTGGAGGTCTAACTGCAAATTTCATGGCTCAAGAGGAATCAGGGAAGTCTGGCAAAGCTAGGAGTGGAGGGAGGAACGTAGAGCTGGCATCGGGCCAGGAAGGGCAGGTTCATCCCAGCTCCTCTGTGATTTGGGGCCACTGGACTCAGTGCCTCACCTTCCTCATCTGTAAAATGGGGACGATGATTGTCAGCCTCTGCCCATTTTCAAAGATGTAGGTGTTAATATGGCAAAGCTTGGGATGTGCCCAAGGAGTTGGGTGTTCTGGGAGCAACAGACTGCTCTGGCTCCTTGCCAGCAAATGGAACCTGCCCTGGGCCAGCACTGACTGGTACCCGTGGAGGCACCTGGGCACCAGTGGGGGACCTGGCCTTGAGCCCCGCGCCTCTCTGCTTTCAGTGAGCAGTGGAGTCTGTCAGCGCTGCTGTGGAAGAAGCTCTGAACTGGTGGGCAGGTCCCTCTGACTCACTTCGGGACAGCAATAAACCTTGTGGCCTCTCTGGTGAGACCTGGAGCTATGGACACACTCAATGTGTAAAGAACCTAGCAAACAAGTAGGCAGTAGAGAGTTATAAAGCCATGATGTTCTTTATTATCTAATCAGGTACATCTGTTTTTACTAACAAAGGTCCAGAGACAATGGCTGGAGGAGCACAGACTGTCTGCCAGCTCCAAGGCACCAGCCAGTGGCCTGAGCAGAGAGTGCATTGCATTTGCTCTTCAGTGGGGTGGCTGGGACTGCACCCTCATTACCTGTCTCCCTCCCGCACCTTGGCTCCCCTTAAGAATGCTTTCCCAGGGCTCTCATTGGGTCAGAGGTAAGCCACGCCCAGCCAATCACTGTGGCCAGGGGAACCCTGGGCTCTGCTTGGCCACACCTGAGCTCTGAATCAAGTGCGCGAAGAGCCACAGACCACCCCCCAAACGCTGGTTATCCCTTTTCTTCCCCCTCAGAAATACAGCCTTTGGACTCTCGAGAAACAAGGCAGGGGAGCCAAGCCTCAGAGTGGAATCTGGGGGGTGGGAGAGGAGGGTGCCCTGGCCTGCCCATCTGCACCCATGCTCCGCTCCACTCCTCTCCACACCTTGCACTCAAGGCTGGGCTGGAGTTGGTGCTTTCAGAACCACTGGGGAGCCGGGCCTGCATGGCTCAGCAGTTGAGCATTGACTTAGGACCCAGGAGATCATGGTTGGATTCCCACTCAGGGCACATGCCTGGGTTGCAGGCTTGATCCTCAGAAGGGGACATGAAGAAGGCAGCCGATCAATGACTCTCCCATCATTGATGCTTCTATCTCTCTCTCTCTCCCTTCTCTCTGAAATCAATACATAAAATATATATAAAAAAAGAACCACTGGGGCAAAGGGGAAGGTTTGAGGTGCCCCCCCAGAGGCACTGTCACCAGCCTGACCTCTTTCTGGACTGGCATAGCAACCTGCAATACTAGCCAAGCAACTGCTTTGGAGATGAGTGCTGGGGACATGGGGGACGCTGGGGACACAAGGAAGATGAAGGAAGATGAAGGAAGATGTCAGGACAGGCTCTGCTCCAAGGAGCTCACTCTACCTGATAAGACCATGGAAGGAGAGTGCAAGGTGTGGAGAGGAGTGGGGCGGAACATGGGTGCAGATGGACAGGCCAGGGCACCCTCCTCTCCCACTCCCCAGATTCCACTCTGAGGCTTGGCTCCCCTGCCTTGTTTCTCTAGAGTCTGAAGGCTGTATTTCCGAGGGGGAAGAAAAGGGATAACCAGCGTTTGAGGGGTGGTCTGCGGCTCTTCAGGGCACTTGAACTTGTGACCAGAAGGCAGCTGGTCCTTGAAGGAGCCATGGACAGAGCCTGGAGGAGGTTCCAGCTCTGGTTCTAGGTCAGAATTGCCTGAGTCCCTGGGCACACGACTCTCTCCGGTTGGACGCGTTCCCATCTGTAGAACAGCGGTTTGGACTAGTTTATCTCGGAGGGTCCTTCCAGTGTGCACACAAAGCGGTTTCGTTTTCTTGAAAGGCTGTTTGTAAACCCAATAAAAGCGGCTCTCTACGGGGCTTGGCCTGCGCCAGAGGAAGCGTCCCATCCCCCGCTGCGCACCTGCCCGCGGGCCGGCCTGGGCTCCCCTCCCCCAGGTTGGCTCCCAGCGGCCGACCTGTGCGGAGTCCAGTGCCCCCTGGTGGCGCCACGGAGGGCCGGCCGCTTCCTGACGGCCGAGGCTCGACGGCTGTGACTCAGGGGTGGTGCCCCTGCAGGGCTCCCGGGGGCCCGGCTGGGGTTCCGCCGTGGGCCGAGCCGCGGCGCAGTTAATTGCCAGCTGCTGGGAATCCTTGTCGCCCGCTCGCGGTGACTCACCGGGCGGCCAGGCTCATTCGTCAAGCGCCGGGGCCTCGGTTTCCAAAATGAATTCTAGGGAGAGCGCCTGTTGGGGTGGAGCTTTCGCCCCCTCCGTCCCTCCCTCCCCGGTGCTCCAGTAGCCCGCAGACCCCGCGGAGACCCAACAGCCCAGAACAAAGCGCGGGCCTCCTCCCGTGCGGCGGGGGCGCACTCGCGAGTCCCTGAAACGGTGTGGAAAGCCAGGGAGCCTCGTGAGGCATAGGGTCCCCAGACTCGCTTGGCCCAGAGTCCCTGCGGACCGGGAGCCGAGGCACGGCCCGAGCGGGCAACTCGGAGGGGTCAGGGCTTCTGGAGCCCGCGAGCTGCGGGGGTTGGGTTTGACTCCCTGGCCTACTGCGCATCGCCCGTGGCCACCTCTGCCCCGGCTCCTAGCCCGCCGCCGGGGGCGGAGGCTTCCCTCAAATCTCCATCTCCTCCTTGGCTGGGTGCAAGAGAGGTCGCCTGACCCAGAGAAGGGGAGACGGGGGGGGGGGGGGGGGCGGTGTCTTCGCGGCTTCAACCAGCCCATTTCGAGCTTGGAGAGATCAGGCGGCCGGTGGCCAAAGGAAAGCACCTGAAGGGAGATGGAGAAGAGGGCAAAGGAGGCTGAAACAGGAAGGGGGTGAAGCCGGGCGAGGTCTCCCTTTTGGACACAGGAATAAGTGCGCCCCTGCAGGAGCCTCAGTTCCCTTCCCAGGCTGGTCGAGACCCGCGTTGCGCGGCGCGGAGAGCAGGGGGGAGGTGCGGGGTTGCTTCCCGGGTGCACCCTGAGCCCAGCCTCGGGGAATCAAGGAGTGTTTCTTGGAGAAGCCACAGGGAGGGAACAGGAAAGGTGGGGGTGCGGCCCGGACCCCGAGTGGCGGCCAGTGCCATCCGCAGCTCTCTCTGGGGTAACGACTCAGGTAGGCAGGTTCTGGGCCACCCGGCCGGCAACGCTCGGGGGGGCCGAGGTTACTCTTGGGACCTCACTACGCGATGAGGAGGTGCCCACAGCCAGTGACACGCGCCAGCGCCAGGTTGCCGCCCTTGGGGGAACCGCGTTTGCTGCTGCGCTCCCGTTGCCCACGGCCCCCTCGGTTTGTGCTCCCCGCTCTCCACTGGATCCCTCCTCTCTCTTAAGCCGCCTGCCTGCCTTCTCGGGCTGAATTCCCTTTCCTCCCCCAGCGCCGGGTTCCTCAAACTCTCCGCCCCGCGTGGCTGCGCGCTCTCTGGAAGACGGGCTTTCAGGACCCAGGCAGCCGCCTTAATCCTCCCATCCCCCGCCGAAACCTGCCGGTGGCTCCGCCTCCGCTCTCACTCAGGAGACACCTAGTCCCCCGCCCGCCTCCGCCTCCGCCCCCTCCCCGGGCCCCGGCGCCCCCCCCCCCCCCGCCGGGCTCCCTCCGCGCGCACTCCGCGCCGCGCTCGGTCTGCAGCGGGAGCTGCCGCGGCCGCCTCGCCAGCTGGCCGGGGACCAGGCGGGAGGTGGCTCGCCCGGGAGGCTGCGGGGGGCGGGCGGAGGGAAGAGGAGAGGGAGGAAGGCCGGGCTTCCGTGTGGCCCGGCCCCCGCCCCCCGCGGCCCTCCCGCCCGAGCGGGGCTGCCACGCGCGCGCTCACGCACACACATACATACGCACACACACTCGGGCTCCCTCCGGCGCGCACGCACGCAGCGCCCCGGGCAGACCATCGCCGCAGCCGCCTCCCCAGACGCTCGGACGCCGGAGGGCCCCGACCCCGGCGCGGCTCATGCGCCCGCGCCCGCCCTGCAACTCCGCGAGGCCCGCGGGACCCCTCCCGCCGCCGCCGCCGCGCCCGCCGCCCTCGGAGAAGCGGGCTGGACGACCGCCACCGCGACGTCCCCCGGCCGCCCCCGAGGCCGCTCCGCCGCGGGCTCTGCCGCCCGGAGGCCGCGCCCCGCTCCCGCGCCTCGGGGGCTGAGCGGAGCAAACTTCGTGGACCGGCCGACGCCCGGCAGGGACCCCTCCACGTCCCTGCGCGCTCTGGTGGGCCCGGGGCGCTCGGACCTTCGGGCATCGGGCTGCCCCGCCTGCTGCACCTGCTCGGCCCCCTCCCCGCTTGCTGGGGACTCCGGAGACGCCGCCACTTCGAAAACTTTTCCACACCCCCCTCGGGGGGGGGGGGGCGAGGAGGGGTGAAGGAGAAGTAGGTCCCGCCGGGCGCTCGCAAACCTGTGGGCTCCTAGCGGGGCGCCGCCGCCCGGGAGCAGGACCCCGAGGGGCGCGGGCCCCGGCGGCCGCCCTCGGGCGGTGCCCCTGCTCCTGCCCCTGCTTTTCCGGCGGGAGCGGGGGGCGGGGTGCGGAGGGCCGCGCGGTGCCCGGCGGCGCCGCCGTGCATGGCCCTGCGCAGTGGGGCGGGCTGCTTCGGCCGGGTCTGGCGCAGGGTGTCGGGGCTCCCGGACGCCTGGCCCCGGCGCTCGAGCAGCCTCCTCTGCCTGTCCGCCTTCTCGCCCGAGCCCGGGCCCGCGCCGCCCCTGCCCCGCCGGCCGCCTCGCGGTGGCGGCGGCTGTGGCGGCCCCGGCGGAGGGGGGCACCCTCCGCCTCCCCGCCCCCCGCCTCCCCGCTGCTGCTGCTGCTGCCGCCGCCGCTTACAACTTGGAGGCGGCGGCGGCGGCGGAGGAGGCGGCGGCCGAGGCCGCCGGGCGCTGCAGTGGGACGCGCGCGGCTGCGAGCCTGCGGGACATGCCCCCCGCGCCGGCTCCTTGCTGGCGGCCATGAAGAGGCAGAACGTGCGGACTCTGTCCCTCATCATCTGCACCTTCACCTACCTGCTGGTGGGCGCCGCCGTCTTCGACGCCCTGGAGTCGGACCACGAGATGCGCGAGGAGGAGAAACTCAAAGCCGAGGAGACCCGGATCAGGGGGAAGTACAACATCAGCAGCGAGGACTACCGGCAGCTGGAGCTGGTCATCCTGCAGTCGGAGCCGCACCGCGCCGGCGTCCAGTGGAAATTCGCCGGCTCCTTCTACTTTGCCATCACGGTCATCACCACCATAGGTAAGGGCCGGGCGCGCCGCCGCCGGGCTCCCCGCGCCCGGGAGCAGTCCGGGGAGGCGGCCGAGCGCGCGGCGCAGGGCTGGGTGCGGGGCGCCGAGGCTTCGGCGCAGCCTGTCTCCGGGGCTCCTCCCGCAGCGCCCCCTCCTCCCTCGCGAGCACCCTCCTCTCCTGCGCCTCTGCGCCTCACTCCTGCAGGACCCCACCCGGCTCTGCTCCGCGCTGGCGTCTGGGCCGCGCGTGCGAGCCCCCGCGAGCGTGCCGGCTCCCGGAGGGCGGAGGCGCCACTTTTGCAAAGAGAGTGGAGCGCTAAGAATAATCCCACGGCAGACACCCACCCACCCACCGCCCCGGCGCGGCTGGGCTGCGCAGGGTTCCAAGCCTTACACTTACTACCGCTCCGGGAGTTGGAGAGGGCTGGCCTGCCACCCGCGGCGTGGAGAGGGACTCAGGTGGCAAGGGACTGCTCCTGGAGTGTGGGAGGCACTGACCCTCGCCAGCCTTCAGCGCCCCTGAGCCCAGGTTCCAGCTCAGGGAACCTGGCTGGCGCCTCTTCTTCGAATTCTGCAGCAGGTCGTGCCAGGCCCGGGGAAGAGAGTTTGCTGTCTGGTGATTGGAGAGGGGTGGCAGCCGGGTGACCTGTGCTAGGAGCAAGAACGAGGGCCAGGGTCAGGTCCTGACCTGCCCACCCCCAGGCTGTAACAGTGGGCAAGAGAAGCCTTAGTATTGCCTGGAGAAGTTCAGCCCCAGTTTGGGGAGAGAGTCCAGTTGGTACACCCTGGGGACTCCTGTGGGTTCCTCCCACCAGGGTGCTGTGCACTGAGGTTCTCTGGTGGGTGCAGAGGGCGGCACCCCCACTGAGGCCTGGCCTTTCTGTGAACTCACAGGCGTTACACTTTGAAAGAGATCTTTGGAGCCCAAGTAGCTCACTTCATCCCGGAGGATGTGGGGTGCCCTCCACTGCAGGAGGCAGGTGGTGTTTCTGTGATCTGCAACTTGTCCCAGCGCACCCTGTCCCTCCACAGTCATCTCCTTGGTCCTGTCAGGGCCACGGTATTGGCTTGGGGTGGTCCCCTTCCTGTTCCCCTCCAGTCCTTTCTGCCCCCTGCTCTGAGAAGAGGCCTCCTCCTCTGTTTTCCCCTTGGTGTCTGTCGTTGTCTGGGAAGCTCTGCGTGCTGAGAGAACAGCGTCTCTCTGTGCCATATGCAACAGGAAGTCCCAGCACAGGACGGCCTGTCTTTCCTTCTTGGTTGAAAAGACTTTTTAAGACAGTCATCTTGTTTGAAATGTTTAATTCATTGCTGCAGGATTTTATGTCTTTGGAAGGAAACTGTCCTTCTGTCGTCTCCTTAACCAGATTTACTCCCGTTTGCTCCACACCCTTGGCTGTGGCCAAAATCCAGAAAAGTCTTCTTTCCCACTGTGTGCTTCCAGTGTCTGAAAGGACCGGTCAGTCATCACTGTCCTTTCTGTCTTTAAACTCCCAGCCTGAGCTGTGGCTGGAACATGCAGATGCGCAGGCGATGATCCTGGGGGTCAGGCCTGTTCGCTGGAGGGCCAGAGAACAAGAAAGATGCCTCCAAAACTGACCGCCCTGGGGAGGGAAAAAGCCATCCTTCTCTAGTCTTTAGTGATAAGATGGGAAGTCTGGCTGCGTTTGGCCGGTCCCAGGAGTTGAACTACATTAGGAGAGGACTGGAGTTAAAATCAAACCCAGAGGTGTTCTAGTGTGCCTGAAAAAAGGAATTGTTAGACTGATAAAGTTCGTATGGAGGTGTGTTTATTGATTCTGATCTTCAGTTGTGGGCATATGCTTCTAATGGTTGCAGCTCCAAAGAGAAGCCATCAGGAGAGTGTGGCCAAACTGAGGTGTTATCTTAGCCAGGGGTGTGGGTGCCACAGGGCCTTCTGATAACTGTGCTGGTTTTTCTCACTTCCTTTATTGAGTGGTCAGCTGATTTTCCAGAAAGAAAAGTTGGAATAATTTGTAAGGATGGGAAGAAAAGACTGTCCTTGCTCAGCTGCCCTGGAGGGGGGGGGAGGGGGGTGAAGACACTGAGCTTGGACCAAAGTCCAGAAACCCTAGAAAAGCATGAGGTGGTGGTTTCCCAACCCCCAGGCTCAGTTTCCCTACTCGTAGGAGGGCCATTGCACAGTAGCCACCCGCCAGGTTGACTGAAGGGCTGGTGGGAACCCTGGTACATGCAGACACTGAGCCATAGGAGCGCTTAGTAGGTACGTACCCTGTTCTGTGCCATAGCCTGTGTCTCATGCTCTCTGCCCTAGGAATCTCTTTAGCAGAAGCCCTCCAATTTATAGGAAACAAAGCGCCTTTCTAGTTAATTCTGTTTGTTTTCATCTTTTTTAATATAAATGCAAATGAAGGTGCTCCTAGGCCTAGAACAAAACCCAGCCCCCAAGCCAGGCCCTCCAAGGAATTGTCTCCTATTGGACAGTGATATTAATGAGTCAGGTTAACCTTGATGGGCGTTGCTGTTGCTAATCTAACCTTAAGCGATGTCTGGAGTGTGCTTCAACTTTGAGCTCCAGTCTCCAGGCGCGGCAGGAACCACGGGCACTCCCGTCTGCTAATGAACCTGCTTCTAAGAGGCAGCTAGTAGCTCACTCTGGGAAACAGATTTTAAACACATATATAATTACCTCACGTTGGGTCTGTGGCCGTGCCTACCTGAAAGGTTCTGAAGGGATATAACCCTGAATGCCCCCCAGCTCTCTGGGGAGCCCTGGACACAGCCACCATGGTCAGAAAGAGGCGCGAGTAGAGGTCCAGAGGGCTCTGAGAGGGTGGGTTCCGCTCCATTGTGAAAACAGCTCTGGCCCCCACTGCTCCCCACGTACTTCTTTGATGTCTGTACCACTCGCAGCCAGTTCCCGGAGATTATGTTGTTGAGTTCTGAAGTTGGCAAGCCCTAGACCTTTGAGACTCTGCCGTGTTAAAGGTGGAAAGCCCTTCTGTTAGTCCCTTTTCTCGCTCATGTGCTCAGCAGGACAGTTGGAAGTGTCCCACCCCTGCCCCAGGCTGGCGGTGGGTGTGGTGGATGCCACGTGCTGGCCGGGGCCTGGCCAGGGCTGTGGAGTGCTTGGCTTAATTTCTCTACCTGGGGCTAAGGCCTGGGTGCACGAGGGACCCCAGCAAACTTGTAACTTCCCTACAGGAGGCGCTTGAGGCCAAAATAGAGTCCCACGGTCAACGTCCACTCATGACAATAGAGCAGGAATCTTCACAACACTTCTTTTTTGGATCTAACATGCGACCAAAGTTGTGACCACCTTCAGGGTCGTCGAAGAGGAAACCACATTTAGAATTCAGGTCTCACCTGCAGGGACCAGCAGGGCGAGTTACAACCTGCCCTTGGAAGGGAAGGAGGGAAGGGAGGTGGAGGAGCTGGGAAGCTTATATCTGGGTTGTTTCCCAGACCCTTTGGGCCCATCTGAAGCCAGGGGCCTGCTGCAGGAACTGAGGGGACTGGCTTAGGGGCCAGGCTCTGCTGGCTGGGGTGGATTCCACTCTGAGAAAAGGACTTGGGGCTCCTGTGGTTTCCCTGATCGGGTTCTGCACCTGCTCAAATCCAGCCTTTCCAGGGACACCTCCCTTACCTGGTGCGCACACAGAGCCTTGAGCAGGGTTTTCAGTTTTCCCGGCACTCTTGGGTGGATCTTTCCAAACATGGTTTACATGCTCGCTGCGTGCCTACCCCTGCCTTGCCTGTGCTGCGTGTGAGGCTCTGGGGACAGTCTAGATGACAAGATAAGGCCTGGCCTTAAGGCAGGGGGGGAGCTGGAAACCCAAGCACTTGGTTGCCGTCCAACGTGAAGGGCAGGGACAGCTAGACCCAGTTAACCCCTCCTGTGCTGCCCCCACAGATGGTCCTCGCCCTCCAGGAAGCCTTACTGGCTCTCCCCTAGGCCACCTCCTTGGGCTGTGCCCCCCACTCTCCCTGCCTCCCTCAGTCCCAGAATTGCTGATAGCAAGCTGGGTCTCTCCTCTCTGCACCTGCTGGGCCAGTACACTTATACTCACGGCCCTCGCTCCTCCTGGAGGCTGGAGGGGGTACTGGCCCGGTTTACGGGGGGGAAACTGAGGTGCAGAGAAGGCAGCGGGTCTTGAACTTCGTTTGCAGTCAGGATCTCCTCACAGCAGGCGCCTGTGCACACATCCATCCTCCACGCAGTCACCCCCTCACTCCTCGGAGCACCCACTGGGTCCCCTGTTCCCCGGCTCTTTCATCGCTCCGTTCAGCGGTTTTTAGCCAGCTTCTTCCACGTGCTCGGGTGAGGCTCGTGGTGCTGGGAGGGGCACAGTGTTCCTAGTACTGTCCTCGTGCCTCAGTGGTGGCATCTCCAAGATGCTCCAGCCGTGCCTCCTTCCTGCCAAATGGTCAGCAGATCCAATCACGTTGTATTTTAAACAGTTTCAATGAACCGTAATGTTCACACAGAAAGTGCACATCATCATCAGTGTATTGGTCGATGATTCTTGAAAATAAGCCATGTAACCAGCACTCAGATCAAGAAACAGAACAGGACCAGCAGCCCAGGACCTCCCTCATCAGTCAGCTGCTTCTTGAATGTCTCTAGGGACAGGGAGCTCATTACTTCACATGTGATGAAGTGGTGTGTGCTTAGATGAATGTTGAGGTTATTGTGTGAGGTTCTGATCTGGTGGGTTACCATGTGGGAAAGAGGTGTGTGTTGGGGGAGCCTTCTCTTAAAGGGGTGGCCATTCTCTCTGACAGTCACCCGAGGAAGAGACAGAGGATCTCCCTTTAGAAACTGGAAATGGGGGCCAGGCCTGGGAGAGGAGATGGAACTTAGCATACCGATTAGTAGGTGAGTCGGCAGTGGGGAGGCTGTGTTGAGGTGTTCCAGGGAATGATTGGTGTGGGGATCCAGGACAGATAGGCTGCCAGCCCTGGGGACCTGCCTCTCTGAATCAGAGAGAGGACCCCGGAGACCCAGGTGGGAAGAATGCAATGCCTGGTGTCAGCCGAGCCCGGGAATCAGGAGGCAAGGACCTGAGAAAGGAGGGGCAGTGGGCACTCTTGAGAGAGTCCCACTGGCAGAGGAATTTTGAGATGTGAGAATATGGGTGAGGGTCTCCCCTCTGCCCGGTGGACCACCCTTCTCCATACCTGCCTTGGGGTGGGGTGTCTGATGTTCATTTTCTTAAGGGATTTTGTTTGAGGGTCCCTTTATCTGCCTCTCCCAACTCTGTAGAAAGCTTTCCCTGTGAGCTGAGGGTGCCCATCCTGAACTTTACAATCCCTCAGAGGAAGGGCTGAGTGGCGCGCAGCTCACCTGCTGTCCCGAACAGTCTTTAGGAAGTTGGAGACAGCCCAGGCCCTGGGTTTCTTCCGACCACGTCCTTCGTAAGCCTCGTCTCTCCTCGGAGGGATTTTGGTCTGTGCGTGTCCTCTCCACGTCCCGTCTGACCGCGCAGGGAGAACCTTACCTCGGCTCCCAGCCTACACTCCTGTGAGTGCCCCGCTGGTGTCCAGCTTCTCTGAGCCGCCTCCTTGCTGCAGCCCTGGGTCCTGAGCGGCTAGTTCCTGCAGCCACTGTGGGGTGCTCCTGAGTGGGGGGCCTCTGTCTGTCTCGATTGGTGGGAACCTGAGCACAGGTCCTGCAGTTGATCTCTGAGCACAAAACAGTTATGTGTGGTGGACGCAGAGAAGAAGGGATGGTGGCTGGTGGGAAAATTTGCAGTGGGGGAAGGTGAGAAAATTCAGGAGCTTCTGTGAACACGGCCCGGCTTGTTGGGGTCTTTGTGAGCAAATCTCAGCCTCTGGGCCTGGGGAAGCGGAGGTTCCTGAGCTGACCACAGTTTGTGGGCCTCGGCACCTCCCCCACGCCTGCTCCATCCTGGGGTTGGCCAGACCCCGAGTGATGACTGAGCCGCCTGGGGCACAGCTGCTTGTTAGGTGGTGCTGCCCAGTAGGGAGTGGGGGGGGGGCGCCCTGAGCTGTCCTCACCCACACCATGCCCTGGAAGGAGCAGTGGGTGGCCATGGGTGAAGGGTCGGGTCAGGCTAGAGGAGGGTGAACTATGGCTGGTGTAGGGTGCTGGGGGTGGAGATAATGTTGGTGAGAGAGGGACACTGGGCCAGGCATCTGGAGAGCGGAGGTGGTGGGTCCAGGCCCTACCGCTGGCCTCTGGCTTGTGAACCCAGGGGCTCAGGGGAGCAGGCAAATTGTAGGGTCCCACAGCCCCTGGCAGGACTGCTTACATCTGGGGCCTGGCTTGTACTGGAGACCTGATTCTAGGTGCGTCCCTTAAGCCTTGGTTTCCTCATCTGTGGAATGAAGATGTGGGCATCGTGAGACCAGAGACTGCCTGTGAATGGCCTCCTCGCCCTGTGCCCAGCCTCTTGTTGTGACGACCGCGGGAGGGTGGATACCCTGTGTGCTCCATGGGCTCCTGGGGAAGTGGGGAAGTTATCATTGGAGCTCCCCAGCTCAGCTCTCCTGCCCCCACTCTGGAGGATGTCCTATCCCTGCCTCTCCCCAGCCTCCATCCCTCCAACACCCCTCCGGGGTCTCTGGGCCCTGACCCTGGTGAGGGGCTGTCCGGGGCCGCTCTGTGCTTAGGAAGCACCTCGGAGATGGGACAGTTCCGCCATCCAGGAGGAGGGTGCTGTCAGGGTGGGATGCCAGGCTGGGGCTTTTGGGGCCACAGGGCCCAAGCCTGGGTGTTAGATTTCCTCAACCTGGTCCTGTGGGGAAAATATGGTTTCCCAGGTGCCACCCTACACTCTGCCACCATGGCGATGTTTCTGAGGCCCACACCACCATCTTTTCCTGCCATTTATGCCTGGGGGACCCCATGCCCTCTCGGGCTCATGCCAGGTCCTCAGGCCGCAACCATGGTTGACCCTGCATCTGTCACTGTGTCTGTCTGCTCAGGTCTGAGCTCACACCTGCTCCCCACCTCCAGTCGCTCTTTCCTCTTCCCCCGTGTCGTCACCCCTGCAGCAAAGGGACTTGTCCCAGCCTGCCAGTCATCTCCATCTGACGCACTTCTTTCATGGCACCCAGTTTTGTGTTTGGGCTTTGGTCTCCCCAGGAGACACCTGAGTCCCCAGTGCTGGGCACTCACTAGTCTCAGGCTCCCCAGAGCCCGGCAGGCTCGGGCTGCGTAGGACATGCCTGCTGGAGGCCAAGGCACACTCCTGGTGCCCGAGAGCAGGAGGCCTTTGAATTCCATGGTTCAGGTGACATCTCTCCATTCAGTGGGGCCTCAGGGCCACTGGGCAGGCGCTGGATACAGGATCCAGCCTTTTGAACTTGAGCTGTTGGTTTTAAGGGAAGGTGGCAGGTTAGGGACCCATCTTGCCAAAGAGGAAGCTTGTCACTCCCACAGCTTAGACCCGTGATCTCGATCCCCAAGGCCACCACCACTGTGACAGGCCCTTGCGAGTCTGTGGCACCTGGAAGGAAGAGATACCCACCTGTGAAATGACCCTCAGCTGTCACTGGCCCTGCTAGATGTGTGAGTGCAACCTGTTCAGGAAGTGAGAGGCCACCGAGCAGACAGCGTCACCAGCCTTCACCTGGGCCGAGGGACAGAGGACCTCACATATTCATGGTGTGTTGTCATGGCACCCAGCCCTCCACCCCGATGCACCCTGGTCCTCTGGCCCTATGCCCCACCCTCCTCTGTTCACCTCTCTCCCACACACCCTGCAACACCACTGGTTTGGCAGGTCCAAGTGGGGACCTTGCCAGTGCTGTTCCCTCCGCCCAGCCTGGAACAGTGTGTTCACAAGGCACCGAGGCCATCCTTGTGTCTGTCCCCTGGATACTGGTCAGTAGGTGACATTTGGTGCCTGGGCTGTACTAAGTTGGCTTACACAAACGCTCCTTGAAGGCCGGGACTACGCCTTTTATCCCAGGGTCCCTAGCACTTGGCAGGAACTGCGCCCTAGCAGGTGTTTGTTTACTGACTGTCCGATGGACTATCAGGAACAAGAAGACACTACCCAGGGACCGACTGGGAAGGTAAGTTCATGAAGCATGCGGCAGTGGTGTCTTTGAGTCCTCTTGGCCCTCGTGGGTGACGTGGAGGGTAGGCTAGGGTAGGCACAGCACTGGGTGCTGTGAGTTTTAGGGGCATGAGGCCTGCTCAGGAAGCTGTCCACACGGGGTGGCTGCAGCTCTGCGGTGGTCTGGGCTGTGCAGAGTCGGTCCCTGGGCCCCCAGAATTGTTTGGTGTGCATACTTGCCCCTCTTGCTGGCCCTTCCCACATCTTCGCGCCCCATGGTCTTTGCACACAGAAGGGCTTGGTGAGGCTCTGCTGGTGACTCTTGGAGCTTCTGTGGGTGCTTCCGTGGTGCCCACTGGTAGTGGTCCAGTCTCCATGGGCAAGAGCCCAGGATTGCTTGGTAAGCAGCCACAGGTACAGGAGCCTTGGGGGAGGTGACTGTTGCTGTGGCTTTCAGTCTCCATCACAGTGTGGATGGGAAATGAGAGCTCAAGTGGGACTGAGGCCAGGTTGTTCAGGTGGGGCTCGGTGAACTGTTCAGGTGGGATTGGGGTGAGCTGCTCCAGGTAGGATTGGGGTGTGTTGCTCAGGTGGGGCAGGTTAAGCTTGCTTTGGTGGATGGGATGAGCTCAGTGGAGTTGGGGAGACCTGTGGGTGACACTTGGCTTGCACTCCTGAAGCAGAGGCTCTGGGCGGCATTGTGTTGGGGTAGAGGGGAGCCTAGGGTGCGTGGTCCCTGCTCCAGCTGACTGTGAGGCCCCCAGAGCATCTGGAGGCAGCGCTGTGCCTCACGGTCACACCTGTGTGTTGAGGTCTTCATATCCTTTGGACTCTGTGTGGGAAGTGACTGCTGGGGATGCAGGCTTCTGACCACCAGTCTTGTCTGGGCCCCAGGAAAGGGCCTGGCCCAGGGATGCTGCGGGACTGGGGAAATGTTCTTGCCTAGTCCGGTCACAGTGAGCAGCCTGTCAACATGAATACTGTTTCTGGGGCAATAACAGCCTCTTCGATAGCACCCCGAGTGCTGAGGAATGCTTGCAGCTGGCAAAATAGGTCTAACACCCACTTGGGACTGTGTTCAGGCCAGAGGGACCCAAACACCGATGAAGTGGATGCCAGCGTGTGTTGATCCACAAAGTAGCTCTCCCATCACTGAAACAGGGAAGCCGTAAGCAGGGGTGGAGAACATTTATAGAGGGGACAAGAGTGTGGTCCCATGATCACATACAGTAAAGGCTTTAGTTTTTCACTTTCACATTCTCCTCGTTGCCCAGAAGTGCTCCTGTTTTTATCATCATTTTATCAGAACCAACCTGTTAGGGATTGTGTTCAGCTGCCTATGGCAGAGAACCCAGTTAAAAGTGACTTGACCAAATACTAGTTTTATCTTTGGGATAAGAGTCCTGGGGCAGGCAGATGGGCTGACAGGCGGCTCCTAAATGCCTTTGGAGACTCAGGCTCCTTTCTTTCTGCTCAGCCATATTAGCTTGGCCTTTGTCCTCAGGATGGTGCCTCAAGGTCCCAAGGTGGCTGCTTCACCTCCGGCATCACCTCTGGCATCCTTCCTGATGGGAAGAAGAGGAAGAACAACAGACAAAGGCATGTGCCAGCTGAGCCTGCTCCTTTCTAAAGAGCTTTCCTGGAAAGCCCCTTCTAGGGCTCCTGTTTACATCCCATTGGCCAGGACTGTGTCTCATGGTTGACCCTAGCTGCAAGAGAGTTTGGAAAATGAGGCATGTTGCTTCTCCAACCAAACTGGAGTTCTGACAGTGAGGAAGGAGTGTGGGTATTGGTAGGCACCCACAAACAATACCTAGTGTTTCTGCAGTCCTCAGAGAAATGTATTTTAACAGATGTATATCCACTAAATGAACATATTATTATCTACTTAACAGTTCCTTTATTTATAGAGATTTTAAAGTATTCCCTCCCCTTTTTTGCCAATTATAGATAGTTGAGCCTCTTTATTGGACTTCTGTGTGTATAGATTCTGCTGGGTTTTCTTCAGCAACTCTCAGCAACGTTGAAAATGTTTTTGATCTTACTTTTTCAGAACATTTTCTTAGCACTCAGGATAGGAAGGCTGGTGCCCACAGCCATGGAAATTCACTCTTATCCCTGACACTTCTAGTGCAAGGGGTGTGTGGGTACAGTTGTAGACACCCGGCATCCACAACTTCCTGGACAGTATGGAACCAGGAGGGATGGGAGCCCATGGGTCTTGGTCTAGCTCCAGGGATGGAGAGGTTTCACTTGGTCAGTCTGGTCCAGCCAATTGGCTGTGGTCATTGGAATGCTGAACTGGGAAGCAGCCCCAGTGGGGAGGAGTGCCACATATGATTGATTAATCATGTCTGCCATGGTTATACAACAGGAAGAGTGCTGTGTATGATTGATTGGTCATGTCTGCCATGGGTATAGAACAGACAGTGGTAGCACGCTTGCCACATACTTGCCCACCCTGGGCGAGTGAAAGAGAGAATGTCAGAGGTGGAAGGCTTTTCTGTCAATGTGCCAGAGTGATGTCATCATGAATAGTTCTATGGATATTGCTTATTTATTGTCTTTTGCAAGGCAGATTCCTATCTACTACCATCTTTCATCCATGTAGTAACCCTGTGAAATAGGCAGGGTCAGGGATTAACCCTGTTATACTGATGAGGCTCAGAGAGGTCTGGTGACTTGCTCAGGATTGCACAGTGGAGTTGAGACTTGAACCCAAGCCTTCTGCCCTCAAATTTAATGTTCTGTCCATTACACCTGCAGCCTCTCCCTGTCCTGACCCAGAGGCCATTTACCTGCCTGGGGTTGGAGACAGGGTGCATCAGCCTCAGTGATTGTTGTCTGATAGTCAAGAGGACTCAGAGGTCATCTGGTTTTATGCTGTTAGGATGATGGCATCATTGCTTGCTCCGCCAGTGACAGAGTGCTCATTACCTCACTAAATTAGTAGGGAAAAGCAGATGTGGAATCAATGTTAAGACAGAAGACAAAAGGTCTCTCATCTGCTTCTCTTGGTCCAGGACAAGTCATCCTCTGTTCTCTTACCACAACAACAGAGCTATCATTTCTGGAGTGCCTCTGGCTTCAGTTTTTACAGACACTATCTCAATTAACATCATCCTCTCAGTCACTTTCAGATAGCTATTTTCATGTGTTCCCATTTTACAGAGGACATAGGAAGTCAGAGAGGTTAAGCAGTTTGCCCAAGGTCACACAGCTGCATAGTGACAGAGCCAGGAGTTATACCAGGCAGTCTAACTTCAGAGTTTGTGCTTGTAACTGTATTGTCACATACTGATTCTTTCGACCTTCTGTATCAGTTAGCTAGTGAAATCACCCACAAACATACAGGCTTCAAACAACCATTTATTATGGCGTACAGCCTGTGGCTCAGCTGGGCTTGGCTGCTTCAGATGGCTCAGCTGGGCGACTTTTTCTCCCTGCTGGTTTGCAGGTTGCCTGGGCCAGCTCTGTTCCAAACCGCTGCATGTTTTCCTCTTGGTAAAGGCAGAGACACAAAAGGACCGGGAAAGCAAGTAGGGTGTCTTATGTCAACACCCCACTGTCATGCTGTATTTCATCCACGTGCCATTGGCTGAAGCAAGTCACATGACCAAAGCCAGAGTCAAGGGGCAGGAAATGCACCCGCCCCTGATGAGGCCAAGGCAATGGTACTGTCTACTCATCTTGCCACTGACCAAGAGCTTGTCCACTCTCTTGCCAAGCTCCTCCTGCTCTCCGCAATTAGCTGCCTGGTGCAGTGTTGAGAGCAGAGCTTTAGGCTCTTCTGGGTTCAAGTGTTGTGCATGCCATAGCTGTTTTCTCATTTGTAAAACGGCACCATCTACCTCTGTATTAGTCAGCTGAGGCTGTGTAACAAAGCACCACAACCTGGATGGCTTAAGCAACAGCACTTTGTTTTCTCACAATTCTGAGACTAGAAGCCCCAGATCCAGGTGTCTGCAGGGTGGTTCCTTCTGAGGCCTCTCTCCTAGGCGTGTAGACAGCCGTCTTCAGCCGGTGCCCTCACATGGCCCTTCTCTGTGTGTTTGTGTCTTAATTGCTTCTTCTTATAAGGACACCAGTCATATGGGATTAGGGCCCACCCCAGGGGCCCTAATTTAAAGACTCCATCTCCAAATATGCTCACATTCTGAGGTGGTAGGGGTTAGGAATTTGGGGGGGGGGATGACAACTCAGCCCATGACACCCTCCTAGGGCTGCTGTGAACATTTAATGAGAAAATGGAAATGAAAGCACTTAGTCTAGGGCTTGTCACATAGAAGTCACTCAGCAAATGTTGGTTGTCTGTTGGGCCATGTGTATGAGTGTGAGTTTATTGCATTATGGCCAAGGAGTTTTTGTTGCTCTAATATGCTAATTATTCTATCGTTATTCTCAAACTCTGGTTATATGTTGGGTCAAAAGCCTGCCATGGTGGTTTGGATTCAGCCCAGGGTGTGTAATGGAGACCTCAGATCCCTGCAGCTTACTGTCTGGGAATGGTGGCCAAACTTCTTCACTGGTTTCAGCCTCAGTGTCCCCATTTGTAGACTGTGGGTGACCCTGCCTTCTTCAGCATATTTTGGGGTGTATGAAGTTACCATGCTTCTTTTAAACTTCTTCTTAATTGTTTTTTTTCAACAGATAGCATGCAGTACCCCTGAATTTAAATACACACATATTTATGTTAAGTTTTTGGTGTGATTATTTTACTATGGTTACATATAATAAATGAGTTCTTATATTTTAGAGCGATATACTAAAACATTTAGAGATGAGATGAAATCATCCGAATTGCAGGGAATGTGGGTGGAGGTTTAGAAGAAAGAAGATTAGCCATGGGTTGTTAATTATTGAAGCTTAATTATTTGTATTTGGGGTCTGTTATACTTTTCTTTCTACCTAAGTATATATTTGAAAATTTGCACAGTAGAAAGTTAAGAAAACCAAACAAAATTAAGTAGAAGTGGAAGTCTCCTGGTCCCACCCCTGAGCCCCACTTCTGGGAGGTAATAGCTGCCAGCAGGTTGCTGTGCAGAAGGGGATGAGACATTTGGCCCCATGTAGGCTCTGGCCTGCTCATAAGTTTTTTTGGCCCTTCCAATGCTTGAAAATATTTGGAATTAGTTTCCAAATATGGGTCTTTAAAAAGAGTCAGCTCTTAATTTTATTATATTAGGTTATCTAACTT
The DNA here is from genome assembly GCF_054644295.1 of Miniopterus natalensis. Taxonomy (NCBI): domain Eukaryota; kingdom Metazoa; phylum Chordata; class Mammalia; order Chiroptera; family Miniopteridae; genus Miniopterus; species Miniopterus natalensis. Next base: position 41,682,547 of record NC_142096.1, on the reverse strand, counting down.
ACAGATTTTGCTTTTGTATCTTATAGTTGGGGTGTGTGTGATTCACGTATATTTTACTTCCTTTAGGTTTTTTCATACGTTAAGTCACTGATGTATGAAAGCTCTTATAAAACAAACTTTCTATTTTTAAATAAATGTGTGAAAGGCTATACATATTCCTTCGTCTGCAACCCATAGGTCTGTCATTATCACTTATTTCTAAATACTTTGTAAGTGAATTAATTTTTTCTTTAATACAAGAGTTATTTCAAGTGTGCATTTTTAAATTATACAATTATACATGTGCACATGTACATATACGTGTACATAAAAACACACACACCTTTGTTAGCACAGTGATTAGGAGCATACACTTTAGATCCTGACTACCTGGATATTATCCTGTCTTGCTGTTTAGCGACTGTGTGACCATGGGAGTGTAATACAACCTCTCTGTACCTTTGCTTTTCATATCTATAAAATAGGGATTAATAATAGTAATAACAATAACATAATGATAGTAAGAATAGCTCTCAAAATTGTTGAGAAGATTGTTAGCTATTGCATTTGAAACATTTAAAATAGCTAACAGTTCTTGAATGTTTACTATCTGTAGGCTCATTTCTAGTTCACAATTTCTGTATTTCAAAATTTTATGGACTCTTTCTTTGTAGCTCAGTGATTACCTTTTGTAGAGTTCCACAGATATTTGGAAAGAATGTTTATCTCTTTATTGCGCATAAAGTTCTACATAAATCTATTAAATCAAACTTGTTCATTATGTTACTTAAATTCTTTTCAAGGGTTGAACACTAGTGGCTACTGGCTAAATCACTCTGCACACGTGTTGGATTAAGAATGCATACATACAAAGTTTTGGATGAGCATTATTTAGTTAACTTTTATACCCTTAATGGAGTATATTCTCTGTTCAGTTTGCTAAAGTTCCCATCAGCATTACATTAGGTCACCTCACTCAGCTTGGCTGCCTGACTCTATATATATTTCAACTTGTGCCCTTGCTGTATAATTACCTTACTATTATTACTATTTCTACTTAATTTCTGAGGGACATCTATTAGTGTCTCTGTGCTTTATCACTTTGGTTTGCCATTTCTCCTTGTATTACTGACAGTTTTTGTTGTATGTATTTTGAAGCTATGTGGTTAGATGCATGAAGGTTCATGTGTGTTATGTTGTCTTGATGGAGATAAGCTTGCTCTTATAAAACAAGCTTCTTTATTGTGTTTGATACTTTTTGCCTTAAGTTCTTTTTATCCTGATATTATTTCTGTGCCTCCTTCCTTTTATTAGCATCTGCTATATATATATATATATATATATATATATATATATATATATATGTATATTTTTAGCTTATTTTTACTCTTTGTTTTCTAGGAAGATTTTTGAGCCAGCTTATAACAAAAGTCATAAAAATAAGGTATAAAGCCAGGTCCCAAAGTCGGGTGTGTGTGTGTTTCACGCATAGTAACCTTCATGATGGCTGTGATAGAAGGTCAGATATACTGGAAGCTTCCTAGGAGAAAGGACAAAAAGAAAACGTCAAATGTCATAGCTGCTATTATCAGAAATGTTGGGCAATGACATTTGCAAGAATGTGCTCTCACGCCTCCATTGAGGACTTACCGAGTCATGTGTTGGTGTTGGGAACATTGATGAGGCCCCCATGCTGAGGTGTGGCTGACCTGGAGGCACCCAGAAGACATGGAGTTCCCAGGGGACTTCCAGGGAGTGACGGTACTGGTTTGGGGGTGCCACCTGGGGGCCCAGGTGCCTTTCATTTCCAGCTTTGTCTTCCTTAGTGTGTTGGCATTTGTACTTGCATTGATCACATCTCTGTTCTAGGCAGGAAGATGGGGCGGAGGTCAGAGGGTTATGCCAGCTGAGACTGCCCCTCCAGGACGCTTTCCTGGAAGTCCCACCCAGCAACTTCTGCTTCTCCTGATTGGTCAGGGGTGGGTCACATGGCCATACTTAGACTAATCATTGGAAGATGATGAAGAAGGGGGTGTGGCTGCATGCCCCGTCTCCCACCTGCCTGGAGGCCTAGGGGACATGGAGCCTGGACTCCCGGGCTATAAGGGACCTCCTAGCAGCCTGTTCAGGGACGTGTGGACTCTGCTTGCACACACCTTGTGACAGAGACAGCCCTCAACCATGTCCTGGTATATGACCTGGTGCCACACGGTCCACTCCAGCTCCTTGGGCAGATCTCCCTTCCCTGTCTGACCTTCATCACCCATGTGGTAATAATCCTGCAGATGAAGTTGGCTCTGAGGTCTCCAGTAGCTGGTGATGAACAGATACCCATGGACCTGCTGCTGAAGACAGGCTACCAGCTGCTTTGTTTGGCACCTCAGAGTGTTCCAAGAGTCCCTTGTAAAGGACCCAGATGAGAAGAAGGGGCTGAAATGGGGACTGTTCCCGGCCAGGAGGGAGCTACCAGTAGGATCATGATCTCTCTCCGGCTGCTTTCCTCTCACCGGTTCCCAGACATCTCTCCACCCTGCGTCGGGGAGAGTCTGATGCCGGCTCCACGTGGCCCTCATCTCTTTAAACGTTTCCTCCTGGGCCCAGCAGCGCCCTCTCAGGTGGGCATTGGCTGACCTCATCATGCTTTAGAGGACACCCAGGGGTGCTCTCCCCCAGCCCGCTGTCCTTGCCTGCAGCCCTCCCCCACCCCAGCCATGGGAGTCGGGCCATCGGAAATGCTCTGGGGTTTTTCCTTCAGGTGTTGTTTTCCAGCTCAGCCTCGTCCTTTCTGGGCACATACAGGAGCCCTCTCTAATTTGGCTTCCTCTGGGAATGACCTAAGCATTTGTTTTTAAATGGCTGGCGGGGGGCCACCGTGCCTTATGCAACAACACACTAAGATCAGTTACCCCTCTTCTCCTCTCAATGCCTGCATTTCCGAGGGGGCGCCAGGCTCGAGTTGATGTGCATCCAGCTGCCCAGGGGCCATCAAATTAGATCGAGTCACTTCCCTGCTCTAAAGCCATGGGTGGCTCCCAGCGGCCCATGACCCAGGGGCACTGCTTTCCAGGGCCCTGAAGTCCGCAATGCACCCTGCTCCATGCAGACCCGGTCACCTGACCACCAGATTTTCCTCCTCAGAGAAGTCCTCTCTGGTTGGTCAGGTGCCCTTCCTGTGTGTCCTGCAGCTCCAGAGCCCCCACCAGCTCAGCACCTGTCACCCCTGTTGTGCTCAGATCCTCCCGAGCTTGGCTTCTTCCCCTGCCCCGGCCCTCTGGGCAGGGACCATGCTCTTCACCTCACTGTGGCTGAGACCTTAGTTGCCCAGCTTCTGGCACCAAGCAGTCCCTCAGAGAATGTTTGTTGAACACAGGCATGTAAGTGGAACAGCTTCCACGGGACCTATATTTAATTGTTCCGGAATATTCTCCAGATCTTTCTGTAAAGCAAATGCTTGAAAAACAACAGCCCACAATTCGGAACAGCAGGCGTTTGCAAGAAGTGGTGGGCAGTGCCATTGGGAGGGCAGTTCCCCCGCGTGGGAGTCGGGTTCTCCCGCACCCCTGGCCCGCCCTGCTCACTCTCCGGGGGCCTGCCCACTTTGCCATTTTTCTTCCAAATTCCAGGGTGCCTGCAGGGCCTGACCTGGTTCCCAGGGGGCTGCCAGGAGCTTTTGTCTGAGTGGCCTGGGGAGGGGTCCCTTCCTCCCACCTGGGGCCGGGCCCCTCTTCCAGGTGGCTCACTCCCCTGAGCGCCACAGCAGCTGCTGGCAGGTACACAGGAGGTCTTGGCTGTGTCCTCTGAACACCAGTCCATGCCCGGACCTCTCTGAGCAGGGTGGGTCCAGGTGTCTATTTGAGGTTGCTAGTGCCCCACCCCTTGAAGTAGGATTTACCCACTGCCACAGCACCATGGAAGGTTCTGGACTTTTCTTCCTTCTGGGAAAGGGAGCGGTCAGCCTGCGCTCCAGCGGCCCTTGTCCCAGCTCCCGAATTCTCCGGGGCTCCAGGAAGTCTGCAGGGTCAAGTCCAAATTTCTGAGATGTGTGGCTCAGCTTACGGACTCCTCCGCCAGCTCCCTCGCTCCTTCCCGCTGAGCTCTGGTTGCTCCCCCCTCGTCCCTGCCTCCTATGGCCCTTTCCCTCCGGCCTGTCCCTCTGCCCAGCGTCTTTGCAGGCGACCCCGCGTTTGTTCACTCAGTGCGCAGCGTGGGCAGCTGTCAGACCAGAGCACGGCCCGTGGTTAGAGCCACTGTGGGCTCAGACTCGCTTCTAGCTTCTAGTGAACCGTGAACAGTCCTTGTAGCTCAGAGTTTTCACATGTGAAATGGGTGAGCAGTGGCCGCTTCCCAGAGGCGTCTTAAGGAATAAATGAGACACTGTGGGAAAGCTCTGGCCCGAGGCCTGGCACCTGGTCCGTGATGAGGGCGATGTGTGTTCCAGACACCGTGCTAGAGGCTCCTGGCTCTGAGGTGAAGAAAACACACAAAAGCCACGTAGACACGTTTGGGGAGATGGTTGTTGACCTGCAGAGATAGTCTAAGCCGTGGGGCGCACTGTGGAGGGCAGGAAGTGAGAGGTCAGGCGTGGTGGTCCTAAGGAATTGCTGTTTAGGCTAAAATCTAGTGATTTAGGGAGAAGCTGCTTGCCAGGACAAGGGACAGCATGGGCTGTGACAGGCCATGTGGCAGGAGAGGGGTTGAGAAGACTGGGGAGGAGGCTGGAGGGAGGGAGAGCCTCGGTCTGGGGGCGCGCCTGGAAAGAGTTGGGGGAGGCAGCAAAGCTCTGGAATTAGAGGATTTGACCAGCTGGGTTCAAGTCTTGCCTCAGCCGTTCACTATGTGTGGCCCTAGACAAACTACTCTCTCTACGCCATCTCTATGCCCTCAGTTTCTCCACTACAGGGTGGGGTCGTTAAGAGTATGAACTTAAAGGACCGGCTGTGGGTTTATAGAGAGAATATGGGTGCGGAGCCTCACCTCCACTAGAGACGCATGCACACTCAGCTAAGTGAGACCTGCTGTGTTGCGGTGCGTGGTGCACCTAAGAAATAACGCCCGGCCAGTGTTGCTCAGTGGTTGAGCATCAGCGTGATCCGGGAGGTCATGGTTCAATTCCCAGTCAGGGCACATGCCCAGGTTGTGGGTCAATCCCCAGTAGGGGGCGTCCCGGAGGCAGCCGATCAATGACTCATCACTGATGTTTCTCTCTCTCCTTCTCCATTTCTCTGAAATCAACACAAACATATTAAAAAAAAAACAAAAAAAGAAATACACCTGTGCTCCAGGTGAGCTGTGAACTACAGGGCCCGGAGGGGGGAGTGGCGGGGCTGCAGCCTTCACCCCCTTCGTCTGGTGAGTGCAGCCAGAAGCTTTGTGTGGGGTGGTGGCCTTGGGTGGTGGCGGTGGGGAATGGTAGCGGCAGACCTGAGACACTGGTCACAGGAAGGCAGGGCAGCTCTTCCCAGGAAAGGGACCTCTCCCTCCTGCCACTCCCCCAGCAGCAGGACTGTCCCCTTGGTGGCCCTTGTTGTCATCCAACCACATCCCCTCTGGAGGCTTGCAGGCCCCAGCCAGCCTCAGAAGCTGCTCCCTCAGCCCTGGGACACTGCCCTGGCTTTGATTCCTGGGGGATGTGAATGGGAGGTTAGAGTCAGGAGGCAGAAAGGAAGGAATACCTGGCATCTTGTGAGTGGCACTTTTGTAACCTGCAAAGAGGGCTTAATCTATTGTCCCAACTGTGAACAGCTGACCTTTTGCTTATGTACGCGAGTTGCCTTGCAGCCTGCTGTTTGCCAGCTGTGCGGGCCTGCTGAGCCCTGAAGGCTCTCGCCTGACTGTCCCATCTGTACAGGGGGCTACTGGTGTTTACCAGATCCAATGATCAGGGCCATTAAGTGAGACACTGACTGTCAAGGTGATAGGTACTGCTAAGGTGTCCCCCCCAAGATTCCCAGCACTGCCCTGGCAGAGTATTTTTCTTCCATCTCCACAGTCAGTTTAGAGCCTATTCAAAAAGAAACCCTGTATTCTTTAGCTACCACCCCCTGCCTCCATGTGTCCAGCTCAAAGCCCTCAGTAAATTCCTCAATGTCTCTATCCAGCAGGGTCGGGGCCCGTCTCTGCCAGTTACTCATTTGGCCACTTAGTGGGGAATCAAGTCCGAAAGTCCAAGAACCAGGGCTTCCTGCACTGGGTGGGGTGGTGGGGACAGTTTGTTTATTTCTTTCGCCTTGTCTTGGCCCCCCTGTCCCTGGACTGGCTGCTTCCCTGCTCTCCCACTTTCTGGGCTTGGCACTGTGCCTCACGCAGGACCACAAGGGCAAGATGGGCCAGGGAGGAGCCCGTGAAGGCTCCGCGGGCTTCTCCCTGAGGCCCTTCGTGGCCGCACGTTCCAGGCTGAAGGTGATGCTCCCACTGCTGGACCCCACACTCTTCCCACGCCCGCTGTCCCTTCCTCCGAGAAGTCCTGGCGCTAGAATGGGGCCGGGCCCTCTCCACCCCCATGGTGGCTGGGTCCCAAGAGCCTGGGCCCACCATGCCCCATGCCCCCTCCATTCCCTCCTCCCGGGAGGGGGCCCTCAGGCTCAGGGCTGTTGCCACGGGAATTGCACACTGGCGTCTATTTTGAGACCATTTTGTATCATAATTTTTAATATTGCCTGGTGTTGGCTGTTGATTTTTCTGCTTTGCCTGTGTGAGTGAATTTTAACTAGCCAGAGGGGTTTGGATGTGTGTTTTTTTTTCTGGCTGTGGCGTTGCTAAGACATTTTTGTGTAATTAGTGATAGGGGCCTTTTGGGGACCCCCTCCAAAGGCTGGGCTGCCCAGCCTGCTACCAGCGGGCACAGCCTGGGTGACACAGTGCCCCTCCCCAGCTTCTGCCTCTGGGCAGCTGGGTGACTTCAGTGGGTGGGGCCCTGTGCCCCCTGGGACAGATGAGAAACCTATGGAGCAGCCCCAAGCTCCTGGGAATTAAATGAGAGTTGGGGGGAGAGGGACAGGCTACTGAGCCTGTGGTGGATGGCTGCGGTTGGCATTAGCTCCTGCTACTGCCCGCCGGATGCGGGATCTCCCGGCCTGGCCCTTAGAGCCCCCGGCCTCCCCTTCACCCATCGGAGTGAGAAATGTGTGTGTGTACATTTAATATCGGCCTCTCCCACTGCATTGCAGACCGTACCTGGGCAAGTGGGGCCTCGCTGCTCCCACTGTCCCCATGGTGTACCTCGCACAAGGGAGCTTTGAATAAAGAATGAACTTAAGAGAGTGGCCTTGGGGATGGGCTTGATCCTGGCCCTGCGGAGACAGAGTCACCAAGCCTCCTCCTGCTGAGGCACAGAGCACAGAAGTGAGGACGTGGCTCGAGGGGTCAGGGAGTGCGTCCCCTGGGAGGGGTTATCTGGGAAAGGGAGGGAGGCACTGGCGTCTTTGGGGTCAGGCGGTCGGGCCTGGGCATCCGCTGTACATGGGCTGGCTTTGCTGCCTCTGGCTCTGGAAGCAGATGGCAGGTGGCCCACCTGTGCCCCAACAGCTGGCAGTTGCTGTTATCGGTAAACTTTCTTCTCATCACTGATGTTGCTATTGGGACAGAGGTGGATGCGGGAGGTAGGGTGGCAGGGTGAGGGTGATATGGCTGCAGGCAGTTGTCACCTGGGGCCAGCTCCCGCCTGTCCCTGCTCTGTGATGGGGATTCCCCAGGGCGGTCATCAAATCCCAGAGCTGGAGGTGGGAGCCAGTCAGACTGTCAGCATTTGATCCACTGTGATGTTTCTAAGTTTAAAAGACAAAACATTTGAATCACACCAATAATACACGATTGTAGGAAAAGTTAGAAAATTCAAGTAAAGGACCTCCTACCTCCTAGAACTTACGGTTCTTAGACTTCAGAGGATTCTGATCCACAGTGTTCTTTCCAGATACACACTTGGCTGGCTCCTACCTCTTGTTCTTTCTTATTTATTTATCTTTCTAAGGCCAGGTTTCTACCACAGTTACTTTCCTGTAACTTCGGTGTGTCCAGGAGCTGTTTTCACGGATGTAATTATGATACTGCAGACCCACAGCGTGGCTTCAGCGGCCCAGCTGTGCGGCGGGTCTTCATGAGGGAAACCTCCATTCCGCTCTGTGGGGATATTGGCTGCTTCAAGGGTTTGCTGTTGTAAAGAATGTGGCGACAACCATCTTGTCCACATTCCTTTGTACACCTGTCCAGTTCTCCCCTCAGGACACATTCCTCTGAGTCCAACTGCAGCGTCACAAACAGCTTCTATAAGCCATTCTGTTCCAGCGTCATAAAGGACCGAGCCACCTGCGCTGTGAAGGTGCAGCTGTGCCAGCCGGACCCTCGCATGGTGGGCGTAGCAAGTAGCTGATGTGGGGGGCACTCTGCCCTGGCAGCTGCTAAGACTCTTTGTTTACAGGGCAGTTGTTCACACGATCAAGAGTCAGAGAGTTAACTTCCTGAGCCTCAGTCTTCCCATCTCTGTGGTGAGTGGAACCTCGCCGCGCCTGGACCCACATGGTGTCAGGCGCTGGCCTTTCTGAGGAAAGTGTGCATGAGGCCTCTGACACGCTGGCTTTGAGAGTGGGAACTGGGTCTTCACATTCTGCAGCTCTAGGCACAGCCCCACCCACAGGGGACCTTGCAAGTCAGCAGCCCTGACCTGGGAGTGAATCACTCTATCCTGCACCCCAGGGTGTCTGAGACTGATTTTACAAAGGGAATGACAAGTGGGAGTGTGTACAAACGGGGGGGGGGGGGGGGGGGGGAGATCATGTGTCCCTGTCATTCACTTTCAGTGCCTCCACCCAAGCCTCTTGTTATTCAGGAAGGAGAGGAAATTGGGGTCATTGTTACAAAATGGGGTGGGTCAGAGACCCCAGAAGCCTAAGGAGTAGTGGGTCTGCTCACTAAGGAGGGAAAGGGGCTGCGGGGTGGCTGTGATGGTTGACCCTGCCCTTGAAAAGAGGAGAAGGCGGTAGAAGCAGGTATAGGAGTCCTGTGGACAGGACAGGGGGCTCTGATGGCCCCAGGCAGCCCCATTCCCTGGGCCTCATTGCCCATGGCTCGGCCACATGGAGTCAGGCACTGACCCACGCTGCCCACCCCACATGAGCCTGGCCTTGGGTCCTACCTTGCCCGGTGTCCAGGAGGAGGGCTCTGGGCGCCGACGGGCATTGTTGGGCCTGAGTAGGGGTTCAGGTGTGTTTCTGGCTGACCTGGCTGCTGCACTGCCTCGAGGGGTGGTTGTGAGGTGCGTTTTGAGGCCGTGCCGGGGAGAGGACAGGGAACAAACTCATCTGGCCTGTCCTGGTCTAGGCACTGCTGGGTCCTCCTTGGCCCCTGCCTGGGTCCTTAGTACATTCAGGTTAAGGTGCTGGGGTGGGGGGGAACCAGGAGGAAGCAGCCTGGGTTAGGGTTAGGGCCATGCTAAGCCCAGTCCCTGGACAGGGAGGGTGGCACCTGGCCTCCCCTGCTAACCTCCACGGCCCCCCTCCTGCCTCTCCCTGCAGTGGGATGGGGATTTGAGGAAGGATTCTGGGCCTGTGCAACCTTTGGAGCGGAGGGACTGGAGGAGGCCCCGAGACAGGCCCCAGCGAGGGGACAGCTCCTTGGTGCTGAGCGTGTGGGCAGGCCCCTGGGCTGGCACTGGATGGTGGCCAGGGCTGTGCGCCCAGTGCAGCACTGGCCAGTCCTGAACACGCAGAGCCTCAGCTTGGGCCCTCCGGTTGCTGTGTCCACCTCAGCACCTCCCGTTGGCCAACAAGGTGCTTTCAGGTGGTTGCCAGGGCAGCAGGGCAGCAGGGCAGCAGGGTGGGGCCGCTTGGAGAGCTCTGATCAGCCTCCTCCGGCTCAGCTCTTGGGCGCCCCCTGGGGGCAGTGGGTCCAGGCCTCTTTTCCCAAGCAAGACCTGGGGAGCTGAGCTGGGGTCCCTTTCAGGGGTACAGGATCTACCATGGAGCTGCCCTAACCCATGGGGAACCTCGGCTGTCCTCTCTGACAGCAGGGCCCCCATCCACACGGGGTGCCTTGGGTCTCAAGCACTTTCTTGTCTGTGAACTCATTTGACACTCACAAGGCCCCCAAGCCTCAGGTGCTTTCCACATGTTTCTTCCACCTGGAATGCCTTCCTTGATAACTTGTCTTCCCTGAACATTGAAATTTTTACGTTCAGTCACTTCTAATCCCACCCCCTTGGGGAGCTTTTCAGGACTGCCCCTTCCATAACCCCCTTGGAAAACATTGGGCCTCCTCATCTAGTGTTAACCTCTGAATTTGGGGGTCTCAACACCTCAAACAGCCCAAAAGTCAGGTGGGACCTAGAGGGCAGGCCTAGGGGCAGTGACAGGCCTGGGACTTTGGCAGGGACAGTCCAGAGGGAGGGCTGCCCACTTTGCTGATGGGCACACAGAGGTGACTGGTCATTGGACCTGCCACTCCAGGATTGTGAGACTGGTGAGTCCAGGCTGGTCAGCGGCCAAACTTGAGCCCTAGAGTCTGTTAGTCCTGAGGGTTCATGTGGTTTGTGACAGCAGTGGCCAAAACCGAGGTCAAACTTCTGGGAGGGGGTGGCTGACTCCAAGAAGGCAGGAGCTTGGCTGCTCCCCATTGGCATCTTCCACTGGGGGTGGAGGCTTGCAGTGAGGACTTGCAGTAGGAGCGGGGTGCCAGGGGGCTTTCTGGGCAGCGAGGGAGGGAGGTGTGGTCCGCATGGCCTGAGGTCTGGGTCTGTCCCCATCCAACTTTCTTTGTGTTCTGAAACACCGTGGGAACTCTAGAGGAAAGAGCAGGGGACTGGCTCCCAGGAAGGTCCTGGCCACCTAGAGACAGGCTACTTTTCCTGCCCTCTCCCTTCTCAAAGTCACTGCTCTCAGTGGCTGTGCCCCCTCCTCCCAGCCCCTCTCTGGGCTGCCCTTGGCTCTCCAGGCCCGCAGGTGGTGGCTGCGCCCCACGTGCTCCTCCCTTGGGCCTCCCCGTCTAGTTGGTGCCCTTAACCTCCCCTTGCCTCTGCTGGGTCTCGTCATTAAAGATCCATTGGAGTGGACTTGTGTTTCATGCTGCGGCCTTGACTTGAGACGACCTTGACTTTATTCTAAACCCAATAGGAAACCGTAGCCCATGTCCACCCCACTGCCTTCTGTGGGGACGTGTGAGAGCACGGGCCGGCTCGTACCCTCAGCCTGGGAGGGGTATGCTGCTGGGGTGCGGACATTGGGAGAGGCAGCAGAGGCCCCTCACCCCCTGCAGGGCAAGGGTGTGCCCCTCCACGGAGGCACGGGCAGTTCGTTCATGCGGGTGTCCAGGAACGGGGCCTATTGACGTGACCACCTCCACCTGGCAGGTGGGGAAGGGGCTGTGCTGGTCAGCGGCTGTACTTGCAGACCCATTTGCCGCCGCCTCCTGTGTGTGCTGAACTCCTTCCCAGGCTCCCTTGTACTCTGGTCTGGGGAGGTAGCTGCAGAAGTTTAAGGGCAAGGCCATGAGAAGGTACACACCTACACCCTCCCGTCCTGTGGCATCCTGGTAGCTGCCTGGGTCCTCTGGGGCTTCAGCTCCGGGGGACAGTCCTATGGCTTCTGCTCTGGCTAGGTGGCCTGACCCTGGCCTACCTCCTTGAACTGCCCAAGCTTCATGGAAGTATCTGTGCTCCCCACTCCAGGCTGCCCCAGCTTTTCTGGCATCTCTGTGACCAGTGGTCTGAGTGGAATTCCCTTGTGGGTCCTCATTCCTCATTTCCTGGTCAGACCTGTGAGGGGTTAAACTCAGAGAGGTTCAGCAACTTGCCTGAGGTCACACAGCCAGTTAGCACCAGGATGCCTGAGTTCCATTCTGGCTCAAACACCACCTGACTTCCCACTGCTCTCTGCAGCCTGGCTGCCCTGGGGACACAAGGGCAGGCTTCCCAGAGGCAGTGACAATGGAGTGGAGTCCTAGGGGAGGGCCAGGCCAGATGGAGATGGGCAGTTCCCACTGAAGGACATTCTACCCACCACTTCCCGTGTGGAGGGGAAGTGGTGGGTAGAATGGATCCCAAGGCCAGGGGACTGCAGGAAGTTGTGGCTGAAAGAGGGGGGCACAATGTGTGGGGGTGGAGGTGGGAGTGGAGGCTGAGTGGGGGCATATCCTGACGTGGGGGTGTGAGCAGGACTGGGGCATGATCTGATTTGTGTTGGAGAGATCGGTGTGGCCCACGGAGCCAGGGGTGGGGAGGCCATGAGGAGGTTGTGGCCTGTGCCCAGGGGAGAGACGATGGTGGCCTGCACCAGGCCAGTGTGTGGAAACCAAGAGAAGAAACCGGTCTGGGAGATGATCATGATCATTTAGGAAGTATTTATGGCTGTGGATGGAGCTTCTTGTGGGTTTGAGTCCCTCTAAAATTTGGCCTAAAGGAGAAAGTTATCAGTTACTTCCAGGGGGAGGGGCTTCCTGGAGGAGGGGCCATCTGATAAGGCTCAGTGCTTCCAACTGCTTGCTCACCTGTCTGCTCCTCTCAGGGAGCCCAGCCTTGGCCGGCCGGGCCTGAAGTGGTGGGAGAGGTGGGTGCGCCCAGCAGAATGGGGAAGGGTGCTTTGGGCAGGGGAACAGTATGGGCAAAGGCCCAGAGGTGAAGAGGTGCTTGTATCTGGACAGCAGGGGTGCAGGGAGGAGTGGGCCAGAGGGGCCAGAAGTCAGGTTTGGGGCTGAGCCCCTCCTGCTCCCTGCTCAGGGGGCTCCGCTGTTGCTTCTCTTCCTGGGCCTCCGAGGCCAGGCTGGTTGCGGGAGGAGCCGACTGAGGCCTCTCAGCTCTCAGGGTGGCACCAGGCAGGGTTTGTTCACCAGCACCTGGGATCATAGGTCTGCCCCCAGCCCTGGCTTATTTAAACCTCCCTCACTGTGCCTATGAGAAGGGTGGCGCAGAGGCACCTTGAGTCCCCTGAGTGCCCTGAGCCTTATGGCTCTGGGCACCCCTGTTTGCCTTGGCCTCTTTGTCTGACTCAAACCCATCTGGCCTCCCTAGCTCCCTCAGGGTTCTTGTTCCCATTATGCAGATGAAGCGGAGGCTCAGAGGACTCCTGTAACTTTCCCAAGGCCCCACAGCGGTGTGGGTGCACTGCCTCTCGCTCGCCATGGTGGAAACTGTAGGAACCCCGCCTTCTCCCCCAGGAAGCCTTCCCTGTCCCTCTGGGCTGCCCACCACACCTGCCCCTTCCGCTCCAACTCTGGCTTGCAGAGCCCTGGGATTAGGAGGCCAGGGGTGTGGGAAGAACAGCTTGTGTGACCTTAAGCCATGACTTCCTCTCTCTGCGCCTCAGTTTACTCATATGAGAAGTGGGGATGATGACACCTTTCTTGCGGTGTGGATTTTGGAGCTGAGGACTACGAAGCCCCCAGCACAGGTCTTGGCACCCTGCTCCCTGCTTCCCCTCTGAAGTGACACCCACCCTCGTCATCCTCTCCCCGGACCCAGTGGGAGTCACAGCCTCTCCCGCCCCTTCCCTCCCCCACCCCAGGCTCAGGGTTCTAGAAAATCTGCCTCGTCAGGTTTGAATGAGGGGAGCCAGCCAGCCAGTGTGTCTGGGTGGCAAGAGAGGCTATTTTGGGAATGAGCGGGGAAGGAGTGTTTTGTTTTGTTTGCTCCTCGTGATTATAAGAGGTGGTGAGTCCTGCCTCTCCTCCTGGACCCCGAGTGAGGGCTGAGCAGGGATGGGGAGGGGAGGAGGGACGCATTCTCTCTGAGATGGACTGTCAGACTTCCTGACAGTGGAGGCCACATGGGTCTGCACCCTAGCCCATCACTTGTCACTGTCCGCCTGTTCCCAGCTGTGTCTGAGAGAAGGGGAGTGGAGGAGGGGAGGGTTGAGAAAGCAGGGAACTCAGATCCTGGCACACCAGAATTGTATTCCCAGCTGTGCCATTTGCCCACGTGTCCACCCATCCACCCACCGACCTGTCTGTGTTCAACCAACCATTTTTCCACCCATCCATCCCCAACCACTCATCCACCACCCACACACCCATCCACTCCCTCCATCCATTGTTGATTTGAACCGATTCACCTGACCATCTCTCTGTTCATCCATTTGTCCACCAGCTTCCATCCATCTGTCTACCTACTCACCCTTCTGTTTACTCACCTAACCATCCTCTCAGCTCCTCACGTTCACCCACCCACCTCTCATCCACCCACCCACCCGTCCACCTCTTCATCTACCCACCTGACCATCCTCTTATCTCTTCAGATTCATCTGTCTGGCTGCCCATTATCCATCCATCCCCCCACCCATCCCCCCACCCACCCATCTATCTCTCCAACCATCCTTGCCACCCACCCTTTCACAGCAGACACCATAGTGCTCCATAAACCTATGCTTGGTCTGTCCAAGGCCTCAGGACAGCTGCCCTGCCCAACCCACGAGAGGCCTCGATTAGATAGCTAACTTGGCATTTAGTGCGTGTCTTTCTGGATCTTAGCGTATTCCTAGGTGCTCAGAAGGATTTGAGTCAGTAGCAATGTGAGGGAACCACAGAGAGACAGAAATGAGACTCCTGGAGGCGGTGACATTTTGTCTGTGACCTGAGGAGGGTCCGGGCCTGCCCTGCACACTCCTGTTGCTGTCACCTTAGCTGAGGGGGAGCTGGGAGGCCCTGACTGAGAAGGGGCTGTTGTCAGAAAGCGTGAGGGTCTGGAGCTTAGTGAGGGGCGGAGGGGGAGCGGGGGGAGGTGTCAGACAGTGCCGGCCCCAGGGGCTGGGTAGTGTCTGCCTGCCTGCCTGTGGGAAGCAGACGCTGGGAAGGGTCTGGGCCGTGGGTTTGTGCTCTGGGCTGGATTCCTGCTCTGAAGCTCTCTCCTTGACCAGGCTGGGCTGTCGGCAGGTGAGGGGCGGGGCAGTGGGGCTCTGGGGCACCCGAGGGACCTGGTGGTTTATGTTTTACAAGAAAATGTTCAAAACCCTCCGAGCCTGCCCTGTATGAGCAGACAATTCACATAAACCTCAGCTCTTCCTTGGTTTTGCCTGGTCTTGTTCAGCTCCCTTTTTCTTAAATAAAAGCACAGTCCTTTTCCTCCCCAGGTGTGTCAGCTGGAGGCTCCATTCCTGAGGGAGGGGAGTGGACAGGCCTCGGGCTCGGGGCTCAGCGTCCAGCATGTGCCCCCTCTGGGCCTCCTCCTCCTTGGGGGAAGGAGCGTGGGGACTAGATCTGGCCCCTTCTGCTCTGAGGCGCTGGGGCTGAGGATGGGGGGCCAGTGAGGCCTTGGCGGTTCGGAGCAGATTCTCAGGAGGGCGATGCCTAAGCTGAGCTGAGCGGAGCTGGCGTGAGGAGGAGTGCGCCCTGGGCCTCTGGTGTGGAAGACGGATTCTCCTTGAGCCCATAATACTGCCTCTTGTTTATAAAGTGATTTCAGGATTTGAAGGAATTTCCCTCGTGCCATCTGATTGGGGTTTTGAGTATCTTTTGAACAGGTGTTCGCATGTAGTAGACTGTGGGGTTGGGGAGGGGTGGAGATGGCTCTGCCTCCAGGGGCTCATGTCCCCCAAAACGTTAGGAGGGAACAGGAGGTGGGGTGGGTGTCAGGTGGGCGGTTCTGAGTGTGGACCACAGAAATAATGGGCCTGAAACTGGGAGGAAGGTCACCTGCAGGGGTGGGGCGGGAGGGACTAGAGCAGGCAGGGGCTCCTAGTGCAGGACCTCAGTGTGACTCAAAGTAAATATGGCACAAAGAAATAAAATATTTCATGTACTTTTTCTATGAGGTTAAGATAAAGCCATGTGTGTGTTGTGATGTTTATAATTTTTTCCCTTGCCAGCCATATATTTGTGATCGATTATGACATTTTTAAAGAGTGGTCTCAGCCACTGGCCACTTGGAAACCTGTTTGGAGTTAGAGGCTGGCAGGGCTGGTGGCTTTGTCACTGTTCCTCATCACTTCACACAATGGACATGGAACAGCTGGGTGTGCCGGGCACCAGGCAGGGCACAGGCAGGCCAGCGCTCTGCGCCCCCTCCCATCAGCATGGTGAGAACATTGGAGGACAGACTGAGTGTGGGGTGGGGGCCAGAGGAGGGTCCCAGGGGGCACATAGGCGACAGCAGCAAACTGTCCTCATGGCGTGTGGTGCCTGGGTGGGCTGTGGCTTCACCACCCCGGCCCCCAAGGTGCTGAATTTCCACCGCAGGAGAGAATGTGGGCACGGAGCCAGTGCCGAGCTCTGTGGCTTCAGCTCAGAGGGACCCTCTGCCTGTGCCAGCCGGGAACCAGGAGTGTCCAGAACCTGCCTGTTACCTGTTGACCGGCGCTCCCGGCTGACAGCATTTGGCTGCACAGCGTTCAGTGTATTTATGGACCCATAAAATATTAACTAATCATCACGCAGCACTTTTCCTCCTGAAAGCCCTTTAGGGTCAGTATTTTGTGTATTTGGAAGGCAGACAACCACTTGATCAGCTTCCATCTCCCGTGTGAGACCTTTGCCCTAGGAAAGCACCAGCAGGGTCCCCTCGCCCACTCCCACCCCCAGTGTTGGAGGAGGTCCCCTGTTTTACAGGGAGGGGTGCTTGTGGCAGAGGATGGGCAGCAGGCCAGCAGCAGAGCTGGGAATTGAACCCTGAGCTCCTCGGACAGCTGGGGGACCAGGGAGGGAGGGAGGTCCCTGCAGGCGCAGGCAGTCAGCTCCCCACGCCCAGCTTGCTCAGTGTTCGCCCTTAGGTGCACTTTTTCATGTGCGAGGCTCCAAGGTCGGGGGCCAGGAGAGCGCCTAGAGCAGTGCGCTCAGAAAATCCGGTCTTAGCATCCCATGTGCCTGGTTCTGGGCGGGTTGGCGCCGGTCTGCTGGGAGGGCTCTGTGGGACACCTGGGGTAGGTCTTAGTCACCTGTGCCCCACAAGCTTGTGCCCACAGTCCCGTCATTTCATTTAATCTTTGCAAAAATGGGGATCATGTTAACCAGCTCATAGGGGTTCTAGAGCCAGGACATTAAACTCAAACTGGTGATGCAGATGGTTTGTGAGACGGAATTCAGACGTAGACTGGTTTCAGGGACTTGGGGGTCGGGGCTCGAGTAATGTCAGCAGAGAGCTAAGAGAGGGAGGCCGGTGCTTCTCTGTGCAGCGGGCAGGATGTGGCAGGTTGAACTGACCTCCTCCGGGCCTCAGATCACAGCATTTGTGCAAGGAGTTCATCCCAGCACATGACTCCCAGTATATCCCCTCACGAGGTGCCAGGAACCACTGCGGAACTGGCTCGGGCCGCCACTGGAAGCCCCCACCGGGACAGCAGGTTGGGGGGGGTCTGACCATGTGGACATCAGCACCTGGTTACAGAAGCTGGGTCAGGATTGTAGAGTATCTGATGCCACAGCCCTGGCAGCCCCCCTCCGTCTCCAGCTCTCCCTGTACATTTCAAACCCACTCGGGAGGTTGCGGGGCCTTGGCCTTGCAGCTAAAAAGAAGCAAAAATGGAATTTAAAATGCATTCTCTTGACCTGCAGCCCAGAATTCTTGCTTCTGCATTCATCCCAATATTCCGGAGCTTTCCCTGTTAATAGGAGCGAAGGTTTTCAGGCTCATTAAAGGCCACCCACCCAGGTTCTTCCAGAGTCCCTTGCGAGGGGACAAGGGGCTTGGTGAATCTCCAGGCTTGATTTTGGGCTGAGGGAAGGTTGTTTTGTTTCTCCCACATGCTGCCAGCAGCTGTTGCAGAGCTGCTCTGCCTTCCCACTGGACGACGGACCCTCACCAAGGTCTCTGGCAGAACATCTCATTTCCCAGGGACTCTGGTTGTCGACATTCACCCTGGGCCACATGCAAACTTCCACTCTGCACCAGTCTCTCACTGCGCTAGTCGGCTGGCAAGGCCCTGAGGTGGGAAGGATGTGGTCCCTTTGCCCACCCTTCTTCCCCTCCCTCCTGCGGTTTGGTCCCTCAGTGGGGAGGACAGGGAGGAGGAGGGATGAGGAATAGAGGGGCAGCCACAGGGCCAGGTGGGCACAGGTGACCCACCCTGCTCACTGCCTTCCCCTGCCCTAAGTCATCACCTGCCCCCAGCAGCCCACGCTCAGGCGCCTGGATGCCATTAACAATCCCAAGTGCTTCACAGAGCATTGCCTGTGCCCAGCTGGTGCAGCACGGGAGGCTCTGACGGGTGGGAATCCCTAGTGTCCCTCAGAGCTGTTGTGTGGTGGCAGGTGTGAGCTGAGGCTTTACCCCTGTGAACAGAAGGTGCCCCACCTTGCCCTGGACAGTCCCTTCTTCAAACAGCATCCAGAACGACTGCTGCAAATTAAGCTCAGATTCACTCCTCCCACCTTCTGTGTGAAATGAGAAGCCACTGGGGAGTTTTGAGCCAAGTTCTATCGTGGCTGCAAGGCCCAATGTGATTTTTAGTTTTTGTTTATCTTTCAAAGAACCAGCTCTTGGCTTCACGGATCTGTTGTATTGTTTTTTTAGTCTATGTCATTTATTTCTGCTCTGATCTTTATTATTTCCTTTCTCCTACTTACTTTTGGCTTTTCTTGTTCTCTTTCTAAGTCTTTAAGTTGTAGGGTTACATAGTTTATTAGAAGTTTTTCTTGCTTTTTGAGGGAGGCCTGCAGTGCTATGAACTTCCCTCTCAGGACTGCTTTCATTGTGTTCCATAGATTTTGGGTTGTTCTCTGTTCATTTTCATTTGTTTCCAGGAAGTTTTTTATTTCTTCCTTGATCTCTTTGGTAACCCATTCATTGTTTAAAAACATGCTTTTCAACCTCCATGTGTTTAAATGTTTTTTAGTGTTTTTATTTTAGTTGATTTCTAATTTCATGCCCTTGTGATCTGAGACCATGCGTGATATGGTTTCAGTCTTCTTGAACTTGTAGAGACTTGTTTTGTGTCCTAACATGTGATCTATCTTTGAGAATGTCCCACGTGCACTTGAGAAGAATGTATATTCTGCAGCTTTGGGGTGGAATGTTCTGTAAATGTCAACTAAATTAATCTAATGTAGTGTGTCATTTAGGATCGCTGTGTCCTTGTTGATTTTTTGTTTGAAAGGTCTATCCAGTGAAGTCACTGGGGTGTTAAAGTCTCCAACTATGACTGTATTGCTGTTGATCTCTCCCTTAAAGTCCTCCAGAAGTTTTTAAAATAAATTTAGGTACTTCTATATTGGGTGCATAGATGTTTATCAGGGTTATATCCTCTTGTTGGATTGATCCCTTTAGTATAATGTAGTGACCTTTCTTGTCTCTCCTTATGGTCTTCATTTTGAAGTCTGCTTTTTCAGATATGAGTATTGCTACCCCAGCCTTTTTTTGTTTCCATTTCGTTTGCATGGAAAAATTTTTTCTATCCCTTCACTCTAATCCTGTGTGAGTCTTTTGTTCTGAGGTGGGTGTCCTGTAGGCAGCAGATATTTGGGCCATGTTTTCTTATCCATTCAGCTACCCTATGTCTTTTTATTGAAGCATTTAATCCATTTCTATTTAAGGTTATTATTGATAGGTGCTTATCTATTGCCATTTTAATTCTTTATGCCTATGTTTCTTTCTCTATTTCTACTTCTTATTACAGCAGTCCCCTTAACATTCCCTGCAATGCTGGTTTGGTGGTGATAAACTCCTTTAGCCTTTTTTTGTCTGGGAAGCTCTTTACTTCACCATCTATCTTGAATGATAGCCTTGCTGGATAGAGTAGTCTTGGTTTCAGGTTCTTGCTTTTCATTACCTTGAATACTTCATGCCA
This sequence comes from Miniopterus natalensis, assembly GCF_054644295.1. Lineage (NCBI taxonomy): Eukaryota > Metazoa > Chordata > Mammalia > Chiroptera > Miniopteridae > Miniopterus > Miniopterus natalensis. Next base: position 41,662,877 of record NC_142096.1, on the reverse strand, counting down.
TTCCCTTCTGGCCTGTAGAGTTTCTGATGAGAAGTCAGCTGATAGCCTTATAGGAGCTCCTTTGTAGGTAACAGATTGCTTTTTTCCTGCTGCCTTTAAGATTCTCTCTTTGTCTTGAATTTCTGACATTTTAATTATGATGTGTCTGGGCGTGGACCTCTTTAGGTTCTTCTTGCTTGGGACTCTCTGTGCCTCCTGAACTTGTGACTTTTACCTTCACCAGGTTATGGAAGTTTGTGCCATTATTTCTTCAAGCAGGTTCTGTATCCCTTGCTTACTTTCTTCCCCTTCTGGTACTCTTATGATGCCAACATTGTTATGTTTAGTGTTGTCCCACAGCTCCCTTAATCTGTCCTCTTGTTGTTTAATTGTTTTTCCCTTTTGGATCTCTGATTGAGTGATTTTTTCTATCCTGTCTTCTAATTTGCTGACCTGATCCTCAGCTTCCTCTAATCTGTTGTTTATTCCTTCCAGTGTATTCTTTATTTCTGCTATGTCATTCTTCATTTCTTTCATAGTTTTTATATCTTTTTCATGCTATTGAGCATCCTTACAATAATTTTTCTGAACTCTATATCTGATAGATTGTTTATTTCCATTTCATTTGGTTCTTTTTCTGGAGAATTCTCTTGTTCTTTCATTTGGGGCTTGTTTTTTTTGTCTCCCAATTGTGGCTGCCTGTTTGGGTTTGTTTCTATATAATAGGTAGATCTTCTAGGACTCTCAGTCTTTTTGGAGAGTCTGTGGTGCAGGCCAGTGTCAGATGCTGTTTGTGACTGGCCTTGGATACCCTCTTTGGAGCTACCAGTGATCCACAGCTTGTGAAACCCGGGGCTGGGTACATTTGGAAAGGACCAAGATGTGCACCAAGGTCTGCTTTTTCAAGCCCCAGGTCCAGAAGCAGATCAGGCAAAGACTCAAAGCACCCAAAGGTCGTCCCTGCCTGCAGGCTGATTGTTCTTCTCAGTCTTTTAATGAACCTTAGGCTGTAGACCACAGCAAGGGGTAAACTCCACAGGGTAGGGCGAGAGGTTTTCCAAAAGGGTGGGCAATTGCTTCCCCTCAGGCAAAAGCTGTCTGGATGGTAAAGATCTACTTGAGAAAGATGTCCTCTGCAGTATGGGGGAATGACTCAGCACAGTAATCCAGATGGCACCCTCCAAGCTCTATCCCCAGAGCCAGCATCCCTGGATTTTCCTCACACAGCTCTAGTCCACTCTGTCCTCCATCCGCTGGAGCCCAAGGTGAGTGGCTGCACATGAAATTTTGTGCATTGGCCCTTTAAGAGGGTGCCTGCATCTCCAGCCATCTCTCCCTGGTGCTTTTCACAGCCAGATGTTATAGGGTACCTTTCTTGGGTCTGGTGCTCTGGGCTGGGGAGCCCAGCTTGGCATTTAGACCCCAGAGTTCTCAGTGAGAACCCCCCACAGCTGAGATATCCCTACAGACCTTTACCTGCTGCCTGTGGGAGCCCAACCAGCACTCTGGTGTCTCCACATTCCTACCAGTCTCTATGTGGTCTCCACTTTATGTCCTTGGTTATGAGGGTGCTCTCCAGCTAGTCTTCAGTTGGTTATTCAGGATTTTTTTTCTTTTTTTCTATTTTAGTTGTAATTCCAGTTTGGCCCTGGGAGAGTGTCAGTGTAGTTTCTACTTAATCCGCTGTCATCTTGGAATCTTGACAGTCTTTTTTTTCAGCACTTTGAACATGTCATCTTAGGGCCTTTGGCCTACTTGGTTTCATTTGAGAAGTCAGCTGTTAACCTTGTACATGATGGGCTATCACTTCTTCTTTCAAGATTCTGTCTTGTTTTTGACTTTCAGTAGCTTAACTATGATGTGTCTCAGTATGGATCTCTTTGTGTGTATCCTACTTGGAATGTTTTTGGCCATTATTTCTTTAGAAACATTTTATGTTTTTTTCTGTTCTCTCCTTCTAGAATGCCAATGAAATAGATGGTTGGTCTTCTATTACAGCCTTACAGTTCTTGGAAGTTCTGTTTATTTATTTTTAAATTCTTTTTTCTTTCTGTTCTTCAGACTGAGGAGTCTCAATTAACCTGTCTTTAGGTTCACTGATTCTTTCTTCTTTGAGCTCCAATTTGATGTTGAGCCCTCTAGTGGATTTTTCATTTCAGTTATTTGTACTTCTGAACCCCTGAATTTCTATATTTTAAAAGAAATAAATTTTTATCTCTATACTGATACTGTTTAGTGAGACATTGTCCTCATACTTTGCTTTCATTCTTTAGACATGGTTTCTTTATTCTTTGAACATATTTGTTTATAACAGCTGATTTAGTATCTTTACTAATCTCTGGCTTCCTTGGGGACAATTTCAGTTGACTGCTTTTTATTCCTGTCGATGGGCCATACTTTCCTATGTGTTTGTGTTTTAGAATTTTCTGTTGAAAACTAGATGTTTAAAATGATATAATATGGCAACTCTGGAAGTGAAATTCCCCTCTCCCTTCAGGGTTTACTGCTCTTGCTCTTGCTGGTATTGCTGCTGCTGCTGTATCTGTGCTTTAGCAACTTTCCTGGACGAATTCTGTGAGGTTTGGATTCTTTGTCATGTGTGGCCATGAAGTCTCTGCATGGTGGCTCAGTGGTCAGCTCATCATTGGACAGAGAGTTCCTAAAACTCCCTGAGTCAATAAATTCTCCCAGTCTTAGTGGGGGAGTCTGTGTGTTGGGGTACACCATGCTGTGGCAGGCTGTTTGCAAGTCCACTTTAGCATTCACTCTCTGCTTGTGTGGAGTGTCAAGGTCAGCCAGAGTGAGCAATGAGGGACATCTCAACTGTTTCCTGGTAACACGCACAGCCCTGCATATGTGTGTAGCCTTCGAGATTCCAAGGAATAGGGCAGACTTTCCAAATCTCCCATTTCCCAGTTTTTCCTTTTTAGTTTTTTGGTCAGCCTCCCCTTATTTCCAACTGATAATGCCACTTCGGGCAGCTGCAATAGTAAAAAAAAAAGAAGCCCATTTTCAACATATGCCCAGGGGACATGTTTCTCACTGAGTAAGCTCCAAGTCAGGTCAAATGAAGACAAGCCCTGGGAATGGAACTCTTCAGGGAGCTTCCAGGCAGGTCAAACAGTGGCAATTCTTAGGGTGCAGGCTTTTTGGGAGCTTTAGGCCTGCTCTGCCCGCTTCTGTGACTGCTAGGATGAAGATTTCACAGCTGTTATGATTGCTGGGCTGTTGGTTTTCAAGGTTACCATGGAGTTGGGGGTCAGGGAGATGTGACTAGGACAAGTTAAAACACCACAAAACTGTCCTTTCTTACTGAAATTTGCTCATTTTTCTTGAATAGACTCTTAATTGGATAATTGCAAGCCTTTTGTTAATTTCCAGAATTTGAAAAGTTGGTTCTGACATGTTTCCCAGTGTTCTCATTGCTTTTATGGAGAAGCAGATCTTTGGAGGCCCTTACTTTGCCATTGAGGCGGGCTACCCATCAGTGAAATTCCATGACCTCAGGAAGCACATTAAGGATTAGGTTCAGCAGCAGCAGGTGGGACCCACCCCTGCTGAAGGAGAGGACCATAGTGCAGGGGGAAACAGAGATTCTGCACCTGGCCAAGCAAGGGGTTGAGGGATTGATCCTACCCTGGGGCGCATGGTCAGCCCCTCCATCCCAGCCCGGATTTCTCCACCCTGCACTGATCTTCATCACACCAGCATGAGGACAGCTGAGCTTCTGGGTCAGAGAGGTGAGGATTGGAATCTCAGGGTTGCCACTCACTAGCTGAGTGACTGGGCACCTCATTCGACTTCTCTGAGCACCTTTCTTCTCCAGGAAGACAGGGTGAGGGTTGTCTCTGGCAGCTGGGCGTGCTGTGGGAAGAGGCTTGCGTTAGACCGCCCTCAGGAAAAGAGACAATGAAGCCTCCTCATAATTGAATCTTGTGCGGGACCCTGGCCCAGGTCTGGCACCCATTGGTTTCTGATCTCTTCCTGTGGTCCGAATAAAATACCGGGGGCCAGAAACAGCGCGCCTTTGGCTAATGCACAAATGGTTATTAGCAGAAAAGACACATGGAGACCAAGAGATTCCCCATTTAGCCTGTTTAGCTGAATAAATTATGGCCCATCGACTTGAAGTTTATGAAGAATTAAAAATGATGTTTATGAAGAATTTTTACTGGCAATATTATGGCATAAACATTTTCTTTTAAGTAGATAGATGAAGGCTACATAATTGCTTATATACAGTTTTCTGTCAGCCCTGGAGATGTTTTAGGAAAAGGTTGGAGGAAATATAACAGACACCACAGGGCTGCCTCTTGGGTGGTGGGATTGTGGGTGATTCTTTCCCACTCCTGTAGATTCCTTTTAAAAAAATTGTGGTCCTCTTCAGTGAGCAATTAGCAATTTATGAAATGGAAACACCTGAAAGTAGAAAGTAGACAAGGGAAGTGGCTGGAGGTAGAGGAGGTGAATTAAGGATGAGATCCACGTGGAGGTTTCCAGCTCGGTTTGTGTTTTAGTGTTTGATCTCTGCATGGTTAGGGGACTTGCCCAAGGTCGCACAGCTGAGACATGGAGCAGGTGGTGCCAGGACCTGGTCTTCTCTAATAGTTACGACAGTGATTATGAGCATAAAGCTTCCCTTTGGAGATGCTGCCCTGGTCCCCTAGCTGGTGGTTCCGATGTTAGACAGTGATGGGAATTGGTGGTACCAGATTCAGGAGAGAGTCCACCCCAGTGACTGTCACCTTTGGCTTTTTCAGGTGGTGTATCCAGGGCAACACTCTGGGCAGGAGTGATTTCTCCCTGTGTGGATGGTGCAAAGCAGGGTGGATCAGTGGGCCTTTGCCTTTGGTAACCCTGTGGGCTTCCCTTCAAACTGCACAACCCTCAGAGACCCATCCAACATTCTACCTCCCACCAGTCTCGGAAATGGGTGTGAAACCCAGAGCCCAGCTCAAGTCAGGGCTGTGGCTCTTAAGCCCCCATTTGGTGGTTCTGTAATACAGATTCCAGTGCCTGCTCTGGGGGTTCTGATCCCAGGCCTCATGAGCGGGGCCTGGAATCAGCACCCCAGGGAGTCCGCTGAATGGTCTGTGGCCACACTTTGAGAAACCTGGGCTTGGGAGCATGTGAGTGGTTAGCACCTTGAAAGGAAGGGGTGTGGATTTTGCAGGACAATGTGGGCATGGCCCAGGGCTGGCTTGGGAGAGGAGGTGACCACTGAGGGACTTGCTCCGCCCTGGGCTGCATGCGTCACACACAATGCCCACCTCACCGGCTGTGGAGAAGAGGTAGGGGTTCCTTTGCTTGTGACAAATGAGGAAACTGAGGCTCATTGTGGCATCATGACTTAGGTAAGTGACATTGTGAGTACCCTAAATCTCACTGTAGCCCAGCTGGTGCAGGGCTCCCCAAATATCACCTCCACCCTGTCGGCAATGCTGGGACAGGCTTTCCTGCTGCAGCGCTGACAGGCTCTCACAGCAGGTCCTCTGGGCAGGAATGGTGTTCTGGGGACAGCTTTTGATGGGGGATGGTGGAGGTGGGGGAGGGGATTAGGTTTCCGCTAAGTTTGTTGAGGGCTTACTGTGTGCTCTTACCTGTGAAGTCACTTCACACTGACCCCGGTGCTCTGGGGCGGAAGTTATGTAACATGGCAGCGCTGTTGGTTTTGGGTAACGCGGCACTTTCTGCACACCTGGCACTGTTTGCCAGAGTCTAGTGCTTTGCCAGGCTACCCCAGTTAGCCCTCCCAGCCACCCCAGGCAGCAGGACCAGTCTCGTTCTCATGTCACAGGGTAAACTGAGTCCCATAGAGGACAGTGACCTTCCCGTGAGCTGAGCCCAGTGCTCTTCCCAGGTCTGTCCTTAGAAGGCCACCTTTGCTGGGGTGGTCTCCCTGGGGCCAGCATTTTGGAGCCCCCCGAGGAGTGCTGTGCAGTTAGGAGGAGGCCTCACCTGCAGCAGCTGCAGAGGCTGAGCTGTGCCTCAATTTTCCTGGGGGCTGAGTGTGCGAACCCCGTCCCAGTGGAGAGCTCAGCCGTGCGGGTCGCCAGTCTGCTCAGTCTGCAGGATGGGCGGCCTGTGGTCTGGCTGCCTTGGCCGAGGCCGTCTGCTGACCAGCACAAACAGCTCCAGGACACCACGCCACTAACAAGACAGATGCAAGGCCGCCCTCACAGTCCAAGGGCCATTCCTCATCCGCAGACAGCTGGGCAGCCGCTTTAATTAAAAGGGCTCCACGGCTCCAGAGAGATGAATCGAGGCCAGCTCCTGTTTGCAAACGCTTCCTGCAGCCGGGGTGGAGGTATGTGTGCAGGCTCTTCTCCATGGGGACCAGTGGGTGGATGGGCACCCCCCCTTCTCCGATGCTGAACCTAGGGCTGGATCCCCACTTACAGTAGGTCTGGGTGACAGCCTGTCTGGGCCTCAGTTTCTCATCTGTGACTGAGGTGATTATAGGACCTCCCTCCCCAAGAGGCCTTGTCTCATGGCCTTTATGACACCTGCTGTGGTGCCTTCCTCTGGCAGTGCAGCTGACTTACGGCCTTTATGACAGCGCCTGGCGCAGTGTCCTCCTCCTGGTTATTGCTGTGTTGTCATGGTCATCATCATCTTTGTTGTCATCACTGTCTTGGTCTCCCTGGTGCCTAGCACAGTGCCCGACACATGGTAGGTGCTAAGCAATTGCCTATTGAATGAATGAAGGGATGAACTAAGGTGCTTGCCTGTGCCAGGCACTGGGAATGCAGAGATGAAAGACAATTTCGTGCACGGAGCAGGAAAGGAGAGGCCACCCTGGACTGTTGGTCTGCTTCTACAGTGGTAGATAGCTACACAGTCATGTGTTGCATAGCAGCCTTTGGGTCAATGACAGCTCATCTCTGACGGTGGTGCAGCATGCGGCCTGGGTGTGTCGTAGGCTGTGCCATCTAGGTATGTGTGCATGCACTTTGTGATGTTCGCACGACGATGGAATCGTCCAGGAATGCACTTGTCATCCGTTTACTATTTAAACGGTGCGTGGGCTGCACCGGTTTACATCCCCACCCGCAGTGCACGAGGTTCCCTTTCCTACATCCCCTCCAACACTTATTTCTTGTCTTATTGGCGATAGCCCTTCTAACGGGTGAGGTGGTATCTCATTGTGGCTTTGTTTTACATTTCCCTCATAGCTAGTGACATTGAGCATCCTTTCATGTCTGTTGGCCGTCTGTCTTCCTCGGAAAAGTGTCTATTCAGTTCCTTTGCTCATTTTAAAATCAGATTGTTTGTTTTTTGTTAAGTTGTATGAGTTCTTTATATATATTGGATATTAGCCCCTTATCTGAGGTATAGTTTGCAAATATGTTCTCCCATTCTTTTTCTTTTCTTTAAATTTATCTTTATTGTTGAAGGTATTACAAATATCTCCCCACCCCTGCATCCACCCCACCCCAGGGCCTTCACCACACTATTGTCTGTGTCCATGGGTTATGCATTTATGCATGTAAGTTCTTTGATAAATCTTTCCCCATTCACTCTCCCACCCCCGCCTTCCCACTGGATTCGTAAGTCTGTTCCATGCTTCTGTGTCTCTGGATCTATTTTGTTCCTCAGTCTGTTTTGTTTATTAGATTCCACATGTGAGTGAGATCATGTAAAACTCCAGGAAACAAAAGCCCTGGTCTAGACAGCTTCACAGGGGAGCTTTCTAATTCTTTAAGTTGTAGGGTTAGTTTATTAAAAATTTTTCTTGTTTTTGAGGTAGGCCTGCAGTGCTATGAACTTCCCTCTTAGGACTGCTTTTGCTGTGTCTCATAGGTTTGGGGTTGTTGTATGTTAATTTTCATTTGTTTCCAGGACATTTTTTATTTCTTTCTTCACCTCTTTGGTAGCCCATTCATTGTTTAATAACATGCTATTTTGCCTCCATGTGTTTGAATGTTTTTGAGTGTTTTTACTTTAGTTGATTTCTAGTTTCATGCCCTTGTGATCTGAGAAGATGCGTGATATGATTTCAGTCTTCTTAAACTTGTAGAGACGTGTTTTGTGTCCTAACATGTGGTCTGTCTTTGAGAATGACCCATGTGCACTTGAGAGGAGTGTTCTATAAATATCATTTAAATCCATCTGATCTAGTGTGCCATTTAGAGTTACTGTTTCTGTGTTCACTTTTTGTCTGGAAGATCTATTCAGCGAAGTCAGTGGGGTGTTAAAGTCCAGGACTATGACTGTATTGCTGTTGATCTCTCCCTTAAAGTCCTTAAGGTTATTATTGGTAGGTCCATGCTTATTGCTATTTTAATTCTTTATGCCTATGTTTCTCTCTCTTATTTCTTCTTCTTATTACAGCAGTCCCTTTAACATTTCCTGCAGTGCTGGTTTGGTGGTAATAGACTCCTTTAGCCTTTTTTTTTTTTTGGTCTGGGAAGCTCTTTACTTCACCATCTATCTTGAATGATAGCCTTGCTGGATAGAGTAGTTTTGGTTTCAGACCCTTGTTTTGCATTACCTTGAATACTTCATGCCATTCCCTTCTGGCACGTACAGTTTCTGATGAGAAGTCATCTGAGAAGTCAGCTGACAGCCTTATGGGAGCTCCTTTATAGGTAACAGATTACTTTTCTCTAGCTTCCTTTAAGATTCTCTGTCTTGAATTTTTGGCATTTTAATTATGATGTGTCTGGGTGTGGGCCTCTTTAGGTTCTTCTTGCTTGGGACTCTCTGTGCCTCCTGAACTTATGTGACTTTTTCCTTTACTAGGTTATAGAAGTTTTCTGCCATTATTTCTTCAAACAGATTCTCTAACCCTTGCTTCCTTTTGACCTCTTCTGGCATTCCTGTGATGCAAATATTGTTACATTTCATGTTGTCCTGCTGCTCCCTTAAACTGTCCTCCTGTTTTTTAATTGTTTTTTCTTTTTGGGTCTCTGATTGAGTGATTTTTTTCTATCTTGTCTTCTAATTTGCTGATCTGATCCTCAGCTTCCTCTAATTTGCTGTTTATTCCTTCCAATATATTCTTTGTTTCTGCTGTGTCATTCTTCATTTCTGACTTGTCATTTTTCATAGTTTCTGTATCTTTTTTCATGCTGTTGAGCATCCTTTCAATCAATATTCTGAACTCTATATCTGATAGATTGCTTATCACCATTTCATTTAGCTCTTTTTCTGGAGACTTCTCTTCTTTCATTTGGGGCTTGTTTTTTTGTCTCCCCATTTTGGCTGCCTATTTGTTTTTTTTTCTATGTATTAGGTAGGCCTGCTAGGACTCTCAGTCTTTTTGGAAGGTCTCTGGTGCAGGCCAATGTCAGACTCTGTTTGTGACTGGCCCTGAGTACCCTGTTTGGAGCTATGAGCAACCCACGGCTTGAGGTCTCCTCTTTTGGGGCTGGGTGTGTTTGGACAGGACCAAGATATGCACCAAAGTCTGCTTTTCCAAGGCCCGGGTCAAGAAGCAGATTGGTCAAAGACTCCAAGGTCTGCCTCTACCTGAAGACTGATTAATCTGATTCTCTTAAGGAGCCTCAGGCTATAGAAACTCCATGGGGTACGGGGAGTGGTTTTCCAGCAGGGTGGGGCAATTGCTTCCCCCCCAGGCAAAAGCTGCTTGGCAGGTAAATGTCTTCTTGTGAAAGATGTCCTCTGCAGTATGGGGGAATGACTTGGCACAGGAATCTAGAGGGGTCCCCTCTGATCTCTATCCCCAGAGCCCACAACTCTAGATTCTCCTCATATAGCTCCAGTCCACTCTTCCCTCCCTCTGCAGGAGCTCAAGGTGAGTGGCTGCACATGAAACTTAGTATGTTGGCTCTTTAAGAGGGTGTCTGCATTTTCAGGTGTCTCTCCCTGGCACATAGAAACCCCACTGCTTTCTACAGCCAAGTGTTATGTGGGCACCTTCTCGGTTCTGGTGCTCTTGCCTGGGAAGACCGTCCTGGGGTTTGGGCCCCAGAGTCCTCCATGGGAACCCCCCCAGCTGAGATCTCCCTCTGGACCTTCAGCTGCTGCCTGTGTCCCTGTACTTCCTACCAACCTCTGTGCGGTCTCCGATTTAGGTCCTTGGTTAGGAGGGTGCCCTCCAGCTCGTCCTCAGTTGCAGTTGATTAGTCAGGATGGTTTTTCTATATTTTAGTTGTCATTCCAGTTTGGTCCCGGGAGAGCATCAGTGTAGCTTCGCTCAGTCCGCCGATGTCTTTAATGTCTCTTCTCCCTTCCTAGGCTGCCAGTTTGTCTTGTTGGTTTCCCTTGCTCTGCAGAGGAGCTTTAGTTTGATGTAGCCCCATATATTTTTTTCTTTTACTTCCCTTGCTTTTGGGTCCAAGTTCACAAAAACCAAGTTCCATAAGTTTAGTGCTTACGTTTCCTTCTATTTATCTTATGGTTTCAGGTCTATGTTCAAGTCTTTAATCCATTTTGAGCAAATTTTGTGTATGGTGCCAGATAGCAGTCTAGTTTCATTTTTTGCATGTGGCTGTCCAGTTTTCCCAGCACCATTTATTGAAGAGACATGACTGAATAGAGAAGTCTGGGGGGCCATGGGGGCTTCTGGGCTGGAGGAGCTTGCAGGCGCTATTGTTTCTGTCTCCTCTGCTCCAGGAGGTTGGGCGGCTCTCTCTGGGGGCTTTGGCTTTCTGCAGGATCCCCACAGCTCACTCCTAGCTCCACAGCCTCTGCCTCCGAACGAAGGGAGGAGGCCAGGACAGGGGTGTCACGGTGGGAGGAATCACCCACCCAGCAGACCAGCACTCACTCCAGGCCCAGTCAGTACCTACCTGGCTCCAACCAGCTTCCCAGACTCCCTGGAACATGGAGACTACACAGCGCTCACTTTTTCACAAGACCTCTTTCTGTGCAACAAGCAACAGAGGGCGTGTAGAGAAGCAATACTCATATCGGTTAAAATAGACTTTAAAACAAAAACAAAAAAATGTAAAAAAGGACAGGGACATTACAGAGTTATAAAGGGGTCAATCTAAGATGAGGGTCTAACAGTCATATATATCTATGCACCCAACAGAGGAGCACCTGAATATATGAAGCAGTTATTATTGGACATACATGGGGGCATTCACAGTCACACAATAGTAGGGAGTTTAGTAGCCCACTCACATCAATGGATAGAGCATCCAGACAAAATATGAATAAGGGAGTAATGGCCCCACATGTCACATTAAGTGTAGTATAAAAGCTCCCAACAAATAAAAGTCCAGGACCCGAGGCTTCATGGGCAAATTCTACCAGACATTCAAAGGAGAGTTAATACCTATCCTTCTTCAGCTATTTCATATATTCAAGATGAAGGAATGTTTCCAAACTCATTCTATGAAGCCAGCATTATCCTGTTACTAAACCACACAGAGACCTTACAAAAAAAGAAAATTCTGGGCCAGTATCCTCAATGAACACAGATGCAAAAATTATCAGCAAGACATTAGCAAACTGGACTCAACAATAAATGAAAAGGATTTTACATCATGACCAAGTGGGATTCATCCCAGGGATGCAGGATGATTTAACATCTGTTAATTAATCAGCGTGATACATCATATTAACAAAGTAAAGGATGAAACCATATTGTCACCTAAGTACATACAGACAAAACATTTGAAAAATTCAACATCTTTTGTGATAAACACCTCATCAAGTGGGTATGGAAGAAACATATCTCAACAGAATCAAGGGCATATGGGACAGGCCCACAACTAATATCAGTGCTGCAAACCTGTTCATCCAAGATCAGGAACAAGACAAGGGCATTACAACCGCCTCTATTTGACACAGCGTTGCAAGTCTAGCCACAGCACCAAGGCGAGAAAAACTGGAAAGGAGGGACACTAATTCGCACTGTTTGCAGGTGACACAAAACTCTAAAGCCTCCACCAGAACACTGTTACAGCTAATAAATGCATTCGGGAAAGTTGCAAGTTACAGAATCAGTGTACAGAAGTCTGTACACCAATAATGCTGTTCTGTACAGCAACACTGAGCTACTAGGAGAGAGGGAAAGAACAGCCCCATTTACAGTCACATCAAAGAGCTTAAAATACCTCGGAATAAACCCAGCTAACGAAGTGAAAGAGCTGTACTCTGAAAACTGTAAGGCACTGAAGTAAGAAACTGAAGACAAATATGTGGAAGGACACACTCTGCTCGTGGACTGGAAGGAGTAACATTTCGTCCTTACTACCTAAAGCATTCTACAGATCAGTGCAGTCTTTAGTACAATACCCATGGCATTCTCCTCAGAATTACAACTAATCCTAAAATTTATATGGAACCATAAAAGACCCCGAATAGTCAAAGAAATTTTGAGAAAGAACAAAATGGGAGGTATCACACTCCTGTTAGCAGACTTCACTATAAAGCTACAGTAATCGAAACAGTGTGGTACAGACATAAAAACAGATACATAAATCAATAGAATAGGGAGCCCAGAAATAAATCACTTACATGGTCAAATTATGGCAGAGGAGGCCAGGATATACAGCGAGGTAACGACAGTCTCTTCAATGAGTGGTGTTGGGAAGACTGGACAGTTACATGCAAAACATGAAATTGGATCACTTTCTTGCACTATATACAAAAGTAAACTCAAAATGGATTAAGGACTTAAATATAAGACCTGAAACCAAACCATAAAGCTCCTAGAGGAAAATGTAGGCAGTAAACTCTTTGCCATCACTTTTAGCAATATCTTTTTGAAAGTGTCTCCTTGGGGAAGGGAGATAAATGAAAAATAAACAAATGCGGCTACATCAAACTAAACAGTGTTAGCACAGTGAAGGAAATTGTCAGCCAAACAAAAAGAACCTGCTGAGTAGGAGAAGATATATGCAAGTGATACCTCCAATAAGGGGTTAATATCCGGAATATAGAAGGAACTCAAACAACTTAACGCCCCAAACCCCCAATCAATCCAGTTTAAAAGTGGGTAGAGGACTTGAATAGGTACTTTTCCAAAGAGAACATACAAATGGCCAACAGATATGCAAAGATACTCAACATCACTATCATCAGAGAAATGCAGATCAAAACCATAGTGTGTCACCTCGAACCTGTCAGGATGGCTGTCATCAATGAATTAACAAATAATAAGTGTTGGCAAGGATGCAGAGAAAAAGGAGCCCTTGTTGGTGAGATTGTGAACTGGTGCAGCCGCTATGGAAACAGTGTGGAAGTTCCTCAAAAAATTAAAAATAGAACTGCCTTTTGACCCAGTGATTCCACTTCCAGGTATTTATCCAAAGAAAATGAAAATGCTAACTTGAAAAAATATATGCACCCCTATGTTCATAACAGTGTTACAATAGCCAAGATGTGGAAGCAGCCAAGTGCCCACCCATAGATGAGTGGATAAAGAAGCTGTGGTCCGGCCTGGCCTGTGTGGCTCAGTGGTTGAGCATCGACCTAGGATCCAGGAGATCGTGGTTCGATTCCTGGTCAGGGCCCATGCCCAGGTTGTGGGCTCGATCCCCAGTAGGGGCAGCCAATCAATGACTCTCTCATCATTGATGTTTCTCTCTCTCTCTCCCTCTGCCTTCCTCTCTCTGAAATCACTAAAGATACATTAAAAAAAAAAAAAAGCAGCAGCTGTGGTCCATATGTACAATGGAATATTATGCAGCCATAGAAAAGAATGAAATCTTACCACATGTGACAGCATACATGGACCTAGAGGGTGTATGCTAAGTGAAATAAGTCAGACAGAGAGACAAATACTGTATGATTTCACTTATACATGGCAATAAAATGAAAAAGAAATAAACAAATCAAACAGAAAAAGACCCATATAGATACAGAAAACAGGCTGATGGTTGCCAAAGGGGAGGGGGTTGGAAACAGAAATAAAAAAATGACGGAAGGGTCTGGGGAGAGGCCCCTGCTACTAGGGAGGCCCATACCTGGTGGTTGGCGTCTGTCATCGAATCTGCTGCCCTCAGGTGCAGCGTGGTTTAGTCTGCAGGACAGAGCAGGTGCGAGTCATGCGGAGGAACAGGAGCCGGGCTGAGCTGGGCGCCTTAAAGCCAGCTTTGCTCTTGCCCGAGACTCGAGACTCTAGGCTGCTGTGAGGGAGGGAGGGGTCTGGTGAGTGTGTGTCTGTGTTCCCCCAGGGGCTGGCTGCAGCCTTTTTAGAAGGAGGTCACCCAGCGTGGCTCAGTGGCAATCCAAGATTGCCCACATATTAGTGTGTGTCCTTGGGCAAGTGACTTGGCTGAAGTCATTCAGTCGTCAGCAGTCCAGGAGGCTGGTACTCGTACGCTCCATTTGCCAACAAGGACCGGAGGACAGAGGCTATGTCCCAAGCACTGTTCCACAGTGCTGTGAGCATTCACGTTTGATGTGTGTTCACTATCGGTGTTTAGGCGAAGAGTGAAGGGGGCTTCTAATATTCTTCAATTGTATCTTGCTGCTTTTTTATTACTTTTCAGTAGTGTCTTGGCCACAGAGGGATGTGTGTGTGCGCACGCTTGTGTCTGTGTGCATATTACCTGTGTGTATACTTGTGTTTGTGTGCACATGTATGTGTTCTTGTGCATGTATACATTTGTGTCTGTGTGTGCAGATGTATCTCTATGTATATGTGTGCGTATGCACAAGGCGCACCAGCATTGTATAGCAGGCTGCCCTGTGTAGTCACAGCACGTCCTGGGCCTCACCCCACTGCAAATGGGACAGCCCCAAGATCACATGGCCAGTCATGTTCCCAAGACCCAGTTTTCCCGTCTGTGACATGCCCCTGTCCTGACCACACCCAGCAGCCATGGGAACGGCGTACAGCAGGGCCCGGTGGGCTGTCCGTGTCTGCACCGGAGTCCAGGTTCTACTTGTGATCTCGTTGGACACGATGGCCATGGTCCTGGGGCCAGTCTGTACCTATGTGCTCTGTGTTTAGCCTCTGCTGGGAAATTGTAATCTCCGCTAAGTGCTTCCTGGGAGCCGGTGCAGCCACAGTCCCTGTGTACGGCCGGGCTCTGTTCTGCGCAGGCACTCAGGGACCCAGGCCTCTAACGTAACAGCAGGGCCCTCCTCCCTGCATCCTGAGTCCTGTCCACCTTTAGGCGGAGAGAGGGGCTGGGGGAGCAGACGGAGGGGGGAGGGGGGAGAGAGAGAGAGAGAGAGAGAGAGAGAGAGTGCTTTCATGAGGCCAGTTTTTATGGGCCAGGCCTGGATCCCTGCCAGCTGGCATGGAGTCCCACGGCCACATCTCTTTGGGGACCATGTGGGCCAGCTGTGTGCCCAGGAGCAGGAAGAGGTCCCGTAGGTGAGTGGCCAGCAACAGTCTCTGCTAGAACTACCTGTTTCCACGGCTTAACAAAATGAGCGTCTTTCAGCGCGGAGGCCCTGGAAGTGTCTGCTGCCACCAGACTCCAGCAGCGCTGACACTAGGTGCACAGGAAGTGGGCTCATTTCTGACCGCCGACGCGTGCTTCAGACGGGCCTGTTGGCTGCCCCAGGGCCAGGCGCTGACCGGTCAGCTCTGCATGCCCCCGCTTCTCTTTAGAGTCCTTCTGTGTGGCAGGAGGATGGGGAGTTCATTAGAATGCAGAGTCCCGGGCCCCGGGCCCCATGACTGACCTGCCCTGTCATGCGGCCCCAGCCGACCCCAGCCACGTGCGCCAGGTTGGGAAGCAGCGCTTCCGAAGCCACAGCCACGGCTGACCTTCAGCCCGGGAGCAGGTGTCCGAGAGGCACACGCCTCTGCCGTTTCTCGCCTTCAGCCCTAATGGCAGCGCTGCCTTTGCCCCCCAGCCCTGCTGACCCCACGGGCCGGAATCAGACTCACTTCACAGAGGCCGTCCAGCGGCCTCCGCCTCCTGGCTCCATGTCGTTTAGATCGTGTGCCCAGAGGGCCCTGGGAATTTAGAGCAAGGAGAGCACAGCCTTCCTGGCGAGGGCGGCGTTTGAGCTGGGCCCTGAGTGGGCAGGAGAGGCCTGAACAGGGCTGTGGGGCGGACAGACCGGGCAGGAGCGCCGCCGGGGCCGTGCCGCCCACCGGGCGTGACCACTCGGGGCCAGTGACGGGGCTCGGTGCGCCCATCCGCCCCCTGGTGTGAATCCCTTCTCCCTCCCTCTCGAGAGCACGTGAATTAGTCCCGAGGGATTCTCCACAGCAAACAAATACGGCACGAGTTTAATATTTTCAACTTGGTTTCACTTGTGCAAAAAGGATCAGTTATTAATGAGTGGGTGTTACTAGCTATGAAGCCAGACTGAACAGCTCCTCGTTCTGCCACAGACTTCTCAGAAGTCAGCTGAGTTTTACATCATTTTCCCCCTGAACTTTATTTTTAAATTTAGATGTATTTCCCCACATTTCCTTGTAATTATTTTTTTGGGGGGGCTATGCACTGAGGGTGGGAGGGAAGGAGAGTAGAATGGAAGAGAGGAGAATTTTTTGGAAGGGATGGCGGGGACCAGAGGAAACCCAGGCCTCCATCGGGGTCCCCCATGAAGCCTGCCTGCAGTGGGGGGGGGGGGGGGCGGGGACACACACACACACACAGCGGGACAGACCCTGAACCCAGGTGAGCCTCACTCTGAGCTTAGGAAGACAGCAGTTTGCCCCGTTTGTCATCCCTGCAATGGAGATAACACCCTTCCCCGCTCCCTTGAGAGTAAGTGACTTAAAGAACATAAAACATTTCAGCTCCGTTCCTGGCACAGTGCGTGCCCTCAGTAAATGGTTATCATCGTCATATTAGTATTATTGTTATATTTGGCCAGTGCTACCGCTGATGGATGGTCACTTCTGGGGGAAAACTCTCCACGTGGGATGTCATCTATGAGAAGGACGAGTGGCTCTTGGATGGCTCTGGACACGGTCCCAGGGGAAAGGGCCGCGGGCGGCACAGCAGGCGCCGTGTTTCCGCCGTCGTCCGAGCGCCGCCAGAGGGCGCCCTTGCATCTTCGGTCGCTGACTCCCTCGGTCCCGGCTCCACCGTGAGTGGGCCTGAAAACACCTGGGGCTGTCGGCTTGCACCGTCCTTTCAGCCCATTGAACTCTTTATTGGCCACCTATATGAACCTCTGCACAAGCAAGTTTATCTGGTGGGTGGAGGACTTCCAATGGCATGGCTCCATGCTTTTGTGGTTCCAAGCCTCAGATATTTGAGGGCTGGGGACTGGGGGCTGGGGCGTGGTTGTGCCTCACCGTGCCTTGCTGCGCCTGCTCCTGATGGCTGTCTAACTCAGGGAGAGCCAACCCTGGTGGGTGCCTCGTTCGAGCTCCAGCAGCCCTGTGAGATGGGGCTGCATGACCAGCCACGGATGGAGGTAACACCTGGGCCACCACCCTCCAACCGCTGCTCAAAAGGGCTCACCTGGGAGGCCTGAGCCTCTCTGCCCCTGGTCCAGGCAATTTCCCCTACACTCTCCTGCAATTTCAGCTACACTCTCAAATCTGTACCCCAGCAGTCTTCCCCTTGGTGGAGGTGGCCCATGGCTGATGACTGTCACCTGTGTCCAGAGGCCAGAATGGGGCGGTTGGTGCAGAGAGACCAGTGAGCCGTGGGTGCCCCATGGGGGAGTGGTCCTGGAGTGGGGCGTGTCCTCAGGTGGAGGGTTAGAGTCAATGCTACGTGCTCCACGAGATAAACTGACAGGGTAGGGCAGAGTCTGGGGACTCTACAGAGTAGCCTCAGCCCTTCAGGGCCCCCCGGAGTGTGGAGTGAGGTCAGGCAGCTGGCCCCTTCCTTCCAGGATCCCCCAAAGCCCCAGGGCCTTGATGTCTCCCCCACTGCCCTCATCCTTCTAGGCTCCATTTCCCCTCATACAAAATGGGAAGAGTTCAGCTTTAAAAATAATGGCTTTTCCACCCAGCCGGCGTGGCTCAGCGGTTGAGCATTGACCTAGGATCCAGGAGATCACGGTTTGATTCTGGTCAGGGCACAGGCCCGCCTTGCAGGCTCCATCCCCGGTGGGAGGTGTGCAGGAGGCAGCCGATCAATGACTTTCTCTCCTCACTGATGTTTCTATCCCTCTCTCCCCCTCTCCCTGCCTCTCTCTGAAATCAGTAAAGACATACTTAACATAGCATTTTGTTACCCATGGAAGGATGCTGGGTTGTTTCCTTTCCCCTCTTGGCTGCTGTGAATAGTGCTGCTAGGAACTTGGAGGTACAAGCATTTGAACACCTATTTTCAATTCTTTTGTGTACCAAGAAGTAGAATTGCTAAAAATTTTAAAAGAACATTTTCTTTGTTGCTTGGGTCTGAGCTAGGAGTAGAGAATGTTGCTGAGCAAACAGTGAAACCCTACCTCCCACTTCCTCACTGACCCTGGGATGGCTGTGCCATCGGCAGTGGCGGTGTCACTCCCACCCCGCGGAGCCCCCCCTTGATGTGTCTGCACCCTCTGCTGAGGGCTTTCCTGGTGCCCGCCTTGCAGGGTCATTGTGGGGAACGGAGAGGAAGCTCACATGGCTCCCAGGCTCAGTTTTCTCATCCATAAAATGGGGATGATAACTCCTGATCCTACTTGATCCTCTAACACGAAGGAGATGGGGCCCAGGAGATGCAGCCCCAGCTGGGCTGTGGACCAGGGTTTCTGTGAGTCCACATTGGGGAGGTGCTGGGATTTCTGGAGGGTCCCCTGAGCGATAACCACAGACCAACCAGAGAAGAATGCCTATCTCGAGTAGCCATGGGGAGCGGGTGCCAGGCTAGTCTGCGGAGTGGGGAGGCTCTTGTGGCCGGTTCCTCACCTGGTGTCCTCACCTGGTGCCCCTCATCCCGGCCTCCCCAGCCCTCCAGGAGGGGCTCACTGGGTTCTCCTGCAGGGGTCCTCACCCAAAGCCTCCAGGGGACAGAACAGGAAAAGGCCTACCATGAGCTGTTGTCAGCAATGTGTGCCTTGCAAGCTTTCCCATATTTTTAAGATATATATTTTTAGGTCCTCTTTTCCCCTTAAGACAAAATGAAAGGAAACCAGAAGGGAAAGCTATGGGGGATTGATAATAAACTAGCCTAGGAGGGAATTGCCCTTTTGTTAAACAAAACTCTGAACCTGCCAGGTTTTCCGCCAGAGAACAGAGTGTGGAACCTCTTCCACAGCAGGTCCCCAGGGCCTCCGGTGGCCACGAGAGGGGCCAAGGGCTTGCAGTCAGAGGGCTTGCAGTCCATGGGTCTTGGGCACAGAGCCTCAGCGTTCTCATCTGGGAGATGGGCTCACACATCCAGTGGGGTGGAGTTCCCCACGGGGATTGTGGGAAGGGGTCTCAGTCTGCCCAGAATGACTCTGCCCACCTGAGCATGGATCTCTTCAGTGCTGTGTGGGGCAGGCCGGCCTCAGCTGCTCAGGGAGGCGTTCGATGGAGGTGGCACCTCTTGTTGCTTTTATCTGTGCACCTGTGAAACAGAACCAACTGTGGCTCACGGTGATGGAGGGGAGTGGGGGAGGGGGGAGGGGAGAGGGGCCATGGGGCGGGCCTACTGACCCCCACTCTGCTGCGCCCCCCAGCTTCCCTTTCCTCCTGTCACCTGTTCTCGCTTCTCCCTTTTCTCCATTTCAGGAGGCCTCTGCTCTAGACAAACAGATGGGCTGTTTTGTCTTGCTTTGTTTGGCCTGTGCCACATTTAAAAATGTTTAATTAGACACCAGTTAGATCCCACATTTTAAAAACTCCATATTTCCAGCTTCTCTTTTAAAATCAGGACATTGGGTCACCCTGGCCTGCAGCCCCGGTTGCTGGACTGGGAACAGCTGCTCCTCCAGAGGACTTGCTCTCTGGCTGGCCACGGTCTTCCTGCAGACCTGCTTCCCTCACCTGCCCAGCTCCCCCAGCTCCCCTCTGACAGGTTTGGTGGCTTCTGTGAGAGACCTTGGGAGGTGCAGGGGTGCTGGAATTGCAAAGTGCTTTGTTGCCAATGCAGAACTGTTATTCATTATTTGTAGTCACGCTGGGCGTAGGACATGTTGAGTGTTAATCAATTGCAATCAAAATACTGGCTGAAGCCAGAAGATTTACTGGGAGGCGGACTGGAATGTCTGCGAGTGGGGCTGACTCAGGGCTGGGCTCAGACACGGGAGTGGAGCATCGTCCACATCTCAGGACATTTCCTCTGGGTGGGCACATCCTCATGGTACGGAAATGACTTCAGTGGCTCCGGACATCATACTCTGGGACTTCAGTTCTGGCAGAAAAGCACAAAAAACTCATTGGTTCAGGGCTTGGCTGGTGACCCAGTCAGAGCCCACAAGAAGCATCATCCCCCCTGAGGAGTGAGCAGAGACCTGCACCAAAACCCAAGCCCCTGTGCTGGTACCCACTGGATTCAGGGGTCTGTTATATTGTGAGAAGGGCGAATTTGCCCCAGGGCAGCCGCAACACAGGGTGTCGCTTTCACATGAAAGGATGAATGCAGAAAAGCTTTGTAAACTGCATTTGAGTGTGTAGCTCCTCTGGGGACGTGAGCAGGGCCCTGCTGGGGTGGATGAGCTCGGTGCATACCGCAGGCTCAAGTGGGGAACCAGCCAGGAAGCCTGGGGGCTGAGGGCAGCTTTCTCCTTCTGCACCTCCCTTCCCAAAGCCACCCTGAGTCATTCTTTAATGGGATTTGTGCCTACTGAACTCCTACCAGCACAACATCCTTGTATGTACCTTATAAATATTTCATTCTCTTCCGGCAGCAAATTTCCCAATGCCTAAACGCCTGTGGCCGCCTCCTGCCCTGGGCTGGCAGTCCGCCCCCCTCCCTGGGCAGCTGTGGGCTGATGGAGCCAGTCATGCCCACCCACCCCTGGCACCTGACCTTGATGGCTGCTTCTGCTCAGGGAGCGCCTGAGCCTCCCTGGGAGATGGGATTGCAGTGAAATTGGCTGAAGAAAATGGGGAGCCTGGGGAGAGGGGTGACCACACACAGTCCCTATGGGGCAGAGTCAGGGCTCAATCCCGGCTGGCCCGACGCCGGGGGCTAGCTAGTTCACGAATGTTCAGCATCCCTGGTGGGGATTCAAAGCTGGGTGGATTGCTGCTGGAGGAGGGATCAGGGCAGGTTTCAGGGAGGGGCACTTGCAGTGGGGAAGCTCTGCAAACTGAAGTGCTAGGGAAGTCTGGAAAATTCACAGCCAGCTGTTGATGGGCCTGGATTTCCAGAGAGCAGGAAGGGCCCCAGACAGTTCTTGAGCAATGGAGTGTCAGGAGCAAGGCTGGTCACGTGGCCCAGTGGCTTTATTCCCTTTTCACAGTGGGGAGAGCCCACTGGGCACTCGTGGCGTCTTTAATGAAGCACTGAGCCTGGGAAACTTCTCATAGTATGGCCTTGTCACCCTTCTGGGAATCTGTCAGGAGCTAGCGAGGAGCACAAGGTGTCTTGCAACCACAGTTGGCTCTTCAGGGAGCCCCAGACCCTACAGAAATGACTAGTCGCATTACCCTCCTCTGTCTCTCTCTCCTCCCGGAGGGTGCAATCTATTAATTTTGTTTTATTTTGTTAGCCAGCTGAGAGATGCAGGTCTCTTCTCCACACAGCCTCTCCCAGGACAGATCAGAGACGCAATGCATATATTAAGGGGGCCATGAGCACCAGGCTGGATACTGCAGCGTCTTGGGCGAAGCTGTCCCAGCCACACCAGGGTGGGTGGTGGGCTAGGGGAGGGGTCGAGCTTCCAGGCAGGCCCAGGAAGATAGACATCATTTACGCTGCAATGCATCCCTCTAACTTCCAAGTGCTTCCTCTGGGCCAGGCTCTGGTGTCCGCCGAGGTGAGTCAGGAGAGGGCTTTGCCCTCCTTGGAGCTCTGGGTCTGGCTAGAGGCAGCAGAAGGAAGCTGTGTGTGTGTCTTGTGCCTCTGTGTCCCATGCACGGGTCCAGTTACTCTACCTGACACATGTTTTGTCCACGAAGTTCCACTGAATGCCACGTGTCCTGTACGAGGGACCCATGGGTGCTGTGTCTCGGGGTTCCACGCAGCTACTTGATGAATGTATTATATGCGGACTTGGCACGTGTAGACCTCTCTGCACGAGGGTGCACAGTATTGCACCAGCAGATACTATGAGCTGAGAATACATGCGGTTTATCAGTCAGGGTCTTTGCAGGAAGCAGCTCCCTCAGTTTAAGCAGTTACTTAATGGGTTCTTTATAAAGCCTCCTGGAACGTGTGGGCAGGGTGAAGGAAAGCAAGAAGGGAGGGTGCAGTGCCCTGGGACCAGCAACAATGCAGAGCTGGTAGGATGCCTGGGAGATAGTTCCCGGAACTTGTAGAGACTGGCTCTGTGCTGTGAACCCGCTGGAAGGTACAGCTCGTTACCGAGACCCTCAGCTATTCTCCCTTCCTCTGGCCTCCTCCTGGGGCTGGCTGGCCATTGAATGAGCTGAATGGGAAACCAGAGGACCAAGGACCACTTGCTGTGGCTTGTATAGGCTAGCTTCCTAGGTAGAGAGCAGGTGGAAAAGGGTGTGTCTGGATGGGAAAACTGAAGATATCCTGCATGGCCTGCTTTTTCCTGGAAGCTGTTGCAAGGTCTGCAACTTGTCTCTCACTGGAGTGGGAATAGTCCTGTGGCCAGACCACCAGGAAATTTATTCACGTGGAAGACCCTTAACTTTGGTGGTGTCCTCTTGCACACTGCCTTGTGAACGTGTCTTGCTAAGGAATGTCCTCACTGTAATGGACCAGTGAGATGTACTGTGAGGTATCACATGACCAAGGGCTTTCATTCTGGAGTGTGGCAGATTGCGGGAAAGTTGATGTAGCTCTGAGACAGGCTATACAAGTGTAGTGCTCTCCCTACCACGTGAAGAAAATGGCTTCTAGTCATTTTCACTGACAGCAGTGGGGTTTGGGGAGGGCCCTGGCACCTGGGGTGCAGTTTCTGACCCCCAAAATGCTGTATTGTTTTCCTCCAGTAAACATATCACATTAGAACCTGTTAGCTAATATTACTACCTTAAGTTTCCAACAGTCTACTGTTCTTCAGCATCCACCTGGCTTTTGTATCAGCTGCACAGGTGAGCTATATGGGGATGTAGTGGGATTTCCATCCCTGCATTGTGTATAAATATAAACCCACTTGTTTACCAAGATGTGTTTCGTTCTTTCCTGAAGACCTAAGTCTCCATCTGGTATCTTTTCCCTCCAGGCAGAAGAATTTCCTTTAGTAGTCGTGCTGCACAGATCAGCTGGTAGCAAATTTCCTTTAATATGAAAATGTATTTTGCCTTCATTCTTAAAGGATATTTTCTCTAGATAGATAATTCTGGGTTAACAGACTTTTTAAAAAGCTCTTTAAAGATGTTATTCCACTGTTTCCTGGCCTCCATTGGTTATGACTGGAAGTAAGCAGTCCTCAAATAGTTGTTTCCTTGTATGTGATGCATTGTTTCTCTCTGGCTGCTTTCAAGATTTTCTTTCTTTGGTTTTCAACAGTTTGACTCTCATGTGTGGTTTTCTTTGTGTTTATTCTGCTTGGGGTTCACTCAGCTTCTTGAATCTGTATATTTGTTTCCTTTACCAAATTTGGTTAGTTTGGCCATTTCTTTACTTTTTTGTCTTATTCTCTATTTTCCTTCTATGATGCCTTTTGATATTGTCCTACAGCTCTCTGAAGCTTTGTTTTTTATCTTTATTCCTTTCTGTTCCTAAGTTTGGTATTGGTATATCTTTCCTCTCCCTTTCAGCTTTCTATGTCCCCATTCTATTCTGTGTGGTCTCACTCCAACTCTATCATGTCAGTTCTTCTGGTGTTTCTGAGGGGTCAGAGCTTAGTGCTGGCTCGATGGGATTGAGGGCCAGAGAGGATGTGGGCCTCCTGGGGTGAAACGTATGATACCATCTCTCTAGGGAGAGTGTGGCCTCCGGGGCAGGTGGGAAGTGATGCATATTCATGCCAAGGAATAAACAGGTAGACTGAACATAAGTGATGAAATCCTGGTGGAGAGGTGTGGGCTGGAACAGTCAGAATAGGCTTCTTGTGGGAGAGAGTGGGAGGAATGGAGGTCTTGGGGTCTGGTAGGTCCCTACTGTGTACCAGGCCCTGGGCTAGGTGCTCTGTCTTTCATCTGTACCTATAAGATTTCCTCCTCATGTCTCAAAAGCATTGAGGACATAAAATAAAACAACTACCCATCCTGGGAATTCATATCCCATCCCATAATATATCCATGTAACAAAGAAACCTGGGTTGGAAGAGGTCTTCTGGGGACCAAGACGATGAAGCTAATTAAGTAACCATGAACCCATGAGAGCGTGGGAAGCCTTTCTTGATTTGAAATATTGGAAGGCCATGTCCATCCTCTGAATCCTCATTTCAAAAATGCCCGTGATCCAGGCGTATTAGTCCCAGAACTTGAACTAGAACTGACAGACCTTAGTTTCCTTCCACCATACTGTGCAGACCTCATTCTGGCTCCGACATTATCGCTGACCACCTGCGTGATCATGGCAGGTAACCTTACCTTTCCAGCACCATGGCAGGTAACCTTACCTTTCCATCCTCATTTTGAATATGAGGAAATACAGGAGCAACTTTGCATAGTGGTTGTAGGAAATCAATGAAGGGATGTGCTGTGAAGGTGTGTGAAGAAAGCATTAAACCATGTGAGGTCTTTAGGTTTATGTGCTATCTTTTTGCTGACAAGTCTACACTCCACAGTGGCACAGATTTACTTATTCCTGTACTAAAGACACATCTTACCTGGTAGGTGTTCTCTAGCTGTGCGGGCACAGCACTGAACAGAGCAGATAAAAATCCTGTGCTTATGATGTTTTGGTTTCACTCTGCACTGACCTCTCTTCATTCAAACCCTCTACACGTAAGCCTGGTACTTGGTGGCTGAAAACTATGGGTTCAAATCCCAGGTCTCGAGAAATTAGTTAAGTAACTTGGTTCCTTTTGGCAGTAGTGCTCGACTCATTATGCCTTTTTCGCAGCTCATGATGTGGTTGGAAAGAGGCGGTGGATGATCGAGAGTCAGCACAGAGCCTGGCTTACAACATCTAGCTGCCTTTGACCATTCACTGTTAATGCTGGTCCATGGTGGGCATATTTAATTTTCTTCTTTGTGCTTGATACCTTTGCAGTTTTCTTAGCAAGTATACTGTTTTTCTTTTTGAAAACTTTGTGTTGCTATAAGAAGAATAGTGAAATGGCCCCCAAACTCCTCCTCTCCCAACTGAAATGCGGCAAATCACTACCTCCACACAACCCCAGCCTTCCAAGGACACTTCCTCACTGATTCCTCCCTGCTCTCCTCTTCACCTCCCTTCAGGATCTGGGCACGATCCAAACTCCATCCCACTGAACTGCCACAGTCCCCCCATGACATGTCTGCTCTGGTTGTCTCTGTCCTCCACCCAAGGTTATGGGCACGCCTCAAGCCCCTCCCCACTGAATGCCCTCAAGCCCCTCCCACTGAGATGCCCCCAAGCCCCTCCCCCTGAGATGCCCCCAAGCCTCCCCCCACTGAAATGCCCCCAAGCCCCTCCCCACTGAATGCCCCCAAGTCCCTCCCCACTGAATGCCCCCAAGCCCTCCCCTACTGAAATGCCCCCAAGCCCCTCCCCACTGAATGCCCCCAAGCCCCTCCCCACTGAATGCCCCCAAGCTTCCCCCCACTGAAATGCCCCCAAGCCCCTCCCCACTGAATGCCCCCAAGTCCCTCCCCACTGAATGCCCCCAAGCCCTCCCCCACTGAAATGCCCCCAAGGCCCCCTCCCCCTCAGACCTCACCAGACCTCCAGTCACTGGTTCTCCCTGTGCTCTTGCCCCCCCAGGTTACGGGCACGCCGCCCCCGGCACCGACGCGGGCAAGGCCTTCTGCATGTTCTACGCGGTGCTGGGCATCCCGCTGACGCTGGTCATGTTCCAGAGCCTGGGCGAGCGGATGAACACCTTCGTGCGCTACCTGCTGAAGCGCATCAAGAAGTGCTGCGGGATGCGCAACACGGAGGTGTCCATGGAGAACATGGTGACTGTGGGCTTCTTCTCGTGCATGGGGACGTTGTGCATCGGCGCGGCCGCCTTCTCCCAGTGCGAGGAGTGGAGCTTCTTCCACGCCTACTACTACTGCTTCATCACGTTGACTACCATTGGGTTCGGGGACTACGTGGCCCTGCAGACCAAGGGCGCCCTGCAGAAGAAGCCGCTCTACGTGGCCTTCAGCTTTATGTACATCCTGGTGGGGCTGACGGTCATCGGGGCCTTCCTCAACCTGGTGGTCCTCAGGTTCTTGACCATGAACAGCGAGGACGAGCGGCGGGATGCGGAGGAGAGGGCGTCCCTGGCCGGGAACCGGAGCAGCATGGTCATCCACGTCCCCGACGAGCCGCTGCAGGGCCGGGCGCGCTGCAAGGCCGACGGGGACCTGCAGTCCGTGTGCTCCTGCTCCTGCTACCGGCCGCAGGGACGCGCTGGCCGCCCGGCGGGACACCAGAACTCCTTCAGCGCCCAGCTCGGCCCCCAGTACTTCCACTCCATCTCCTACAAGATCGAGGAGATCTCGCCGAGCACACTGAAAAACAGCCTCTTCCCGTCCCCCATCAGCTCCGTGTCCCCGGGGCTGCACAGCTTCACCGACGTGCACAGGCTCATGCGCCGGCGGAGGTCCATCTAGGGAGCGCAGGGGACTGCAGCAGAAAAAGTCATCTGTCACATCGCGTTCCATTGGCCCAACTCGTCTTTTCTCCCTTGTTTATTTATTATTTGTTATCAGTAGTGGTAGTATTGTCATCATCACTCCTTTCTCGCCTTCCTTCCCTCTCTGTTTCATTTCTTCCCCACCTTCCCAGTAAGACGGAGCCCAAGTCCTACTCTGACACTCACATCTGAGCATGAAGCATGGATTTCTTCTTCCTTCCTCCCCTCCTCCCCTCCCAGCGACCTATGCCTTACATTTCTCCCCGGCCTGCCCCATCTCGAGGTGGCTGTCCGACAACAGGTGTGACACCAACACCAGGAGACAGAGCTGAGAGGATACCCAACCCAAAGTTGCACACCAGGCCAAGAGCCTTCAAAGCCCACCCGCGGCGGTGTCTCTGACCGAACTCCTCTCTTCCTCCCCAAGGAGTGATGGCTGTGTGTGTAGGGGTGTGTGTGTGTGTGTGCGCGCCATGCCACACGGAGGAAAGTATCAGGTATTCATTTCTTTTTCCCATCACACAGTTTTGTTAATAGCCCGCTTTTGGCTGCTTCCAAACAAAATAAGGAAACAAAACCCACAAGGTTTTTAATTTATCATCTTGCCAAATCAAGCATGTTCCATGAGCAGCCTTTATCCCCGATGCGTCATGCCCATATTTTTAAAATGCTAGGTTCTAAATTATAGTAACTTCTTTTTAGGGGGTGGGGTGGGCAAGAGACACAGAACATTTTAGCTTGCCAGTTCAAAACAGTTTTAAAGCATGTGCTCTGTTAAACTGGTATGCATTCGCCACCTAAGGCAAAACTAGCGGTGGAGGAATCCGAAGCCAGTAGTAATATTAATTTATTATAGACATGTTTGATTTTATCATCTCCAGTTCCAACAGTTTGCCACGCAACTGGAAGTGTCAGGGGAAAGTGGGAAATTGTTGGAACAGCAGACTGTTTTATTATTTCCCTCGTGTTTATATGACGATGGTGATGGTGACTCCTGCAGCATCTTCCTGTAGGAGTGAGAATTAGTTTGGGATGCCTGGATGCTTGGGTTATTTTCCTAATAAAAAGAGACAGGGCATCCTCGGTAAAATATATATGTATCTATATGTATTTCAAGAAAGACCGTCTCTAATTGCGTTTGGTTTGTAAATAAGGGAAAATTCATGTTGGTCTCAGGAAGACTTTAGAGGCAAGGAGCTGTGTCTTGGCCTGCTGGGAACTTGTCAATCTCAGGGGACAACTTTTCTGAGTAGTGGAGAAATGCCTCCCCGCTCTCACTAGGGGATGACCCCAAAGGGAAGGCCTGCTCATCTCCTGGGGGACAGGTAGGCTATAGATGGCACATGGAAGCCCTTTCAGTGACAGGAATGAAGGAAAGTCTGACCTCCAAACTCACATGAGGGCATGCTCATGTCCCTTGTCACCATCTCTACCATTTCTAACAGTCACCATCCTCCTGCTCCTTGTTCCTAAATGGGAAGTTCATGGCTCCTGGATGGAAATGAGCTTTCGTTGGATTACTCAAGGTGCAGCAGGAGCCCCAGTGGGATCTCCCAGAACGGAGGTTTGCTCCTGGAAAGACTAAACCTACACGGTTTCTTAAAGGAGACATCACCAAATGCCACCAGTCCCAAGCCTTTGGGCCATTGGACTGAAACACAGCACTCAAGACCCCTCTGAAAAGGCACACACTCTGTGTTCCATCCATGTTGAATGTGGCCCCTTCGTACAGGACACAGGGGACCCCAGATGCTCTAGTCCAGTGTGGACAGGTCTCAACCTTCAAGGTCTGTGTCCAGTCACTCTTCTGTAAAATGATTTTATAAATTTTAGGGCTCTAAAATCTGCAGAGAGTAGAAACAGTTGTTCTTTTTCAGTTTTTTCTCTTGGGAGAGATGTGGCTGTGGAGAGTCATAAATGCAACAGTGCTGATGCCTGTTTGCAGAGTGCTCTGTGCTTTGCAGGAGGCTGCTGGGAATAAGTGTAGGGTTTCTCCTGAAAACCTGTGTCGGCCTCTCCCTCAAATGAGGGTGTGTACGATAATCTTTGATCGATAGAAGAAACTGAGGCACAAAGAGGGTGAGTGATTTGTCACAGAGCTGGTCCTCAACAGAACTGAGAATACTCTCAGTCTGGACCCCAAAGGGGTCAAGAAGCTGACTTCACCACGCCTGGCATCCTAACTCAGCCCCCAGACGAGGGACCTGCTTCTTTCTCCACAGGCCCTTGGAGTCAGTCAGAGGAACACCTCACCCTGTCATTCTGGACTTGTCCCCCAGTAAGACACCTGTATGAAATGGTCACAACGTGGTCTACTCTTGCTTGAATGCTCCCAGTGATAGGAAGCTCCTCCCTGCCCAGGGAAATTTAGAACACATCCCATATTCCAGAGTTCCACAGAGCTGACTCCCCGGTTGGATTAAGGATTGCAGGGTGAAGTCTTTCCTTGTTCCTGCGACGCCTGCTGACTTAGGTGCCCAAAGCAGCTTGGAATGTGTCTTGGTTCTGTACTCCTCCTCTTCTGGCCTTTGGGACCAGGTCGGCCTCTAAAGGACAACCCCTGAGTCTTGGGAACTTAAGCATCTCTGTTCACTCTCAGAGTGTTTGGGCACAAAGGTGAACCTTGATTTGCTTTCCTTGTGACATCTTTTTCTCAGATGGTCCATCTGTTTCTTACCGTGGTCTCTAGCCGACGAGTTCTCTAGGCACACCAGTGAGGTGCTCTCATGGGTGCAGAGTCAGGGGTCTTCAGGGATCTTCTCTCATGGTCAAACGGGACCGGGACATCTCCAGCTAGAGCTGGCCACCTGAGGCCTGCCTGCTCAGTCAGCATTAGAATCCTCAGAAGCCAGGAGGAGGCTTAGTTTGAGTCACCTCCCTGTGCTCCCTCATTTTCAGAAGAGGGAATTGGGTCCGGATAGGGTGGACTCGTGTCTCAGGTCACGCGCCTAGAATCAGGTCTTCCCGCGTGGTTCTGTTTCCCTGACCTCGCCACTGCTGTTGCTTACACCCTCTGCGGTCCCTCGTCACTGGCTTCTGAGCATCTCAGGCCCAGAGCCTCTTCCTCGCTCCCCTACCTGCTGATTTCTTTCTTTCGGCCCAGTTACCCGTGCCTTCAGTGAGGGGTAAGAAGTCACGTCAGGTTGTGTGGATGCAGAATTCAGCTTTGGTTAGAACGAGCTGATGAGCTGCGTTTCACCAGGATCACAGACGTTGGCCTACCCCCAGTTCCCAGATGGGGATGGGGGAGCCAGAAATCCTTAGAGATTTTGGCCTCTTGATTGTTTTTCACCCAAGGTCTCAGTCCACTCACTCCAGCGAAGACAGGAGGAAGGTGGACAGTGGGACTGAGCATCCCAAACAGCTCTGGGCTCTGTGCTTTCTGGAGACTGTCCAGTTTTTATCTTCACCACACCCACCCTGGGCGGAAGGTGCTATCACACCATTCGACCGTCAGACTTTTTCACACAGTGTGAACCCACCTGTCTGGGTTTTGAGATACCTGGTCAGGCCCCGGGCTGGGAACAGATCTCCTTTCCATCTGTACCCTTCTGTCCTGGACCCTTAAGCACAGCAGGATGCCTGGTGCTCTAATTCAAATGCTCTCTCTGAAGTGTCTGTTGTGCTCCTGCTGAGCATCCTTATTGGGAGGGGGTTGCCCACCCTCCAGCACATCACAGCAGATCATTTGCAGCCCAGGATCCCCACTGGGTCCCTACTTTTTCCAGGAGAGGGAGCAAATGGACACAGACCACTGCTCAGGAGGCCCTTCTTTGCAGGTGCTCATTAAAACTCATCTTTAAAAAGAGGGAGAGGTTGGCTGCTAGTCCCGGCTCACCATTTACTCTGCATGCAGGGCCTTGATTGGGAGAACATCTGGATGGTAACTCAGAAGCCCACAGGCTGGTCCTTTTCTCTGCCTCACCCAGATTTGGAAGCCTGTGGGCCCTGGTTCCTAGTGATGGTCAGTAGCTGCTGGAAGCTTGAGAAGCTTTGAGAGGCTCTCTAGTCTGTATGCTTGGTGTTAGAAAGAGAGCTGAGAGCAAACATAGAGGAAAGTCACCATCACTGAGGCTTATGGCCCCATCTCTTTGCCACGTCTTTTGCTTAACAAGCCCTGGTTAAGAAGCCTGTCAAGGGCATCCACAGGGGTGTGAGGTCAGAGCCCTGGACTATGTCTATTCTAGTGCAGTGGACATCATCATCTGCAAAATGGTCAGTGGAATTGTGCTCTGAAAGGGGTGTGACTTGGGCCTGTCACATGCACATCTGCTGCCTGGGGAGGGTGTGTGTGTCTAGAGTGGGTTTCTCCTAAAGTCATGGTTTGTGGGGCATCCTGGAGGCATCCCAGGCAAGGAACGGTTGGAACACAGGGACCTGGCCCACAGTGCTTGCTTTGTGGGCTCCTGGAGGTCGTTTCCCTCCCTGGGTCTCTGTGACTTCCTGATCCACACAGTGGGACAGTGGGACAGGTGGGACAAGTAGATGGTGAGACAGGTAGATGGTGGGACAAGTGGGACAGGATTAATGAGCATTAGCACACAGTGAATTTGACCCATGAAGAAATTTGGCTGGGATGTTCTGGTTACCAGCCACATTTGAAGGTTGAGCCACCAAAAAAGAAACCCAAAAGTTATTTCAGTTGGCAGGGTACAGGGAGCTGGGAAGATGGAGAGGGAACCAACAGTGTCACCAGTAACAATGGTCACATCTTGAGCACCAAGGCCCCATGCATTCTGGTGCCCCAAAGTCCTGGGCATAAGTCCATTTTATGTGGTTCTTTCTTGACCACACCTTGGTAGAGGTAAACAGTAAATTGAAAAATAGAGAAAGTATCTATTATCATGATTTCTGCCCCCCCACCCCCCTCACGCTTTCTGTTTTGCAAAACCCAGGTTTACAGGAAAGCCAAAAGACTCGCAGGAGACCCCCATGAAACTTACCTGGACCCCCAGCCTCCAGCACTTGGCCCACTGCCCCCCCCCCCAAGGTACTTGGAGGGTGAAGTGATGGCTGCAGCTTTCAGGTGGTCCCAGCAAAGGAAAAACCAGCCTCCCAGGAACCAGAGCATTTTCCTAGGTAACAGTGTCGTTATCACCCCAAGAAGCGTAGCTTTCACACAGTAACATTTGTTATCTAAAATACATCCCATCTGCACATTTGCCCAGTTGTCCCAAAAATGCCCTGCCGAGATTCTTCGGTGACTGAGGGGCGCCGGCTGCCCCGCGCCTGGGGCCTGCTCCCGCCGCCTCGTGCTCGTGGCGTTGCCGCCTTGCGGAGTCCGGCGCTCTGTCCTGTCGGACGGCCCAGGGTCCGCTGCCGTCTGCTGCTTCCCTCGGGTTAAGGAGTTTCAGGCAAGAAAACATCGGCCATGATGAATGCGTTCAGTGCGGTGGTTTATCCTGAGACCTTGTGCTGGCCCCTGTCCTGTGGATAAATATGTCGCATTCAGCGTTCTCTGTCAGGGACGCCGCCGAAGCTCCGGAGCGGTGTCCACGAGTCCCTGCGTGCCGGGTCTCATCCCCGGAGCCGAGTTCTCACGTGGCCTCCCCTCCGTGCCCAGCGGCCGCAGTCTGGCCGTGAACGCCGGTGGCCTGGCCCGGCTGTGAACAGACAAAAAGGACAGAGACGCTTCCGCGGCCTGGCGAGCTGCCGGTGGGGCTTCTGTAGGGATCCTGTAAGCGGATCAGGGGACTTGGGCACCAGTGGCTTCTCAGTGAGTGGTGGCAGTTGCCGAGCCCTTCCTATCGTTCATAATCATAAAAATGTAATTCGTCGATACAGCAGTACTCTTGGACACTAAGGGCTGTATTTTGTGACCTCTGTCTCGGAGATACTTGTGCTGGTAGTTCTACGTGACCTCAGTCCTGATAACAAAGCAGTCCACCTGCTGTGGCAGAGTCACCTTCCATTTTGACCAAGAAAATATGTCCATGCAGATTCCCACCTCTGAGCCTTTGCTTATGCTGTTCCTGCTACCTGGAAGATCTCCCTGCTGCTTTTCAGCATGGAGGTGGGGATGGGAGCATCTCACTCGTCCTTTCAAAGCCTCCTGATCCGTTGCTCCATGACCGCCTCAGTGATGTCCTCCTCTGGGCTCTGTAGTCCTTACTATCTTGGCAAATGTACTGGGAAGCAGACTGTTGGCTCTGCTTTGGGCGCCGCAGGTGCTGGGCAACACCCTCGGGAATACGGGCAGTAAGATCCCTAGCGTCTTGCTTAGGTTGTCAAGGCCCATCTTAACTTCAACGCAAGCACTGCCCATCCCTGGAAATCGATGCACATCCATGTGATGAAAACCCATCACCCCACCAGGGGCTGGTCAGTGGCACATGGCTGGCAGAGCTGGGTGTGCCATGTGCAATAGGCCATGAACTGTTCACAGCTGTACACTTCCTGCAAAGCGGGTCACTCCTGGAGCAGGCTTATGACACTTCACCCTGCAGTGGGTGGGCCCTGTGATGGGAATGTCACCAGGAGCCAGGTCAGCACTGCCTTCTCTTAACTTCCAGTAGAGGCCAAACAGTGTGGGACATGCACAGTGAGTGACAGGGTCCTCTGCCTTAGCTCTGTACCCGCCTAGTGGTGGCTCTGAGACCGCGGACAGAGGCAAGGACAGTCTCTTCTCGCCTTCATAGTGCAGCATTGGGGGTGGCGGGGGTGGAGCTGCTCCAGTCCCGGCGTTTCACACACCCGAGACCAGCTCCCATCACTCACAGGTGGTGGTGGCTTTACCTTGTTTAGCCTGTCTCCCCATCTATAAGTAAACCCTACTGCAAGAGTGGCTGTGAGAGCTCCATGGGGTGGCATTACTGGGCACCTACTTGTACCCAGGCTCATGTTCGTAGACGTGTGCATTGCTCGTAAAGGCCAGATCCAGGATTCCTGGAGGAGGTTCTCCTGGGGCATTTGACTTGAAATCCAACTGTGGAAAGGCAGTGATGGATTGCAGTCGAGGACCTCAGGCTTCATGGAGGAATGGCTTTGGTAATCTTTGAGGAGAGCCTTGAAGGGGCAAGAGGGTGCTCTTTCTGCAGAGGCAGACATGATAAGGGCACAGGTGTGGAAGGGCAGGGGCACTGATTTCATCCAGTGGTTGGTGGAATCTTGCCGTGGAGCCACACCTGAGAGACGAGGCAGTGTAATTGTCAAGCCTTTCTTGAGCTGGTCACAGCCTAGTCATTTGGACCGTTCTCCTGCTCAATAACCTCCCATGGCTCCCCAGTGCCCGCATAGTACATTTATTTCATGGTCCTTTCTCTAACAACCATAGCCCGAGCCTTGGGCTCCATGGAGGAGCTTTCCACCTGAATGTCCCTACTGGGTCCTTCTCTGATAACAAAACTGAAAACAGATCCTGGAGTCTCACCGAACGTGGTTTCTATGGAGTGATATTGTTTAGCTGGAGTGAAGTGGGGTTTTTTGTTTGTTTTCTGTTCTGGACATTAGCTCTGATTTGCACTTATATTTCTGGACAAGATTTACTTGGTCTTTCACTTAAGCATCCTGAGGACCTGCTTCCATAAAGTCTTCTAAGTGTTTACCAAAGATTAGCATGAAGCAAACAGAAGGAAAACATTATATGAGTCTTGGGCTTACTTGGCATGAAGAATTGGCTATTTCCTGATCAACTCTAAGAACAACAGATTTTGTGACTGCCCATGGCCAGGGCCTTGGGACTGAACTCAGTGTGGGAGCTGGAGATGCTTGGATGGCCACCTTCTCTCATGTGCTCCCCGGGACTGGGGGCCTCTGGTGGGTTTGGTGCCAAGACAGGGTCCTCTGAGTGAGGGTGTCAGTGGAAGAGCTGGCATGTCTGTCATCACGGTGGGCGCTGGTGACTTGGGGATGAAGGTTCGCCCTCTGTTCTTTACAGCTCTCTTCCTCCTGGTTCACCAGGCCCTGCAGCAGGACTTGCTGCCAGGGTCAAGGTCTCCTGATGTGGAGCTGCTCCCAGCATGGCAGTGTGGCCTCCAGCTTTGAGATGAGAGTTCGGGAGCTAGAGGTTAAGGAGTGATTGGCTGAATGAAGGAAGTCCAGCCTAGGGAACGTGGGCTGAACCAGATGCAAACCCTGGCCTTGCGGTTTGCTGTGTGACCTGGAACAAGTCACTTCACTTCTCTGGGCCTGAGCTTCTTCCTTTTTAGACTAAGGGTTTTGCCAAGGTCCCAAGCTCCCAAGGCCCACCCCTGCTGCCAGTGTCTGCTCGGGTGCCCCTGCTGGCACCGAGCCTGGGCTGATGTCAGCCAGCATTGGGAAGAATTTCCCCAGACATCGCCTGTTGCAGGTGCCTCTCACCTGTTTAGATTTCTTTTAAATGGCAGATGGATGTTTAATTAACCAATATCTCCATGCACTGGGTCTCTGCTTAGTTTCCTTGACAGGCTTCCCTCCATCCTTAATGCATGAGGTGTCCTGTTCTAGGCAGAAAGCCACAGGCCATCCCTGTGTGCAGAGCTCACCCGTACTCACGAGAAGGGGGTGTGCATCCCCAGGTTTTGCCTTCTGGTTAAACCCAAACCCCAGTTCTCTTCTACCCACCTCTGTTCTTCCTGCCACGTCTTCGGCTTTACCTTATTTCAGGGCTCTCTTTAAATCCTGGGAGGACATGTCCTGGCCCAGCACAGACCCCACCTGCCTCAGGACCCCTGTTTAGAGCTCCGCATGGTTCTGGCCTTTCTCCCAGGCTGTGCTCAGGCTCATGGGGGGAGGGGTCCCTTCAGGAGGGGGGAGGGGGAAGGGGTCACCTCCAGGTAGGACAGGGTGAGGTGCTTTATCCTGGGGAGTGTTCCAAGTGGGCTGTAGGCCATCTGGAGTAGGATCTGTGGAATCTGCCAGTCCGTTTGCTTGGTTCAGAGGTGCAGCTCTGTGCAAAGCGCTGGGGACAAAACCCGGAGATGGGAGCCTGCTCAGACCAAGCCTTTGACTGTTACTGTGAATCACGTGGGCCTGTGTCCTCGGGCGTCTTTTCCACAGCAGTGACCTCGAGGCAGACCTGAGACCAGCAGCGTGACTTCACTGGCCGTGGAGCAGCACAGTGAGGCGTGGTGTAGAGTGTGACTGCAGGGTGCAGGCTCCAGAAAGTCCAGAGTGTCCCCCGGCAGGGGGCAAAGCGCCTGGCTGTGGGGGTGAAAGTTTCCGCTGAACCCCCTCCACAGTCTGCTGCGTCACCTGGGCAGGCCGCTCTCCCGGGGGGCAGGGACGAGAGCAATCTGGACTGCTGTGCTCCAACACGCCATCCCGGGGAGCGTGTCCCACCCGAGCTGTGGGAAAATATCTGGAAGCATGGGATTGTTCCAGAAGGATCAGAGGTGGAAACCTTGGGCTGTGGATGCTGCCTGGGTTCTGTGTGAAACTTTGTGGGGCACACAGGTTGGCAGGGAATTGGGGAGGCCGTGGCCTTCCTCACCTGGTGACCATCCTCCCAGCACAGGAAGAATGAGGCTGCAGGGAGGACAGGAGGGTGCATTCCAGGATGAGGCAACTTACTGGGGAAGTTGTACTCCGCACGTCTTCCCGTTTACTCTCGGATCCGAGCTCTCGCCTCTCTGGAGGCTCCTGTCCAGCTTCTTGGAGACCTTTAGCCTCCAGAGAGTGGGTCTGGCTGAGGAGGGAGGTCTTGTGGAGCTCCATAAGCCTTGGCCACTAAGGCATAAAACCTCGCCTGCGTCTTCCAGCTCCCTGGCGTTGGGTGGCGGAGACCTTGGGCCTCGGCAAGCTGCTCTTCCTTCCTCAGCATTTCTGGCCGTGTGCCTCGGGCACGTCACTGCTTACCCTCTTCTGCAAAGGACGGAGCGGCCAGGTGAGAAGCAGGCATGTTCTCGACGGGCTGGTCAAGATGAAAGGACTTCAGTGTCCTCACATGCTAGACCTTTGGCTGACATTTTGATGGGTGGCTGGTTTGGAGGCCGCTTTGTCCCAACAAAGAGTTCCCTAGCTGGGCCAGCTCCGCCCTCCTGGGGACACCATATTTTTCAGGTAGTTGTTCTACAGACCTTCTCACACCAAAGAATCACGTCTCTACTCAGCTCCTCTGCCCCTTCCCTCTGTGGTTCTCTGTGGCCCCATCTCTCAGGTCCCTATGCACCAGATGCCTGGTGACTGTGAGGGTGGGATGTTTCCAGTGAGCGACACCCCTCTCCCCTGACAATCCTGGTGGAAGGGCTTCAGCTTTCCTTAGCCTGAGAGAAGGGGCAGCTAGATGGGCCTGGTGACCCACGGGCCCTCAGCGAGGATGGCCTGCGGTGGGTCCTCCAGCCAGTGAGCATTTACAGGGCATTCAGGCACCTGTCACAGGCCAGCCTCGGAGAGGCCATGTAGTGCCTGGATGGTTGAGGTCTTTGGCCTCTGGAGGCTACAATTCCAATAGACCACATGCTTCCAGGAGGTATGAGGTCTAGAAATAGGGTCAATGAGCAGGTATTGGGGCCTGAACCCACCTCAGCAATTGCTGCATTTTCTCGAGCTAAATTATAGAAGTTGGGTAGAAAAATAAAAATCCAATGAAAGGAAAAACAAATTGTGGGAACCCAGTGAAGCAGAACCCACAATTAACAAGCTTTCTCTATAATCTGATGGCTCCTCAGAGAAGAACACACTCCTGAAAAAGGCTAATTATATATTTGTTTATTCAGCCCACAAATAGCATTTTGACAGCCATTTGGGGCTGGAAGGGGCTTGGCAGAGGTCATCTCAGTCCACCCCTGCTCTGTGAGAAATCTCCATGGGTAGATGATGCGTTGGATTTGACGGAACTGTTGGCTTTCTTGAGCAAATTTAACTAGGAAAACGGACTAACCCCAACTAGGAGGTTTGAGGCCGTCCTGGGTGTCCATGGGTGCTGATCAGGTTTTCAGTGAAACAAGCAGGAGACCCTGGAAGAGACCCAAAGACAACGAGCAGGTTTTAATCCACTGAACTGACTAACAGGGAGGGAGAGTTTCCAGTCTATTATCCCAGCAGGCCAAGAGATTGCTGACCTCCCTATTAGATGTACAATTTGTAACCTCAGTCAACTGTGTGTCCTTGTACCTCAAAACACTGAAAAGAAAAGCATCGTCTGTGACCCCAGGCACAGAAGTGAGCCTTGAATTTGTTCTAAACTCGCACCCATGGAAATGATTGGCAGACCTGCACCGGGAGCTCATTCTGGGGGTGGGGCGCGGGATGTGGATCCTCATGAGTTCACTGGGGGGGTGCTGGCTGGTATCTTTGGATTTCTGGGGTTTTTTCCTTTCTTTTTTTGCATTGCTGGGTATTTTTATGAGTGTGTGGTTGGGGGGCCTGGGTTTGTCCCGATGGCCATGCTCTGTCCCCCAGAACGCCCCCAGGGTGGGAGACGGAAATCGGGAGTTTCTCCCGACGCCGGGGCAGCTTGGCCACATCCCGAGGGCGGACTGGGCTCTCCCGGCTCCTGGCCGGGCGCTGCCTCCCGCGCGGGCGGGGCCTCGGGGCGTGGATCATGGGCCCAGCTGCTCAAAGCGTCGGGCCTCCGTGGGGAGCTGCACTGCGTTCGGCAGAACCAGCGGTTCGAGCGGACCACAGTGAGCCGAACTCGAAGAAGCCTCCTGTTCCTGTCCTGTCTGTCTCCCTTTGTCTATCTTCTCTGGCCTCCTCCGCCTGAGGGGAGGGCGCCTTCACAAATGGCCTTAGGATGCCGTTCTGAAGCTTACAGAATGAGAAAACCGTCCAGTGACTAGCAGAGGACTTTATTCTCGCCGCTTATCTGAAGAATGACGAAACAACTATCACCAATGTTTACAAGTCCAAGTAGACATCCAGCCCATGTAAAATATGTAATTTATGCAAGAGATTGCACCTTTCTTTTGTAACGAATGCACTAAGCAACCCTGTATATATTTTACAAGGTCTTTACAGAAAAAGAATCATTTACTGTAGTGTTGTAAAATAATGCAGTTTTCTAATTTTTTCATTAAAATCTCTATGGCACGTTTGCAAAGGTGTCTTGGTCTTCCTTCACTAAGAAAGGGTGGCTGAGGGCCGGGCACGGCACCCCCGCCTCGGGCACGCTCGGGAGGCTGTTCAGAACAGGACAGAGGCCCGGCTGTGCCTCATTGGCGCCGGTCCTCATGGCAGGGCCTCCAGGAGCCTTTTCCCTCACTCCCGGCAAAGACCTCAACTGAACTGAGGCCCGATTTGCTGATTTTTGTTTTTCTTTCCTGGCTGAGGAACCTTAGTCAGAACATGAGACAACCCCTTTTCACCTACCTGCCTGCCTGCCTCTTTGGGGGAAAAGAGGAAAAGCAGGCGTTAAAGGTGCTCAATATTCTCTCTCTGCCCAAGATCATGTCTGTTCCCCCACCCGCAGGGGCAGCTGGGCAGGCCTCCGCCCCACTCCCGTTCCAGAGGCCGGCCAGGGCCACTCTGCGGCCACCAGGAGCGGAGCTTCCTGGAAGGCATGGCACTCACAGAGGGCTCCCGGAAACTCAGGCCGCAGCCTGGCCGCAGCGTGACAAGGCCTCAGGAGATGCCGCTGCTGGGGGCCCGTATCTGGAGGACGACAGTCGTCGTCTTCGTGTCCCAGCTCTGGGGTTAGGGCCGCCGGCCGCCGGCAGCACCTCACACAGCCGGGCTCTTGTCTCGCCCGTCCTGTAGGAAGTGCGCTCACGCACGGAGCACCGGCTGCCCGCTCTGCGCCCGGGCACTTACCCAGAGGCTCAGACAGGAAACGCTTGACCCTGCCAGGGCCTCGCCCCTCGGACTCATCGCATCACTGCGGCTCATCCCCGACGGGCACCTCGCTCTGGGAGCTGGGCCGCCCAGCGCAGGGTGGGCGTGCACGTTCGGCAGCGAGCCGGGCAGGCCGCGTGAGGCTTGGCGGTCACCCCACACTGCCCCTGCGCCGGAAAGCAGCCAGGGACGCAGAGCAGTGCACTGCTGAGGCTGATGACACTTCATTCATAGAGCCGGAAGCTTGAATGTCATCCACAGGTCACCAGATGTTCTCCTGACCCCCCTCCCCCCCACTCCCACTTAATAAAACGATGTAATAAAAGTCATCCTTTGCTGGTGGGCCATACAGAGGCCGCAGGCCTTCAGGCCACTGGGCAGCAATCTGTCCTATGCTCTTTCCCACGCGTGGATGTAACTAACCCCCTCAGGGTCCCCATCTGCGCAAGACCAGTGACGGCGCCTGGGTTGAAGGCTGTCAGTCCGGTGCCAGGGCCCCTGCTACTCACACAGCGGCCAGGCTGAAACGGGTCCCGGGTCAGGAGTCTATCCCCCTATCCTTCCTGGGGGGCTTAGCAAGATCGTGGCCGGCCTCCCTGGCCCTCCCCGGGGCTCTAAGCAGAAGCTGCG
Organism: Miniopterus natalensis; assembly: GCF_054644295.1. Taxonomy (NCBI): domain Eukaryota; kingdom Metazoa; phylum Chordata; class Mammalia; order Chiroptera; family Miniopteridae; genus Miniopterus; species Miniopterus natalensis. The sequence continues at coordinate 41,623,016 of NC_142096.1, read as the reverse complement.
GGAGGATCGCAGGGCTGGGCTCAGCGAGATGCTGCTCAGTGGGCCCCTGGGTCCTGCTCCAGAATTAGTAACAGGAATGTGTTTTAAAGTCAGAAGTTTTAAAAAAAACAAACTTTTGACACAGTCATCTCTGTGCTTCCTGATTGAAGCATGAAGCAAATAGCCCTGCAGTAGGTCTGAGAACGGTTGGAATGTAAAAGTGGTGACGAGCGTAGGAGTGTGGACACCCCTGTCACTCTGCTGGGCTGGGAGAAGGCCTGGGTTCTGCCTGAGGATCGCCATTCTCCCAAGCAGCCCAGATCCATGGGCATTCAGTGCCTGGCACGGGGCTGTTTCCTAAGAAATACCCACTGAATAGTGACTGGCCCCGACGTCGTCCTGGAGATGTTGCCCACAGTGAGCGCCACATTGGGGTCTTACATCTGGGTTCAGCACTACCCACTCCAGACCCATCCCAGTACTGAGACTTTAAGACATAAATCTCTTTGGCATGCCCAGCACTTCTCGACCATGGGGCAGCCACTTAAGGAGGGAGCTGAGAAGCCGCTTTCCCTCCTGGATTTTCAACCTCCCTCAGCCAGCAGTGGCGGGAGGTGAATTGGGACACGCTGGTTACGGATAAAAGCCTAGGTTTTGATTTTCATCGTGTGTCTAGAGCTGGCAGAGGCAGGCACAAGCCGAGTCTGAGCTGAGACTCCAGTCCTCCTGAGAGCCCGAGGCGTGGGTCACGGGCAAGGCCTGGAAGCCTTCCAGTCCCCGCCACCGAGTCAGAAGGTCTGTTGACTCAGCTATCGAATTGCCCGAGAAGCTCAAGTCCACTGTCTTAGAAGCTCTGACGGACTCAGCCCAGCCAGACGAAGGTCACAGTGATAAACCTGAAGACCCCAGAGTGTGGGGCTCCCTCGCCTGGCCCACCTTGGGGCCAGATGGAGTCACAGGGTGGGTGGGAGCTCCCAGGTGAAAGGCGGTCAGCTTCCCGCCCAGTGGCAGTCACAGGTGGAAGTGTGCTTCACCCCATTTGCCGCATACGCCTCAGGGTAAAACAGGGCTCTTTTGAGGGATTAGTATCACCATCTCCCCGAGGACCAAGGTGCCCACTGAGATAATACAGGCAATGCTCATGGTCAGTGTCAGTGGCATGCCAGGCCCTGCTCTGAGATGCTGCTTTGGAGGTTGTGAAGCTCGGGTCAGCCATATGCACTACACATGTGGTCCCTCGGCAGGCTGGCAGCTGTGCAAAGTGACTTCTAGTGTGTCCCTTGTTCTGGTGGCAGTCCAGACGAGCCAATTTGCAGACCCAGGACCCCTGAATGCAAGGGAGACTGGGTCCCCTTGAGGAAGGACCTGGTTAGGTTGCCCAAGTTGTATGCCATTCATCTCCCTCCCAGCCTCCCATAAAGGAACCTATAGCCGGTTAAAAGAGTGACTGTGCTTCAGGGAATGCTGGACACTGGCTCTGAGTTGACACTAACTCCAGGAGACCCAAAATGTCACCATGTCTGAGTAGGGGTTCATGGAGGTAGGGTGATCAGTGAAGCTCAGGTCTAGCCCATGGTGGGTCCAGCGGGTACCCCCCAAGCCCTCCTGTGGTTTTTTTTAAAAGTTCTGGGATGCAGACTTGGAACATGCATGCTCGGCCACTGCCCAAACCTGCACATTGGAAACGGGGTGGCCTGTCATCAGGGCTGGGCCGTTAGAGCACCATGTCCCCTGGGCTACCACTGTGATTGCTTCAAACTATTTAACCGGACCCACCTTTTTCTTCCCTTTCAGAAACTGGTGGGGGGAGCTCTGTGTCTGCCACCAGCTGTGGGCCTTTTGGGACAGGTGGGCTGAGAGAATGAAGGCAGTATTCAGACACATTGTGTACCACCTAAGAGTTATTAATAATACAGCTGTGAACTTTCAGGAACATGTCTTTTGGGTTACATAGTGGCTTCTTCCAGCCATACAGTAACCCCACTGCTAAGGATAAAGCTGCCAGCCTTCTATAAGGCCTAATGCTTCCATAGGCCTCTGGTCTCCCAGTGCCCATGTCAGTGCCACTTCCCTGAGGCGTGAAGGCCACAGCCACTGGGAGGAGTTCCAGGGGACAGAATCCCAGGGGCAAGCATCAGGTCCTGCTCTTTTGATCTGATTAGGTTTAGGGCCATCCATGACTCTGCTGCCCAGCAGCTACTCCTGTGGGTGGCTGGGTTACAATGCAAAAGCAATTCACAGCTCAAGGGTCTTGCATTAAATCAGGGCTACTCCCAAGTGGTGATGACAGTGCCCATGCTCACCTGATCTGTCCTTTTGGCTTCCTACAGTTGATTAACAATATCTAGGTATCAATTCCAACTTGTACGACAGAAGATTTGATGGGCTTGAGTTGGTTCGGGGCCGGAATCTGTGGCTAGCATTATAGTGCCCATTTAGGGGTAGCCATGGTGGCCGATGGCAGAGAAAGTTTCTGCTCAAACAGTCCAGGTTTTCAGAGCTCATGGATGAGGCAGGAATGAGCATGGGGGCTGTTTCCCTCCCCCATGTTTTTAGGCCCCACTTCTTTGGTCAATGGTTAGGTTCACTGTGTCTTATCTTCCCACCTCCTTCCTGTCCCCTCCCTCCCTCAGTCTAGACCACCTGTCCAGAATCTTGCGGCCATTTCTTCTTCCAAAACAGCACCTATTACCTATTTTCTCGGCTCCAGGCAAGGAGGCAGAGACTGGGAGCAGAGTGGAGGGGTGGGCGGGAGCAGGCTGTGGGAGGACTATGGAGAGGACCTGGAGTTTCCTGACAGTCACTCACTGCCAAGTGAGAACAAGGCTTTTCCCACTAACGTGGCATCTCTGTTCAGCTGGGATGCAGCCCAGTGGACACAGGTGCCGGTGAGCAGATGGGACCTTCATGGAAACAAAGTCACTCCCTCTTTGGCACAGACACAGCCTGGGACCACGGATGTGTGGCTTGCTGAGGGTCAGCCCTATTTCTACCCCACCCACCACCTTGGTCGAGCTCTCCCGTGTCGTGCACAACAGGTATGGTTTGTCTACCAGGTAAGTTAGAACATATCATGCCAAGGGCATAGGGTGTGCAGGGAAGGGCCAAACCAGAGACCCCGGTGCTGACCAGATGCTGAATCCCGAATAGGCCAATGTACTAAAGGAAGGCAGGCTTTATGCTGTGCTGGAGCGGTCAGCACACACCTGCTGCTTCGGTCAGAAAGCACGTATTTGAGTATTTACGAAGGTGAGCTCCATGTCCAGCCCTGTGGGTAAGCTCAGCCCACTTGGTGAGTAGTTGCTGAGAGCCTCTCTGTGCCGAGCACAGCAGTCCGGGACTTGGGGCACCTGAGTGAGGGAGGGGGCACACAAAAGCCTTCGAGGAGCTTGTGCCCAGTGTGGGATGAGAATTCTGAGCATAACAGATAGATGACAGGCTTCATGCGCAGGTGAAGCCCTGGAGCACAGCGGAAGGGCAGGGCAAGAGGGATTTGGAGCCCTGCGGGAGGCGGGAGGCGGGAGGCGGGAGGGGAGGCGGGAGGGGAGTCAACTGGCAGTCAGGGCTGAGGAAGGTGAACCCTGAGCAGACTCCAGGGGGAAGAATCAGCCAACCGACAAGCACAGAGCGTCCCAGCTGAGGGCCCAGGCGGGCACAGCCTGCCCGGCCCAGGCACTGGGAGGCTGGCGCGGCTGCCTTCCCGTGCCCAGCCCATCCTCTCCTGCCTCACGCCGGCCCCCGTGGCTGCAGAGGCTGACGCGTGCTCCCGTCCGCCACGTCCCCTTGTCCTGGGCTCAGCCCCTGTCTTCTGCAGGTGGCATGTCAGGGAGAGCTCGGAGGCAGTGTGGACATCCATAGAATTGCACATGGAGGGGTGTGGAGAGGGAGCAAACCCCACCCTCTGGTTCTCCTTTTTCGTGGACTCGAGGCCTGTGACAGTGAGAGAGATGGGCCGCACCCATAAAGTGGCATCATTGGATTCCTCCCTTGCAGGGTGATAGCTGTTGGGACAATTGTAGGCAGGGAGCATGGGGACAGACCTGGTATACCTGCCCTGTGGGGACAGTCAGGGGTGTGTGTGGGGGGGGGACAGTCAGGGGTGTGTGTGTGGGGGGGACAGTCAGGGGTGTGTGTGGGGGGGACAGTCAGGGGTGTGTGTGTGGGGGGGACAGTCAGGGGTGTGTGTGGGGGGGACAGTCAGGGGTGTGTGTGGGGGGGGGACAGTCAGGGGTGTGTGTGGGGGGGACAGTCAGGGGTGTGTGTGTGGGGGACAGTCGGGGGTGTGTGTGTGGGGGACAGTCGGGGGTGTGTGTGGGGGGGACAGTCAGGGGTGTGTGTGGGGGGGACAGTCAGGGGTGTGTGTGGGGGGGACAGTCAGGGGTGTGTGTGGGGGGGGACAGTCAGGGGTGTGTGTGTGTGTGTGTGTGTGTGGCAGTCAGGTGTCGGGGACAGTCAGGTGTGTGTGTGGGGGGGACAGTCAGGGGTGTGTGTGGGGGGGACAGTCAGGGGTGTGTGTGTGTGTGTGTGTGTGTGTGTGTGGCAGTCAGGTGTCGGGGGGGACAGTCAGGTGGAGGGGGATGGCGGAATTGCAGCCCACGTCCCCTCAGCTCCTCTGATCCCCAGGCACACCCGCAGGATCCCAGATCTGCCATCCCATGCTTGGTGTAGGTGTCCATTGGGACAGATGGTGGTGACGGCCTGGAGAAGGGTGATCCCAGTGATATGTGTGGCCTTGGGGAGAGACCAGAGCCCGCACCCACCAGCAGCCCAGCTGTGTTCTAACTTCCCAGTGTTCGATGGGGGCTGCAACTAGGCTCTGGGCTCAGTGACAGGGCGCAGCTGACGTCAGCTCTTCCCTCCCAGCTCCCCTAGGGAGCACCACCCACCCAGTGCTCCTCTCATGGGCACCAGGCTGACTTGTCCCTCGGGAGCCACTCCTCTAACTCTCTGCTCACATCACAGGGGTAGGGCCTGCCTGCTCCTGGCTTGGGCACTAGGATCTTAGGATCAGAACTTGGGTTTCTAACACTTCTCAGCCCGCGAGGCTTCTCTGGGCCCTAGGGCTTGTGTTTGGGGTGAGGTGAGCCAGGGAGGAGGGGAGGAGGGTCTGTATTCACTGCTCAGAGAAGGGGGTGTGGCTCACACACCGTTCTTGGAACCACAGGTCCCCACAGGACCATCAGAGAAGCCAGTCAGCCAGCTTGCCAGGCCTCCCAGTAGTCCCGGTGGTCCTGTTACCATGACAATGCCTCAGCACAGCACGAGAATAGATGGTTTTTGAAGGGGGTGGTGCCTTGTAAACAGTATTAACAGTCTGGGTGTGGGGGTGAGTGTGGGGGTGGAGGTGGTGTTCACTGAGGGATTCTCTGAGGGGCGCAGGGCCCAGGCACCACAAGTGCAGGCCTGTCCCCTTCCACCTGACCTGCCACCCTTCTTTTCATTCTTGTGTCCAGCATTCACTGCCTGCCTGGAGTGTGGGTCACAGTGCTGGGCATGATGGAGGAGCCAGGTATGAAGTCCAGGGCCCGTGGGGGCAAATGGTGCCCATTCATCCCAGGGTCCTGGAGCCCAGGCCCACGCTGGGCCACACACCTTCCACAGTTAAAGGGGAGCGCAGGGTGTGGGGTCAGATGGGCTCAGGGCCCCATCCTGGGTCTCCACCTCTTGCTGAGACACCTTAGACAAGTCCCTAAACCCCTCAGGGCTCAGCTGCCTTATCAGCAGGGCCCACCAGGGAGGCAGAACCAGGAGGAAAAGGAGTTAAGAGATTTTTTGCAAGAAGTGAGCTTATTGGATTATGGGCCTGGCTTGGCCAGTCTGGAGTCTCGGGCACACAGTGCACAGGAACCTCTCCATCAGGGAAGCCTCGGCTGTGCGTTTAGGGCCTTCCCGTGGACTGATCCAGGCCCGCCCAGGTTACCTGGGAGCCCTTTGTTACCTTGAGTCACATTGCAAACCATCTTCCCAGCCACACCCAGACTCCTGTCTGGTTGAGTAATGGGGACTGTGGCCAAGCTGACACAGAGACCATCACAGGTGGCCCATCTGTAAATGGGGCGAATGGTTTTGGGGGAGTTTGCTGTGTGATTTACAGAGGTGTCTCATTTAAGCCTCCTATGGGCAATGATGACGAAAGTGGTAACAGCCACTGACATGTGCCAGGCATGTGCTAAGCTCCTCTTTAACCCTCACAAGGGACTTACCTGGCTGGTGCCATTCAGATCCTCATGTACCAAAGAGGAAACTGAGTCAAGTTGCTTGGGCACGGGTGGTCATCCTAGAAGAAAGTCACTGTGCCATTGGTGTGCAGGATGCTCACTGGCCTCGCCACTCTGAGAGGTGCCCAAACTGGTCACCAGGAGCCCTGGACCAGCCTCGTGGAGGAGGTGAGAGCAATTCAACCGCAGAGACGAAGGCCCAGAAGGAAAGGGGCAGCCAGGCAGGCCCTCTCCCCGGTCCCCGCGTCCCTGTCCCCCTGCACCTGGGTGCTCGCCGTCTGGAAGCCACTTCCCCAGCGAGTCTCCGCCAAGGCCGGGCTGGGTCTAATTGCTGGCAGATTGCACCCCCAGGGCCCAGCCCAATTACTGAGTATTTAATAATAATTAAAACACAACGAGATGAGCTCCTCCTCTGCACCTCTCGCTGTTGGGTCTGTATTCCCCTAGGCAGGCAAGCTTAATTGCTGTAATGACAATGTCAACTCACAAGCCACCTCCTCTTCAAGTCCTGACAGGGGAGAATGAGCTGAAGTTTAATCAGCGATGCCAGGCAGGGGGCTGGGCTACACGGTCCCAACTCTGTGCATGCTGCTACCTTTGCCTGAGCATCTCCCGCCTCACTAATGATGAACCTGGTGCCCACCCTTGCAGACGGCCCACTGAGGGCTCACGCTGCCCAGGGTCCTCCAGGAGCTGGGCACACAGCTCTGAGTCAGACTAGCAGTGAAGAGTAGCAGGTCCAGGGACCGGCCTGTGCCTGTCGCTTCCAATCAGAAGCGCCAGACCAATCAGAACAACATCTAGATAAACCCCTCCTTGGGGCTCACACCCTCAGGCTTGGAGGGGACTTTGAGGCACTTGTCAGACTCTGGTCCCACCCATTGCTGATGTCTCACGTCTCAGAGGGGAGCCAGTGATCACCATCGACTCTGAGTCAAATCAGAGGCAATGACAGCACACAAGTCCACCTTCCCTGGTCAATGGCACTTCCTCTACCAGGACACTGTTGTCCTATGTCAGTGAGAACCCATGAATGGGTTTTAGGCAGAGGAAGGTCATTGTCTGAATTCCTTGCCATGGACTACAAGACCTGCAATACCTGGCGCAGCCTCCCACACACAACTCCTGGCTTTTGCTCTCCAGCCACAGTCTCATGCTCTTGGCATTATCAGGTCATCAGTGTTCTGACTTGGGACCTGGGCCCTGCTCTATGGTGGGCTTGTAAAGCCCCCTCCCGGGGCCTGGTCAACTCCTACTTGCCCTTCAGGGCTGAGACGGCCTCCTTGATCAATTTTTTCCCTCTTGCACTCTCCTAATGCCCTGAACTTCTCCTTCAAGGCATTTGTGAGAATTTGTAAGAAGATAGTCACCAAATAATTGGACAACTAAATACACCTCCCCCAGTCACTCAGAGTAGAATCTGATTCTTGCCACTGCTATGCTCTACGTGCATTAGAGTACCTGCCGCACAGTAGGTGGTCAGACATTTGTGGATTTAAGTGAATAAACTAAGAAAGTAAGTGTGACTTCCTTTTGTAAGAGAAAAGCAGACATTCAAAGAGCCATCCTCTATGGAAAATGACTTTCCCTCTTGCTTCATCTGTCCTCGAACCTCCTGTATAGCAAATGCTTCTTGGCACTTGCTATGTGCCGGGCACTGTTCTTAATGCTTTTACTTGTCACCACTCTATGAGGTTGGTACTATTATCCTCAATCGTCACAGGAAGAAATGGTCACAGAAATCTTAAATAATTAAGATTTATATATATATATATTACTATATATAAGTAAGAAGGCTGAGGAGATAGTCCAAGTGGGAGAAGACAGTAGGTTTTTCAGATCAATTCAATGACCATAGAAATGGAGAGAAATTGTAGGTGCATCCAGTCTGCAGAGAGAGTTAAAAATCCATCAAACTTTTTGGGATATCTGACTACTTCAGGGGTTCAGATGTCTTCCTAGACATCATTTTTTTTTTTTTTTGCAATCAGTGGATTGCAAATTTCATGTGCTTGCTTTTGACATCAAAAGGCCTAAGTTTCTCTAATTTTTTTCTTCCTTAAAATTTAATAACAACCATAGACTAACAAAATTCACCTAACAATTAGTGAAACTTTTTTTAAAAAATTGCTTTTATAATGAAGCTGTTCACACAAGTGATTTGAGAATACAAAGCACGAGCTTAGCCAGCCATTAGCTCTAGTTTGGAAAGAAAGACAACCGAGGCAGCAGCATGTGTACATCAGTGTCCGCAACATTTAAATTTAAGCTGTACTTGCTCTCCATTTCGTCATAAGATTTGAAAATGGTTCACAACTCAGAATTCTATACCCAGCAGAACTACAATCATACGTGACAATGAAAAACAAAAACCTTTTAGACAAAATGAGTCCCAACTCTAACAACGGCAGCTCTCAAAACTTGTCCCCGATTTTCTGTTCTCCAATCCAGACCACAGGCATCCTAGATCTTTCTCCACGTTCTCATCAGTTTCATCTTTGCTCCAGCCGCTTCCACTGTCACTGTGCACTCCACAGCTTTGCTGAGACGTATCCTGTAGGAGCTTTCTACAGAAGGGTTGCACAGAGGGTAAATTCTTAGAGACCTTTTCCGTATAAACATTTTATTGTTATGTTTGATTAATAATAATTAGAACGGGAATAGAATTGGTTAGGAAATGATTTTCATTCGAATGCTTTAAAATTCCCTCTTCTAGTGTTGCTATTGGAAAGTCTAAACACATTCTGATACTCGATCCTGTGTATGTTGAGTTTCTTTTTTCTCAGGCAGTATTCAATTATTTTTTCATCTGTTGTTTTGTAATTTCATGGAGATGTGCAGGGAACTTGGTAACACACTCAGTCTAGGAAGTCATGTCCTTCATTTCTGGAAAAACATTTAGAAAACTTATTTCAAATGATTTCTGGTTTTCCTTTATAGAACTCCTAGTATCCACATCTTGTGATGATCTTTGAATATTCTCACATTTTATCTATTATTCATCTTTGTTCTTTGCTTACTTCTTGAAGGTGCCTTAAAAAATTGTTTACAGCCATCCCATTGAGGTTTTCATGTCTGCCTGTCTTTTCAAATCCCAAAAGTTCATATTTGTTCTAATAAATTTTCCCCTAAAAAACAGCATCCTGTTTCATGTCATGAGTGCAGTGTCTCTGAGGATAACAACTTTGTTTTTCTACATTTCTTTCTGCTTTGTCTCTATTTCAACTTTGTGTTTTCTTGCTTGTTTGTTTTGGTCTCTGCTTTTTATGTTAGACATTTCCCTCAGATTTCTGGTAATCTTTGTTTGTCTGCTTACATTCAGGAGTGAGGGAAATATAAACAAACACATAAGACAGAACCTGACTCATAGACACAGAGAACAGACTGAGGGGGCTGAGGGGCTGGATGAGGAAGGCGGCAGGATCGAGAAGTACAGATTGGCAGCTACAGAGCAGTCCCGGGGATGTAAGCACAGCACAGGGAACATAGTCAACAATATTGTAACAACTATGCATGGTACCAGGTGGGCACTGGAAATATCGAGGGAACATTATGTGAAGTATATGATTTCTCTGGCCACTATGCTGTATACTGGAAACCAATACAAAAATATTGAATATAAAAAAATTAAAATACTCCCTAGGAACAAAAAAGAAAGGGGCGCAATGGAGCTGATAGGGTCTCTGAACACAGGGTGGGATTGTTGACCATGAACTTCAACATAGGGTGGTTTAGCAGGACTTTTGATTCTTGATGGCAAAAGTCCTCTCTGGGGACTCTGACAGACATCTCCTTGGGCTGCCAGTGGCTGGAAGCTAAGAGGGGGAAATTGCTGGGATATCTCACCGTTCAGTGTGCCTGGCTTTCCAGCAGTACTGTCATTCTGGTCAGCCAAACTAAGGGCCATGTGAACTCTAGACCAGTGGTTTCCAACTGAGACAGAGTTAGCCTCCAGGGGATATTTGGCCAAGTCTGGAGACATTTTTGGTTGCCATAACTGCAGGCATCTTAGTGTATAGAGGCCAGATATGTTACCACGCATCCTTGGAGCACAGGATAGCCCTCCCACCAGAAAAAAACGATTGCCTCTAAAACATCAATAATGTCCAATTGTGAAACCTTGCTCTAGATGATACCCAAATGACAAATCTAATTACAGCTGCTGTTTACTGAGCATCTACTACACATGAGGCACTTTTGTGTACATAATCTGCATTCCAGACTCAGGCTTGTTGGGGTTAACCACCTTCCCTCTGGAGGGGAGAAAACTGTGCAGAGAGAGAAAGCAAGTTCCTCATGGTACCCTATTGCAAAGGGCCTGGGGCAGATTCAGATTGAGGCTGGTTTGACTCCAAAGCCCAGGCCTTTGCTGCCTACACTCCTGGCCACAGGGCCACACAGAGCTGCTGGCAAAGCCATGCAGTAGGCTGTGTTTATAATCTGGTGGCAAGAGGCTGCTGCAGGTGGGGGTAGGAGAGTAGGCAACTTTGTGCCTAAAAACCTGAGTGAAGGCAGGGTGTTTCCCTGGGACAGGAGAAATCACATTTTAATTTAGTTTACTTTTTTGAATAGACAATTTATTCAAAAGGTACAGGAGAGGGTTCAGTGGGAAGTGTTTTCTGTTCCTGTGCCCTGTCTACCCCATGCCCAGTCACACAGGCAACCAATTAGCCAGTTTCTTATGCATCCTTGTAGAGATAAGGCATTTTAAATTTAGGAAGTTAAATTTCTTTTGTAATTTTTTGACAATGGACATATAGTACTTGTTTAATGAAGATAAGCCAACAGAACCTAAGAATAAAGTCACCTGTAATCTCACCCCCAGAAAAGTCACTGTGTGTGTTTTGGTGAGTCATTGTCCAAATGTGTTTTCTATTCATAAATCTATAAAGAGCCCTCTACATATGCATAGAAAAATAGCTACGGTATAATGAAAATATCAATAATAATAAATTAGAATAATAATGCTTCTAAGCAAGACAGGAAACCCAGAAGCTAGACAATAAAAGGGAAATTTGACCCCAAAAAAGTTTAAAATTTTGAATGATAAGCACTATAAAGTCAAAAGAAATAGCCTGAGGAAACGTCTGTCCTTTTTTAATACAGATTTAGCCGGTAGGAGTCTTATGTAACCCACACGAAAGATAAACCTTAGCTTTTTGAACATTCAAGTGACACACTCTCCTGTTCTGCTCGAGGGCCTCCAGCTCACAAGCTTACTACAGTTTTTCCTAAGTGTTCTTTTCCTAAGTGTTCTTTAAGGGGTTTCAATATTCACATTTGCCTTTACACTTAAATCTTTACATTTGTGCGTTTAATACCTTAGTCCACCTGGAGCTTGTTTCTGTAAACAGTGTGACTCAGTGGCCCAGGCTAATCCCTTCCCGGTGGGGAGCCGGTTATTCCGGCGACATTTACAAACCAGACGGGCTTTCTCCCGCAGACCTGAAGCGTGGCCTTCGTGAGAGTGCAGGTCTCATGGCACACACATCAGTACCATAAAACAGTGTTCAAAGAATTTCCCAAACAAGTAAAACCATGACCCTCATACAGAGATAAACATTAATTATGTTGCTTAGCTAAATGATGAGAAGACTGGTGAGCTGGTACAACCCGTTCAAAGAACACTAACATTTATAGATCAGAAATAGTGAGATGAATGTGCAGATGAAGCCAAAATGGATTTTGTGTGTGTGTGTGTTGGGGGGGGGGTGGTTCAAGGGTTGATTTGCATTTTACAATGAGAATTATCTGCAACTTAGAGTTGTCAAATAGTTCCCATAAAGTCAGACGCCCAGAAGGGAGTCTGAGGACATACCCTGCCATTGTTTCCACTGAGGTTTCTTCCTGTCTCCCTGCTTTCAGTCAGAGTTAATCTTTAAACAGTTAGTCTTGATCAGAGTAAGGCTGGCCTCATAGATGTGGCCCGATTATGTACACACACGTACCAGGAGTTAACTTATCAGGTATGCCTTGGGTTTCCTCTGCTAGACGTTCACTTAAGGAATCTCTGGTTGGACTTTTAACAGATGAGTCAAGAATGTTGAAGAATGTTAACAAGGTTTGGAGACCACAACTAGTCTTTCCCTTGAAAAACAGAAGCATACGCATGGCAGTGCTTCTCTGAAACTCTTTCTCCTGAGGATAGTCTCGACCACTTCTAGTCATTATATTAGTTATAACAAAGTAGTCAACTGTTTCTGAGAGAAAACTGGTGGTGGGGGGGTGGTGGTGGTGGTAATTGAGAACCATCACACACCAGCATTTAGCAGACCTTGGAGCTCGCAGACGCAGCTCTCTCCAGCCACGCACGTCCCTGTCCACCTTCTCAGCAGCAAAAGCAGCAGGTTTTTAACAGACTCAGAGCTATAGCCTCTCTGTAGCATCTAACAAGAAGCAAAGTCATGCTAAGGAACCTGTTTCCTGATCCTATTTCACTTAGAAATTGTCTAGGCCTCCATTTCGAGTCACTAACATTGGCCCAAGGTTTAAAAGTTATCTAAAGATTTTGGAAATCATCTTCAAGCTGACAAACTACAAAATGTAACACTGAAGTACAAGTTCATCATAGTGGTTCAATTGAGTTAAATGCAAATTTACATTTTTCATGATCTTAAACGTGTTGGTTCCTTTGATCAACAAACCTGTGTTGGTTTAAGAACATATCCAAGTAGAACAAAAACACGTACTTGCTTGTACTTAACACTGATATGTCAGTATACATACATATATATAATATATATATATTACATATATATTTTATCAAAGGTATACCTAAATTGTATGAACTTGAATTCTTGAAATATTTGAGTTGACTTTTTAAAAATAAAATAACTCTAGAGATAGAATATACATACCATAAAATTGTTTTAGGTGTGTAATTCAATGTTTTTGGTATACTTATAAAGTAGTGCAAAAATCACCACCATCTAATTTTAGAACATTTCCAACACCCCTACAAGCAGTCGCCTTCATCGGCCCTAGGCAACCACTAATCTCCTTTCTGTGCCCATCGATTTGCCGGCGACAGACAGTTCAGATGAATGGAATCATACAGTACGTTGCTGTTGTGTGTCTGGCTTCCTTCACTGGGCGTAATGTTTAAGCTGCAGCACGAATCAGTCCTTCGTTCCTTTATTGCTTCCCAGCATTCACTGCATAGACACACCGCTGTCATATTATGTGCTCATCAGCTGATGGACATCTGGGCTTAAACCAACAACTGATTTCCTCTCAGCTGCTTAAGATAACACATTAAATATGAACCCTTCCAATAAGTGTTCTATTACTGATACTTTTGGACCAATGTGATTTTATGTTTTTTCTTCCCTGGTCTGACACCCTTTAAAATCTATTTCCACACACACGCCGAGGTTTGGGCTGGTATGACAACCACAAGTTGCAATTCTGACGGTGTTTAAGCCCTTGCTTCTTATTTCCAACCTCTGTCCCCCTGTATGTTTGGGTCTAAACTGTAGTTACTGTTCCAGAAGCAATGAGGGTGGGTAGAGGTGGGCTTTGTGGGGGTGCAGAGCCCTCTGCAAGATAGTTTCCCAGGTGAACTTGGTACAGGAGCTCTAGGCATGGGGAGGTCTGAGTCTCCAGATGGGGTGTGGTGGGGCTACTTTGGCAGAAATGGAACTCAGTGGAATTTGAGGCTCATGATTGATTTGAAAATAGTATCCTGAGAACTGGAATGGGGCTAATGTATCTGACTTTCACATAACAGCCCGATGTGGATATGAAGCTAGTCTTGTGATTATTTTACCACCTGAAAGATCAAAATAGGGGTTTGATGTTGCAATACATCGGCCCTACGGCTGCAAAAGATGAGACATTCTTTCAGGATGTTTTAGAAGCTCTTTGATTTTCTGACAAGCTCCTGGATGCAGTGAAAACGTGAAGTTCTGAGCTTGTTATTTTTATTCTGTAATTGCTTCAGTATGATCAGAAGTAGCCAGGCCACCTCATTTTTGGTGTGAAATGCCATATAATTCAGGGTGCAGGAAAACGAAAGCCCCTGTAAATATTTCAAGCAGAAATGACCTAATTCAGGGAGTCCCAGACTTATAAACTCAAGTAAGGAACAAAAGTCAGAGGGGCCGAGTCTAACTCTCAGGCTGCCAGTCCACGCACAGCTGCACGTAGCCAGAATTTAGGCCCCTGTAGATCTCGCCACAGACTTCATGGCTCTTCGACAAGAGGAGTAATGGGATGTGGGGGATGCTGCTCAAGCTCGCTCTTCAAGCACATGAACTAGAGATGAGGGGGGTCTGCATCAGTCTTACCTTCCCATTAGCAGGGGGTATAAGTTTCACAGGACCCTAAAGGTAAGGAGCCCTGGCAAATCTAGTACCTAGACTTCTAGCTCCCATGGCACAGGGAGAGCAGATGAACTCGTGTGTTTTTCCCCAAACATAAACAATAACCTCCATAAAAAATAACATATGTTCCTGAGTTTGTTGGCTTTAAAAATGCAGAGGCTCAGAAATTGTGGTGGTAGTGGGGAAAATCCCAATTTTGGCAAGGGAATTGGGAAGGAAAAGAACAGTTTTTTAGTAAAGAGCTGATTTTGGACTGAGTTGTTCAAACATATGTAGAGATAATTGGGTTAAAATTAGTGCTCAGCATTTGTGAGGTTTTGCAAGTAATTGTTTGGAAAGATGCCTTCTCAACAATCAATTATGGTACTTAATTGGAGATGTGAAATTTCCACTGTTAAATTTGTCAGATGCTTATTTTAGAATCTCCTATTTATAATGTGTTTGTGTCTTGCCAAGTTGAATGTTTGATAAATCTTAGCATCTCTTAACCTCTTACTGAGAAAAATCAGTGATTTATGGCTTCCAAGCATCCTTGAGCAAAATAGTCTGAATAATTGAATATTTGGTGGTCGATACAAGGTATATGATTTAACTTCTAATTAAAATTTAATTTCCCTATTAGGAAATGGAACTTTTAAATAACACAGTCAGGCATGAGTGACTCTACAGGCTTAGGAACCATCAAGAGATGAAAGCTTTGGGGCTCAATAGGAAAACAAACAAGCAAAAGTGTCAGCAAGCCTTAAAACCCTCATTCGAAGTGACTGGCCGGCAGTGGAGAACAGGTGGGGGGTTGGCTAGACCAGTTCCCCCTACCTTTTAGTTCTGTAATAACATAGTTATGAAAATATTAAATACTGCAGATTTAAACTAGGACAAAGTGATATGATAACAATATATAGTATAATTCCCAATCCCTAGTTATTTGGGGCCCTCGGACTCTCGTCAGCATGGATCACACCAAACACTGCCTGGCTAAGGACAGATCACGAACCAGAATTTAGTTTGTCGCATTGAGCCTCAATGCACCGATAACATCTACTTAAGTGACATGAGCAAGCACGTCCTAAAGTTTCTGTTCAGTTTTACAACAGACCTGGAAGTCTGGTGCCTTATACTTTGTGAGCATATTCAATGAAGCATAATTGCAAATTGCTCGGGGTCAGCAAAGGCTACTAAGGAACTCCTATGTTTCTGCTGAGACCCCCATCTCGGCTCGCATCCCAGGCACAGCAGCTTCACTCATTCACTTACTGCTAAGAACCAGTATCGAGAGTTTCAGGCCAAGTTTGACTGCATGCATTCTGCCCATCAGACATCTGCCAGTGTCGGTTTACTTGGACCTAGCAAGTGACACCCGAAGCTTTACATAGATCTCTGCTGGTCAATCGGGGTGTGTCTACACCCATAGCCATTTAATCCTCAGAGGCCACAAGAGCTATTGAATTACACAGTGACATCGCCAGGACAGGGTCTGGCTCTCCGTGGGGACCACAGTGGCAACTATTGTCCTCATTACACAGAGGAGGAGATGGTCTCTAATGAAAGGCATCCTGTCCCTCCCCATTTAGGGGTTGAGATGGCAGCTTACATTCAGAGGCTCACATAGGACTTGGCTGTCTGACAACGCCAGGCTGGGGGGACATTAATTGGGAGGAATCCAAGGAAAGAAAGCCTCACTGCTTGGCTCTCCCCCTGGGCACAAGGCTCTGCCCTTCTAGTACTTAGCACCCCTCACCCCCACTGTTTCCCAGGAAGCTCCCGCCCGCCCTGGTTTCCATGGCGATGTGGATCCGAGGCTGCTCTGGCCAGTCCAGGGCTCGGCCTTCTCTTGGTGCCCTCTGGGTTTGAGTCAACACCCCAAACCTCGCCCTGGCTTCCTGAGCTGGGGTAGTCCGTTTCCAAGACCCCTTCTGAAGGATGGAGAAAGGTTTCAAAGCAAAGAAGAGCCCTTGGAAGGGGCCTGGTTCTGGCAGGACCTTCTTGTGGCCTCCTGGGCCTCACTAGACAAAGGCCGTCACACCCGCCATCCTTTAGGAACTTGCATGCCTGCAGCTGTCCCCCGAGGATGAGCAAGAGAGAGGACAGGAGGAAGCCAGGGAGCCTTGGGAGACAGAGCCCGCAGCGCTGTCACTCATGTCTCATGAACCCCACTTGCAGACCCCCAAGGGCTGGCCTCCCCAGGGCTCCTGGGCCTGTTCCCTGAGGACCGAGCCCTGGAGCAGGAGAGCTAAGGGAGGAGGGCGCCCTGCGTCTGCTTCCCCGCCTTTCCTCCTCATTGACGGGCGCGGCGAGCTCCTGGGCCCAGCACCCCTTTCCTGCCAGGGGCAGCAGCTTCCTGGGTTTCCTGGGGTACAAAATCCTGGGTCCTGGGCCTGTGAGGATTTCTGGAGGGTGAGTAATGATCGCCGAAAGGTTGGTTTCCTATGTCTTACTTCAAATGAGAAAATTCAGTGGTAGCTTTCATGGCACATTTGGGATGCAGGTCAACTAGAGGACCATCCTCTGGGGCCTGCCTGTGGGCCTTGGTGGGGCAGAGTTGGGTTTCAGAGGAAGGAGCGATCATGTCAGCTGAAGTTGAGTGTGAGAGTGGCTACTTAATTTGTGGGCCGTAGTGCCAAAGGAAAAACTCTTGTTACAAAGTTAGGAGTTTTAAGAGGGTGATAGCACAGCATTAAAGGAAGGGCAGGGCCCTCCTGAGTGACTTCCCAGGCCGCACACCCATGAAGCTGGACCTGGTTAAAAACAGAGACTTGTGTCTGGGGCAACATCTGAACTGAGCCTGAACAATATCAGTAGAATATAGATGTCACCCTAGGATAACTTTCTACAATGAAGTATCCTGAGTTTTTCTAAAGTAATATTTAAAAAATTGAATAATTTCATGTAAATGCATGTCTGTCTTTTAAAAACTCAAAAAAAAAAAAAAATCAAAATAACTATTGAGCTTTAAATAGAACACATAGTTCATAACTTTCTCTGAAACTAGAAATAGCTAGATTTAAAAAAAAATCATGCTTTTATAGGTACCAGAGAACATGGATGCAAAGATGACTAGATGAACTGAAACCACAGAGAGTGGACCTTGCGGTGCGCTGAGGCCCGCTGCATTCTGCTGGTGGCAGTCATCAGTTCTGGGCATGGGCCGAGGGCGTGATTGGCTAGGCCGGGGTGGGGGCGGTCCTTCGGGGACAGAGCAGTAGAGTTTTTATTGCTTGTACAGGGCTGCTGTGACAAACTAGAAATTTAGAGGGCTCTGAGTGCATGGCTAGATTTCCCAGGGGACATCGTCCAAGTCCTAGGGCTACACAGAAGGCTGGGATTTGGGCGGAAACCTTCTCAACAGCAGAGTGAAACTCTCACTCTTGCCACGCTTAGAGCAGAGATGTTTGGGGAGCAGGGCCTGCCTGAGGACACCGCTCTGTCTCCCTGAAAACATCTGCTAGGTGTTGAGGCCGTGGGTGGTGGAGGGGAGGCTTCCCCCACCCATGAGATTTAAGTCCACGTATCTGACCAGCACCAGCCAAGGGGCCCGCGTGGGCTTTGTCTGCAGCGTCCAGCGGGGACTCCACCTTCATGCCTAGCCACAGCCTGAGTCTTCCCCTGGCTTTGAACTAGGTTCCTCAGCAAGCAACCAAGAAACCATTGCTTCCTGTGACACCCCAGCAGAGCCCCAAGAGAAGGGGTCTGGGGCCCTGCCAGGTTTGAGCTTTCTGACTTACCAACCAGACAGGTGCCAGAGCTGGACTCGGGTCGCTGACCATCCGGGTGGCTTGGCCAGTTTCACTGGTGGAGTGGTAAGAGCTGACCTCCACAGCACCTCACACCCTCCATGGCCCACCAACCCTTCATCCAGCGCTTTTTCCCCCCCGAAATTAAGAATTAGTGGCATTTCAGTATAAAGATGTCCCGGTGTAACTTCCTGCAGGAATTGACACTAGTCTCTCTAAGGTCCAATAAAGTCTGTGAAATACTGTCTCCTCCCCCCGCCTTCCCTGGGAGGAGTCAGATACCCTCCTCCAGGATTTTGTCTCCTCTTTCTGGGAGGGGTTACTAGAACTGAGCTGGCTTTGGGACAGGAGTTTCCCTCCCCTCAAACTTTCCTGGGGATTGGGCAGGTGAGTGAGGGCAGTGACTTACCAAGAATAAGCTGCTGTGACAGTGACTGTGCTTCCAGACGGTGGTCCTCACTCCACCAGCAATTCACAAATAGTGCAAACACTCGCAACAGGTACTTTATAACCTGCTTTATTACCCGAGTTATGTGCTTGAAATAGGCGTTCTTATAGCCTATAATATAACACTGCATCAGGAATTACAACCTCAGACGTTTAAAGAAAACACTAATTTTACATAAATATGGTATCATTCCATCCTTTAAATTACAAAGGATGCATTTCTCTCCGACACCCACATCAGCACAAAGGAACCCATCAGAAACTGAAAGCAGGTGGGCTGTGATTGAAAAAGGAACCAGGAGTTTGTCATTCAGTCTAATTTTTTTCCCTCTTTCCACTTACATCAAGGAAGATGGTGTCACGAAATTCAGGGTCACATTGGAAAAGATAGACAACAAGCCTCGAAGCTTGGAAGCATCCTGGGGTGACCCCCCTGCAGGCCACCCTGGACCAGGCCAGGCCGGCCCATGCCAGGCTGAGAGTAGAAGGAGAGCCAAGGCAGAGCGTCAGCTTGAATTCAAAGAGCCGTTACCTCCTAAGCACCCAGGCCCAAGGGTGACACTTGCAGGCCAGGATTGGAGGTCAGTGGTCAGACTGGAGGTATTGAGACAAGCAGCCACTGAACTCAGCACTCTGGTAGACCAGCCAGTGAGGATGGGGCCCCTTTCGAGGTGCAGCTCTTGGATGAGCCATGTCTTATTTCATTCACAGCCACGCTCTCTTCTTACTTCCCAAGACCCTGACTGCTCTTCTCAGAGCTACTGCTCCATCAGATGACTTTCATTTGGAGATGGGCCCTTCATGCAATTTATTTGAATGAGAATATCATCTAGAAGTCCTAGAAGCAGCCTAGAGTATCCCTACCTAGAAGGAGGATATTTGGGCCAAAGCTCCATTTTGTGTGTAAAAAGACTAAGAGCAGTTTGGGTCCACAGCAAAATCAAGGGGAAGGTAGACAGATTTCCCATTTACCACGTGCCCCCACACATGCATAGCCACCCCCATTATCAACATCCCCCAGAGTAGTATGTTTGTAACATTTGATGAACCTACATGGACATGTCATTGTCACCCAGAGTCCAAGGTTTACCTCAGAGTTCACTCCTAATGTTACCCATTCCATGTGCTTGGGCAGATGTACAATGACAGGCACCTACCATTAGAGTGTCAGTATTTTCACTGCCCTAAAAATCCTGTGCCCCAAGTCTCCATTGTATTTCCTCTGCGCTCTTTCCTGCCCACATCTCAGTCTCAGTCCCAACTTCCACTGGCCTTCCTCTGTCGGGAGGTCTTTGACCCCGAGAATCCTTCGTTTGTAGTGTCTTCTGGACTCCAGAACACAAAGATCTGGCAGTGCAAGTGCCAGGAAGCCTGCCCAGCACTGGCGGCAGGGGAATTGTGGGACACCTGCACCCACAAAGGGTCTTCTGTAGCATGATCATTGAGGACTTCCCCTTCACTGTAAGGCCCACGTGAGTGTGGAGGCAGTGTCCTCCACGTGGGCTCCGATACTTTCAGCACTGGTAAGATAGATACAGGAAAAATATTTCCCAGTTGAACAAAACTTTGATTCTCAACCCGACAACCCTGTGATGCTGATACCTGTATGATCAGTCACGTGTCTTTCAGGAGACAGAGAGAATGTGCGAGTATGAGTCACTTTACCGCTAAACCTCACATTGTTAACATCTCAGGAAATTGTGCTGTGAATGTTTTCGTTGCTTTTGTTGCTGCTTATTATTATTAAATATGCACAGTAAGTCACCCCGGGTCCTAAGAAGGATAGTGATAGCAGCAAAGTGAAAAGTAAAGTTGTGAGAATGATAGAGCTTATAAAAGAAATAATTACAAAGTATGATAGAGGTGTTTGCGTATCTGATCTGGCTTCTCGAACAGCCTTCCAGAACGAACTAAGTTCTATGCAGAAATACGTGCTATAAAAGCCTCGTTTTCAGAGTTGGCACCATGATCTACTGGGAAGATGTTCATTTTACTACCTTGGACCTGAGCCTTGAGGGGAAGCTCCAGTTTGGGGCCATCAGAACCTCACCAGGAGCACAGTCTGGTTGGTTTGTCCCACTGCAGCCTGACATCAGAATGGATTCCTATCCTGGAAACAACCACCACTCCTTAGAACTATGATAAGCCCAGTTCAGGGCAGAGGCTGGTGCCCAGCCATCGTCAGCAAAGCCATATGCCCCTGAGCTCTGGTCTGTAGCACCCAAAACTCAGGAAGGCCCTCGGGGGTGGGAGCTGCTCTGAGCATGCTCACTGAGCTAGCACTTAGACCTACTCCCCACCAAGTGATGTTTTGGAAAGATGCCTTTTTTTGTTTTGCCTGTATCTCTTCCATCCTAGAGACCTTTCAATAGGTAATAGAGAAATGGAAAGCGCACAGGAGAATGTTGGAGATGATAGTCACAGAAGTTTCTCTCCATCTGAGCCTTGTACTCAGACTTAATCTTGGAGTTAAGCTTCGTCTCTCCTGGAAGGGAAGAGTCTGTACTCTGGGCACCCAGAGCCTCCCAATGTCAACCACAGGAGCCACCTGGGCCCACTAGCCCTTGCAGGACAGCATCTAAATGGCCTCAGCAGGAACATCATGGGACAGTGCCAGGCCACCAGAGAAGTTAATCTCCCAGCTGCACACTGCCTTTTCAATGAGCTGCCTGAGCTCATACATGTCACATACAACATTGACTGTGGCAAGGGTGGGGGTGGGGTACAGCTCAGGTTCTAGGCTTTGATGTGTAAAGACATTCAACCACCATCTAACTTGACATTTCATAAGGCAACAATTAACATCCAAGTCCAATAAGAAGCAATTCTAAGGTTCAGCCTTGTAATAGTCTATTGTAACTTTACTGAGAAATAGAAACTGTCACCCGCTGAGATAGGCCCTTCTACTGTTGTTTGGTAATGACTATAGTAACTGGAAAAAACACTAAAGGTAGACGTCTCAGCAGTGGCGATAGAGGGAAAGGCAGCCTGAAGCTGAAGCAGAAAGGGCTTTGGGACCAGAGAGGATGATTTTTAGCAAGCAGCATCTAAGTGAGGTACATAAGAGCTGGACTACAGTCCTTTCTGCACTGCAAGGGGACTTAGGTGTGAATCAGCAGGAGAGCAATAGTGAGGCACCATTACACATTGGTCATTTGCTCTACAGGACACATGCATTTTCTAGCCACCTGCATTGCCAAGTTCACAGGGAACACTGACATCACCTGCATTTAAGATAAGCTCCACCTGTTGGCTGTTTATAACCATGTCCAGCCTTCCAGTTAGCATCTCACTTCGGGCGGGCCATCCCCTTTCCCACCCACAGAGCAGCTTAGCCAGCGTCCCCTAACTTCAGGCACACCCTATGCTGAAGTGGGGCCTGTGAAAGCCTCAGAAGCAACCCTCCAACTCCTTGTTCTCCAAGCTCAGCAGCAGCATGAGAGCAGCCAGGGCCCAGGTGTAGAGGAGTCAGGAGACGCCAGCCTATAACCAAATTCCTGTGGCTCCCAGCATCCAGGAATAAAAGCCAGCTGGCTGAGCAGAACTGGGTCGAAATCCCTTCTCTGGCAGTGGCTAAGGTGCTTCGAGAAAAGCCCCAACGTTCCCTCCTTTTTAAGGTGGGATAAGGTGTTCTGTAAGGGACAGTGAGTCGGGAGTGTTGCAACACGCCCCGTGATACAGCGCGAGCGGCCGGATTGCAGCAGGGTGTTTCACCCACTGGGTGAAGGAACGGTAACTGTTTGGGTTCAATCAAGTTTAGCTCGTGACCCGCTCAGTCTCAGAGTGATCTGCGTGCTCACGGGAGCACTCGAGCTCTTCAGTGCCTATTTGCTAACAGTCTGGAACCCAGGTAGCGCACCGGGGGCAGGAGGCAGCCTTCCCCAGGCTTTGTAAGTTAGGACACGTGGCCCCAAGGGTTCTCGAGTGGCCACTGCAGCCACCACTGGCCCCGTGCTCTTTGTCAGCTCCCTTATTCCAGGAATATTCGGTCTGATCTATTTGTTCAGGAGGTCTGAGGACAAGAGCCTCCATTTCAGTCACACGCTGCTCAAGAAAGGAACCAGCGTCCTGAAATCAGGCAGAACTCTTGGCGAGATCCATGCCCCTCAGGTCTGCTGGGCTCGTTCTGAGGCTGGGTGGGTCAGGGGGGGTTGCGTCATCAATTCAGGTCCGAGAAGCCCCTTGGATACCCCCACTTCCAATCCCAAGAGGAGTTAACAAAGCAGCATCTCGGACACACTGCCCGGTGCTCAGAGCCCCTGTTCAGGACGGGAGCAGCCTGCACACAGGGGCGCCCGTAGCTCAGGGTGGTCTCCAGGCTTCTCCCTTCACCGCCCTTGCAGCCGCTTTCTCTGTGGCCTGTGGTTCTCCTGGAGTCAGGCTGGCCTCTCAGGGAACAGGGACAGCGAGAGCGAGACAGCTGCACCCCAACCCCATCCCCTTTCCACACTCTGACCCACGTGCCTGGTCGAAGTCCTGCCTAGGGCTCTCCCAACACCGATTTTCAGGGTGACTGGGTGGGGAGGGGCAGCTTTAGACTCTGTGCTGCTATTCCTACTGAGGCTGGGTCTTAAGGGACTTAGCCAGCTCCTTTCTGGTTTTGTTTTGCTTTTTTGTTAAATTACTAAAGCTTCACCTTGGCTCCTTGAGGCGCTGTTCCTAGTACTGGCTTTTGAGAAAAGAAAGGCCTCAAAGCAGAGGAGGACCCTCTGTGCAAAGAGGGGGCGTCACAGAGTGGGAGCAGGGGCTCTCAAGTGGCCCTTTCAAGGCCGCAGTCTCCTCGGGCTCTAGGAGGGTAAAAGGAGAGAAAGCGAGAGGGAGACAGGTCTTCAGGAAGAAGGAACGCAGGGAAAGAGCCAACTTTGCAAGCCTGCCACCCCCTCAGCAGCCCCACTGCCCCACCCGGCAGCCAGTCCAGGATCGCGGAGCCTGACCCTGGGCACCAAGGACGCCAATCGCCCCAGGATGGCGCCCCCAGGGCAGCTCACGCCAACGAGGCCCAGCGGAGCGGAGGCAGCCGCAACCTGCCTCTTTGTGCTCCTGCTTCTCCCCGCACCCCAGTTAGCGGGAAGGGACAGCCACCTGGGCCTGTACCCCTTACCCGCCCTGCCCCCATCACCTCCGGGTGGGTTCTGGGTTGACAAAGAGCGGCTGGGCAGTCAGGGCCCGAGGCATGGCCGTGGCTAAGCAGGGTGCAGGACAGAGGATGGAAACGGTTCTCAGAGGCCGGCAGCTTGCCTTGAACAAGAAAACCACTCACTGACCTCGCTGGCCTTGGCTGCAGCCGCGTGGCTGGGATCCTTCAGGTGGGATGACCAAGCGGCCCCTGCGAGGGACGGTGCTAGTTTGAGCACTGAAAGTTCTGCGTCCTGCGAGGCCCCTTCAGTCCTGAGCAGGCTGGATGCTGGTCACCGGGCAGAGGAGGTGTGGCGGCTTCCCTGGGGTTAGGGAAACAGCCCTGGTGCGGACGCCTGGCCTCCCAGTCAGGAGGAGTCGGACGGGAGCTGGGAGGAGCCTCCTGTGTTACTGAGACTCGCCTGGTCTCTCTACACCACTTAGCTCTATACCCCCCAACGCTGCCTGTTTAAAGACACGAAGCATTGCCTGTTACTTTCAATTCAAACCTCTTTAATTTGGGGTAGGAAGGCTGAGTTTTTGAGTGTACCCCTGTGCGTTTGTTATGAATAAACTCACCAGCTGTGTCTATGAGTTGGTGGTTTTAGAACTCTGATTCGCCCCATCTGAGGAGGTGAGGAGCCTACAAATAGGCCGTAAAGGGTGAGAGTTAAGAATTTGGAGTTTCAGCTTCATGATGGTCGTAGGTGTACTTCATTCTGGTCGTAGGTGTATTTGTCCCCAGAACTGGGACATCCGTGAGCTCAGCGAGCTGCTGTCATCAGCTTTGATTAAAATCAAGGCATCTTGAAGTGATTCCACCTGTAAAGCTTTACTTTAATTGACACTCATGTGGACAGTTTTAGCTAATACATTTTACACCTAATGTACACATTTGTTGCATTTTCATGTGCAGTTTAAATAAAAACATTTCAGTATAAACAGTGTAAGGTGTTTGTACACCTTTAGTCTGCACCTCAAGGGCCTTTGGCTGACGTTGATGTGACTAAATGAGATTCTATACCCTTGAGACGACCAGGCACCTAAAGTACCTTCATCTGTTTCTAAGGAACATGTGAAGTAGCTTCTCCCGGGCACAGTGAGCAATGGCCAAGCCATGTGACCAGCTGGAAATACCATGTGGATGCCCCAGAGTCTTCCCAGTGCCCTGAGCAGACAGCAACTGTGGGCGGGGCTGTTCCCCCAGCCTCCCCGTGGTGCCCAGGACTCCAGTCCCTGGGAGGGGTGAAAGGCTGGCTGGGTCTGCCTTGAGGATATCCTTGCATTTGCCTCAGAGTGAAAATTTTACCCTGTTTTGGGAATGCCTGGGACAAAGTGTAGGGGACCCTCTGAACTTACTGAAGATTGCTGGGACCTATCTTGATCAGTTGGAAGCCCTTAAAAGGAGGCTTACACTTTTCCTGGGGGAGACAGAGAGACTCCTGCCTTTGGGCGGCAGCCTGCCTGTGACTGTCCCCTCCTGATAGCCTGCCTTACAGACGTCGCCCCTACAGCTGAGTAATCCAGCTCCTTGTGATGAATTGATCCCAGTCTCTCTCCCTGTCTCTTCCTGTCCCCCTTCTATACACATCCTGCTGGCTCGGGTTCTCTGCTCCAGCCTCCACTGATATAATTACTCTACTGCAGTTGCCAAGTCAATTATTCAACTTGCCATTTTCCCAAAGCCTTTGGGCAGATACATGTGTTTTAGGCAAAGTCATCCCCCAGGTTGCAATGTGGGATTGTGGGAAGGACGAGCCGTCAGGAGACGGAAGCCCCCAGCCCAGCCGTTTACCAGCTGAGCGTGCTCATGGACGCGCCGCGTCAGGTCTCCGGCCTTTCTTTCCTCGCGGGCAGCGTTAGCGTGTTGGCTGGACAGTTCTCTAGGTCACTGGCTTAGTCCAAGGCTGCTTTTCAGCGACCCCTTCATTCATCATACCATGTTGAGTTTTTGGCCTTTGTCCCTGGGGGGAATGTATTCTTAAAAAGGCGAGTTTAGAGGAAGCAGTTTGAGGATGGGCATCGATGGAACATTGAATGCTGTTGAGGGCAAGGTTATTTCATACTTTAGATTCCCGTCACGTGATCAGAGTCCCCAGAACATGAGCGATGACCCTTTTGCAGTTTGAGTGTCTAAACTTTATTTGGTAAATGAGATTACATAAAGAACCTTAGGGGGGATTTAAGAAATAAAAGAGAAATTTTTAGTAGAGTTGGGGACTCGGGAAGGTGACAAGTCACCACTCCACACTAGTCCTGCCTGACTACCTGGGTTTCCAGGGACTTTCTCCCATGTGGGATTCGGCTCCAGCTGTTCCTTCCGCAGCGTATCCTTTCCTTCCAAGCCCTGATGGTGACTTTGGGCAGATCCTTACTGTGTCCCAGCCTAGGAGGCCCCCCCTGTGAAGCACAGGGCCAGGACAGACGGTTCCAGTGCTTCCTTCGTTCTAGCCGGGAACTGGTCAGAGCATGAAATCTAAGCATGACATTTTAGCTCCACCTTTCTCTGGCAGATAGAGGATGGCGTAATGAGAAAACTGCTTTGCTCCTTATTTGAAAGCGAGGGGCTGGGAAGATTGGTATGTTTGCCCAGAAGAAAAATAGGCTTGGGTAGGGCCTGTGCGGTGTACTGTTTATGAAACTGTGAATTTTTCAAGAGGAGGAAGTTACATCTTCCTGGGGTTGCTGCCTGACTGGAGACATAGGAGCTATTTCTGGCGCAGGCCGGGCTCAGAGACGCTTGCAGCCCTCTGACACCCACGGTCCCCTCCCTGGGTCCTGCTGTCACCACCATCTCGTTCCTTCTCCTTGCCATCTGGGTCAACCTGCTCGGCCCTGCGTTCCCCTCTCCACCCCACGGTCCCCCCTTTGTCCTGCTGGCTCACTTTCTTCTTCTTCAGGCCAAGGGAATGCCCTTTGCCAAGAACCCGGGAAGCGACGGGTTGGGCGTGAGTAAGGTGCCAGCGAGGCTGCGGAGACGCACAAAAGGATTCAGGTTCAGCCAGTATTTATCGCGTGCCCACCGCATGCCAGGGCTTTGCTGGAGATTTTAGGTACTCGTGTGGTAACAACCCTGGGGCTCGGTGTAGTGAGCTGATGGTGACACGCCCCCCAATAAATTTTGAAAAAGAATGTGTAACGAGGGGCTGGGTTGAATCCTGGAAATGGCTTGGGTTTGGTTCTGTGCATCTTGTTTTTCCTATGAAAATGGGGAACTACCCATAGTGATTTCTTCCCAGCATTGGTCTGAGGATCAACTGTGATAAGTCTCGCAAACGTGCTTTGTGAACAGTGGTGGAAGCGTCGTGTCAGGGCATCGAGGGCTTCATCAGTGGGGGACCAGTTGGGGGGCAGAACCACATCGGCTATTTGAACAGAGAGAATTTAATACAGAGGATTGTTAATTAGTGAGCCGAAAGGATAGAAAGGGCTCCCGAAGGTATCACAGAAGCAGCAACTGCAGGTGTCCAGAGTCAAAGAGAAAAGCCCAGAATGACATCTATGAAAATTTAAACATTGGGGGGGGAGGTCATGGAGCTGCAGCTCACTCGTTAGGGGGCTTCTCTGCTGCTGCATATGAGGGGCCTGGAGAAGCGGTTCCTGCGAGTGTTGGAAAAAGCCCCAGACCCGATTCAATCCCTGGCAGGGTGGAGAAGCTGTGGGTGGGGGCTCAGCAGGCAGGGAGCAGACAGCAAGTGGGGCACGGGGGGGGCCAAGTCTCCCTCCCTCTTCCTCTTGCGCGTCCAGTCCGCTCTGGTGTCCCGTCGCCAGCGCTTCATGTGGAACCAGGTGGCCAAGCAGAAGTGTGCTTTGCGGCCCCAGCCCCCGCATCTCAGGACAGAGCTTCAGCAGGTGGGTGTGGACCTAGGACCCAGCAATTTAGCAGCTGGCTCTTGGCCCTCATTTCTAAGTCCTGCAAGATCCTGGCACAGTAGCTACTGTCACGTCCATTTTATGTCATCGAAAACTGGAGCTGAGCGATATTAAACTTGCCCAGAGGTCAGCCAGAAGGTTCTGGAACCAGGATTATAATCCAGTTCTGTCCGACTCCACAAAATTCTCTGAGGGTTCTCTCTGACTCATTTTACTTCATATTCAACTATAATATTCAATAAATATTCATCACTCTCCTAGGCGCCAAGTGCTGTCATATGGGACAGGGATGTGGTGCTGAATAAATCATAGTCCAGCCCCTCGTGGAGTTTAGAATCTCTGCTTGGCGTTCCCAACACACACGCACAGGAGCGACTTGTGGCACAATTTTAATAAATCTAACAATGTTTTGAATGTGTGTGTAAAAAGAAAAGTTACACTACTTTACAAATGAGAGCAATGAGGAAGGGAATTTTAGAACAAAACGTTAGTGGGCCCTGAATTCTGAATTTTCAACACTCTTCTCTATTGTTTCCTCCATTCCTTCACGTTATTTTTTTTCTAGCTTGTTGAACACTTACCTTGCTTATACTCTTATTTTTATTCCTCTGTGATTTCAAATTACACATTTTGGGGGGGTTCTATTTTGTTTTACTCTTTTAATGTTGGTTTCTAATTTAATTTCCGAATGGCAAGAGATTGTAAACTATCGGTTCACTGAAATTTGTTAAACGTTTTATGAGACCTGTGAGAGGTGGAGAGTGTGTGTGCTCAGCCCTATTACTTCCGTTCTAATCCTTCACAGTGAAAAACACCCCTGAGTGTAGATCTGCCCATTTTTAAAGACATTTGAATGGTAAATGCTTTGAGGCTACGTTTTGTGCACAAGATATAAGCAAGGTCCTGTGCGTGTTATCTTTTTGAGGGGTAGATTTTTGTCCTTTCTTTGGGCTGATCCTTTCATTCATCAATGTTTTTTCTTTGGTTCTTTTTCTGTTTGGTAGTCGATATAACTTGGATCACTTTCTTGGTTATATGACTGGGAAGTTGTTTTCCGTATACATTGTCAAATTGTGTCTCTCGAGTGAGTAACTAGCGCTTAAATTGTGCACCCACGTGCCGAGCACCGTTCTGACACACATTCATTTAATTGTCATCGCCCAGAACTTGGTCTTTTTTGTTACAGTTCAGAAAACGGAGGAGACAGTGCCCAAGGCCACATGACCAGTACGTGGCAGAGCTGGCTCACACATCGTGTGCTGTAGCTACAGACTTAGCATCGGGCCCCTGCTTTTCACTGCACAGAGCATGGCTTTGTTATGATTAGAACTGGAGGTTGCGAGTTACTCTCCTTTGGCACTTGAAGCTATTCTTCCATTTCCGTCCCATCAGTTTTCTTGCTGATGAGCAATCTGTTCTCAGATAGCTTTCTTTGTAGATGATCTATTCTTTTGGGAAGCTTCTAGGATTTCCTCCTGTTCCTTTATGTTTTAAAGCCTCTTAGACATCTATACTGTTTGCTTAGAACTCAGAATATAATTTCCAATGTGAGAGTCTATGTCTTTTAAAAAATACTTCTGGAATGGTTTTGGTTATCGTCAAGATCCATTTATTCCTTCTTCCGGCACCATTATTACGTGGGTGTTGGAGGCTGTGGGAGACTCCCGATCCAGCCTTCGCGCTACTTGCCCGATCCTTGCAGTCTTTCTTACTCTACGTTGCGTCCTGGGTGATTTCCTCAGTACTATCGCCCATGTACCAACTATGTATTTAACTGGATCTAGTCAAGTGCTTATCCTAATGGGGTTTAAAAAATAATTTCATTATATCATTAACACACCACAAATTCAACCCATTCAAAGCATACATTTCAATGTTTCTTAGCATATTCATAGAATTGTATAACTACTAACACAGTTTAAATTGGGAAAATTTTTTAAAAAAATTGATGAGAGAGAGAGAGAGAGAGAGAGAGAGAGAGAGAGACTGATTTGTTGTTCCACTAATTTATGCATTTGCTGGTTGCTTCTTGTATGTGCCCTGACCAGGGATCGACTGAACCCACAACCTTGGTATATGGGAACAATGCTCTAACCACTTAGAGATACCTGGGCAGGGCACAATTTTGGCAACTTTTTTTAATCACCCTTAAAGGAAATCCCATATCTGTCAACAGTCTCACCCTTAAGAATGATGTTAGTTTAGGTTTCTCGTAGATGTACTTTTCTTATGCTGAGAAGTCTCCTTTTATTCCTGGTTTATGTGTTTTTAACCATGAAGGGGCATTGGATTTTTGCCATAAGCTTTTTCTGCATCGGTTGAGAAGGCTGTGTGGTTTTGTTCTTTATTAATGTAGTGTGTTATATTGATTGGTAAATCGGAGTCTGGGTCAGTGTTTGCTCAGCAGGATTTTTCAAGCCTCTCTCCATAAATTGGGAAGCCCAACCCACTGTAGGCCTTGCTGTGGGGCTCTGGGAATGTTCTCTCAGCTTCTTCTTTTCTGTGTCTCCACTTTTGAGGAACAGAGTGTGACTGCCATAACACTTCTCCAAAGAGAGCAAGGATTTCTGTCTATTTGTTGAGAGACGTGTTCTTTCCACCTAGAATAATAAACGAGCCATCAAACAAATAAATGAATAATTGAAACTGGAAAAATCCATGGACAGGATTGGCTACAAACCTGCTTGTCCATAGGGTCTAGTTTCTTTTTCTGAGCCGAGGAAAGTCCTGACACCCATTTTGCCACTGTCGGAGAGAGTGGCATCTCTCGGCTCTTCCCTGGAGCCACACTGAGTCTGTCTGACCTCACACAGACTGAAGGTTTCACTAGGTGGGGCTTCTGTCTGCCCTAGACCCGCGGAGCCGCGGGGAATTTATATGCACAGGAGTGAAGTGATCATTCCGATGCGGTCCCCACGCTGGGGTTGATGACTCTCCCAACCGTCCCATAGAGCCCATGCTGAGGGCCTCGCATTCCTTTCTGCGTCCAGGCGTAGGCTCTTCTCAAATTCCAGCTCCAGTGTCCAGGCGGTGATAAGGGCTTAAAGCCTGATTATTAGGCATACATTCAGCAGCAGAGATCCCTCTTGCCCTGACCAGTAGAAAATACTTAGAGAGAAGTAGCCTTCAGTTTGCCTGAAATGCAAATGAATGAGCAGAGGCTGAGGATCAGCCCTTTGGTCAGCAGTCAGCGTGGTTGGAGCTAGAGCTGGGTTGGGTTGGGGGGCTCTCCTGCTTTGGGAGGTGACTTCCTGACTCCAGCCTGGTGCCCATCAGGCGAATCACCCAACTGAAGACACACCAGAAGGGCTGCCATCTGGCCTGGATGCTGCAGAGGAAACTGGCTCCGGAACCTGACGTTCGCCACTGGCAGTGAGATCTGGGCTCATGTGACGGTGATCCCTTTGCTAAGCACTCGGGACTCTCCAAAGTCACTTCTCCGCCCATCATCCCAGAATTGTGGCCACACTGTCATGGTAAGCTGGAGTGTCCTCTCTGCCCGGCTGCCTCCTCCTGGCCCCCGAAGCTGACTTTCTGGGCTGGAATCCTTGTTCCAGCAATTACTAGGTGGGAAGCCTTGAACAAGTTACCACTTTCTCCTTGCCTCAGTTTTCTCATCAATAAAATTTGATGGTTTCGAGAATTAAATGAGAAAACACAGGTAAAGTGCTTACTATCATGCCTGGTCTATCGTAAGTTTTCAATAAATGTCAGCTTTTATTAATTAGGCCCAGTTGGCGAATGCACCAACTGCGAAGATGTGTTTGGAGCCCTTCTGCAGACACACGTGTACATAGAATGAATCAATTATTATGATTTGTCCTGTTGTCTTCTCACATAGGACTAGCACAGGTGTGGCGAGTAATATCTCTGTTACACATGAAGAACCTGCACAGAGAGATGGCTGAGCCTGCACCGTGTCACCGAGCTCACGGAAGGGTTATCCCGGCACTGCCCCAGGTCCTCTTTGTGC
The DNA here is from genome assembly GCF_054644295.1 of Miniopterus natalensis. Taxonomy (NCBI): domain Eukaryota; kingdom Metazoa; phylum Chordata; class Mammalia; order Chiroptera; family Miniopteridae; genus Miniopterus; species Miniopterus natalensis. Next base: position 41,591,356 of record NC_142096.1, on the reverse strand, counting down.
CTAATTACGGGGCCCGACATGACAGGGGGCTCCCTGAAGGCCTGAACCTGCAACCTCAGAGGCTGGGTGGGTTTGGCAGCCCCCAACATGTCCTGTCTTACCAAGACTTTCTCATGGTCTCCACACCCGCACATGTCAGTGTCGACTTCGTTTCTGGGTGTCCCCTCCTCCCCTCTCCCTGCGGACGGGCCTCATCAACAGCAATAGTGAAGTAAGGGCCTCCGTCTGGGTACGAGCCAGGAGGCGGCGGCGAGGGCCCGCGCCACAGCTCGCCGCCCTCAGCCTCGGGCAAGTCGGTCGTTTCAACCCCCTGCGGCTCAGCTCCTACCCCGTGCCTGAGGGTGACACATACAGGGCACTCGGCACCCGTCTCGGTCAGAATGGTGACGCGCAGGGTTTGAGCTTGTCCCCATACCTCACCGCTAAAGGGTATTGTCCCATCTCCGATAAAGAAAGGAAGGCCCCGGAAGCCCAGCATCGGACCCAGCGCCATGTGTAAGTGGGCGGTGGGGCCCAGGTCCAAGTCCGGCCCAGGGACTGCACAGCCGTGCTCCCCATGCTCCAGTCCCCGATAGCTCCTGAGGCGGCTTTGAACAAGGGCCAGCGCCCCTGCCTGCTGTGGGGCCTGTCCCGCGAGGGAAGCTGCCCGTGTTCCCGAGCCTGTGGACGAGTCCTTTCCTCTTCTGCCCCTGCTCCCAGCAGCTCGACATGGCAGGAGACAACCCGTCTCCACGGTCTTCTTTACCCGTGCGACTCAGGATCGCTGGGGTGTGGTCTGTCATGCAGCCCTGCCCCCGCCATCATCACACTGCCCCTGGCCCTGCCACTGTCCCACTGTGTGCTCAGTGGCACCCCTCTCTGCGCAGACCTCCCAGTCTCCCCCAGCCTCCCTCTCAGGTGATGGCGTTGCTTCTAGTTCAGAAAACAGAAGAAAAGAAATCCCACGTGTCTCACGTGCTCCTGCTCCCACGGCTCCCCACCTATCAGCGCCTGTTCCCACACCATCTGCTTCTCTCCCAGAACCATAGGTGAAGCCCTAGTACCATTCAGGGCCAACCCTCCCCTCGGGCACCCCCTCTCCTACTCGAGAACAGGGCAACAGTCACCCACCCTGGTCCTGCACCGTCACCCCCATGACGCCAGGTCACTGCCCAGAGCTGGCAGCAGGCTGCCCTCCCATTTTACCACCGCTGCCGACCTCCCTCCTTCCTGCTCCGCTCCTTTTCCTGCCCCTGTTGACAGCACGAGGCCTCCAACAGCCCCCCGCCCTCTAACAGCCTCCCGCCCTCTAACGGCCTCCCCACCCTCCAACGGCCTCCCGCCCTCCAACGGCCTCCCCGCCCTCCAACGGCCTCCCCGCCCTCCAACGGCCTCCCGCCCTCCAACGGCCTCCCCGGCCTCCAACGGCCCCCCGCCCTCCAACGGCCTCCCCGCCCTCCAACGGCCTCCCGCCCTCCAACGGCCTCCCCGGCCTCCAACGGCCTCCCCGGCCTCCAACGGCCTCCCGGCCTCCAACGGCCTCCCGCCCTCCAACGGCCTCCCCACCCTCCAACGGCCTCCCCGGCCTCCAACGGCCTCCCACACTCCAACGGCCTCCCCGCCCTCCAACGGCCTCCCGCCCTCCAACGGCCTCCCGCCCTCCAACGGCCTCCCGCCCTCCAACGGCCTCCCCGGCCTCCAACGGCCTCCCGCCCTCCAACGGCCTCCCGCCCTCCAACGGCCTCCCCGCCCTCCAACGGCCTCCCGCCCTCCAACGGCCTCCCGCCCTCCAACGGCCTCCCCGCCCTCCAACGGCCTCCCGCCCTCCAACGGCCTCCCCGCCCTCCAACGGCCTCCCGCCCTCCAACGGCCTCCCCGCCCTCCAACGGCCTCCCGCCCTCCAACGGCCTCCCCGCGCCTTTTCAAGTCCTCTCCCTTTTCTCTCTAAGCAGACCCTGAGCCCCCGTGCCACTCCCTGCAGAAATTACGGTCGATGACAACCAGTGTTCATGCTGTGGTCCCTGTGGCCCCTTCTCAGTCCACAGGGCAGTGCTTGGTGCAGTGATTTCATCTTTCTCCTTCAGACTTTAAATCTTCCGTTTCTTCCCGGAAAATGCATTAGTCAGGGGCTTGGCAGAAGCCACTAAAATACCCGGCAGGGAACATCTCCTCTTAAATGTGCTTTTGGACAGACATTTGAGTGAATGGACCCTACGGAGGAGTGTGACAGGGTAGGGGGCTGTGAGTGACCCCCAGAAGCTGTGATCTCTCCTGAACCTGAAGGGGCGAATGGGGGAAATGGTGTCATCAGGACGTAGTTGAGAGTTGGTGCCACAAAGTTCGGGTATAGACTGATGCAGTCCCCCTAGAGCTACTTAGAGGAGGGATGGCATGGGGGGATCCTGGCCCACCTCTCTCTCCCTGCACCCTCTGATTTCCTGACAGTGACTCCCACTGGCTAAGTCCAATGGGAAGCCAGAGGACAAGGGTGCCCATGGGGTGGATCATATAGGTGACAACCACTCGGCACATAACAGCAGGAAAAAACAAAGAACGAATCTCAGGTGGCGACAGCCATCAGAGAATAGATAACTCACTCCGTGCTCCTGCGTTTCCTCGGCCACCAGCTGCCCTCCTTGGTCCTTGCTGGATCGCCCTCACCTAAAAGTTGGACTTCCTCTTGACGCCAGCTTAGGCCTCTTCTCGCCTCATTCTGCCTTGCCTTGGCTTCTTCTCCCGTCTCAGGGCCTCCAATGCCATCCCTATGGTAATGAGCCTACATTTATAGCCCAGCGGGACCCCTCCCTGGAAACCTACCTTTATATATTCAGCTACTGCTCAGCGTTGGCTCCTGCATGTCCACCAGGCACCTCTTCAACACGCACAGAATCGATTCCTGAGCACCATCCCAAATCTCTTCCCACAAGGTCTTCTCCATCTCAGTTATGACAACCTGATCTTTCTAGTTGCTACCCAGCCATCTTGGCATCATTCTGGCTTACATACTTAAACTACATATTTTTATTGATTTTGGAGAGACAGGAAGGGAGAGGGAGAGAGAGAGAAAAACATCCATGTGAGAGAGAAACATTGATTGGCTGCCTCCTGCAAGCGCCCAGCTGGAGAATGAGCCACAACCTGGGCATATGCCCTGACGAGGAATTAAACCAGTGACCTTTCGGTTCGTGGGATGACACTCAACCGCTGAGTCACTCTGGCCAGGCTCTGGCTTACATTTTTTATCCCATACCCCAAAAATGCCCACTTTATCAGCAAATAATTTCTGCTCTACTTTCAAAATTATTCAAGAATTTAGCATGCTCATCACCTTGACAGCTAAGACCCTTGGCCAGGCACCGTTGCCAGTAGCATGGATTATTGCGTAAGGCTGTGGTGTGCTGCCCACCCTTGCCCCTCTCCGCTGAGCACACACCCCCTCAGCTGCTGGTAGGACTGGCGCCTGAAGGCTCCCGGAGTCCCTCCCTGGAAACTGCCCTCTGCTGAAGATAGCTGCCAGGTCTAAATCTCATCCTCCCCTTGGAGCGTGCGCCTAGTGACTGGCCACTGTGGGCTACAGACACCCGGCCCTCTCATCTCAAGGTTGGACAAACTGAAGGGCCATCCCAGCTTCAGAGTCCCTGGGTCAGATGCAGCTTTTTGCACCTGCGTCTTTGTTCAAATCCTCCCTCTGCCAAATCCTAGTCTCTTCCCTTCCCCAAGTGCATTTGGCTCCAATGTGATCCCGGGAAACATCCTACAAATTTCCATTTTGGAGTCTCGCAGGGAGACACATCCAAGCAGCCTCCTCAGTGGCCTCCCTGCCATCATTCTGGTGACAGTTTGTCCCTAAACATTGCCGCAAGAGTGCCCCCTTAATGCTTAGGTCGACACCGTGGGGAACAGTTTGGAGCTTCTTCAAAAAATTAAACACAGATTTCCCAGCAATCCCACTCCTGGGCATGTACCACAAAGAATTGAAAGCATGGTCTTGAAGAGATATTTGTATTACCCATGTTCATAGCAGCATTAGTCACAGTAGCTAAAAAGTGGAAGCAACCCAAGTGTCCGCGGAGCGACGGACAAACAAAATGTCCATCTAACAATGGAGTCTAATTCAGCCTTAAAAAGGAAGGAAATTCTGACACATGCTACAGCCTGGGTAAGCCTTGAGGACATTATTCTAAGTGAAATAAGCCAGACACAGAAACCCAAATATTGATTCCACTAATAGGAGGTACCTAGAATCAAATTGATAGACACAGAAATTAGAATGGTGGGTGCCAGGCACTGGGGGAGGGGAGTATGGGAATGAATACAGAGCTTTAGTTTTGCAAGGTGGAAGTTCTGGAGATTGGTGGCACAACTATGCGAATGCATTTAACACTATGAAATGTACATTTAAAAATGGTTAAGGTGGTAAATTTGTGTTATGTGTATTTTACCACAGTGAAAACAAAACAAAATACTTAAGTCAGATCATGCCCTCCCCTGCTCAGAGCTTCTCAGTGCTTCCCCCTTTCACTCACAGCAAGACCAGAGTCCTCACTGTCCAGGCCGGGGCGATGCAGTCCGTCAGCCCCCTAACTCCCCTCTCTTCCCCGCACAGGGGCCTCGGTGACGTTGCTCCGACTGGCTCCTGTGCGCGGCTCTGAGCCCTGTCCCCTGACTCCTCCGCCGGGAGCCCCCTGTCTCCTGCAGTATTTGTGTGGCTCGTCAACTCACCCCTCTACACCAGGCCCACGTTCACCTTCCTGAGTGTGGGCTGTCCTCACCGGGTGACTGCACACCTCCCTCCCCCGCGCTCCCCTCTCCGGCCCTCCTCCGCTGTCCCCAGGACGTGGCATTTCCCCCTTTGCCTTCACACGTCATAAGCCTCGCAGGCCAGGCCGTCTCTGCTTCCTGTGGAAGGTGCTCTGCAAGGACAGGCACTTTGCCTCTACATTCCTGGCTGCAGCACTGGTGCTAGGAAAGCGACCAGCGCGTAGTAGGTGGCCAATAAATATGGAGAGAATCAGTGTGCCGGGAGCTGAATATTATATTAATAAAACAGATTTTGTTTGCCTGTTCTCCATATTTTGGTTAAGGAGGGTGTTTTTAAAAAAAATATTGTTTGGAACATGTTTTTCTTTGGTGGATTTAGCTGGACGCAGGAAGGGTTTAATAAGCAAATCGCCTTTTTCCTCGAGGAGGCCGCTCCTGAGGCCAGCGTGAGGACGCTCTTTGATGTGCTTTCTTGGGATCGAAGCAGCACAGCTTGAGATGTTTTTGTCCCACTTTTGGATGCATTTGGGCTAAGTTCCTGGAAAGGGAGCTGTCCCAGTTAAAGGGCATGAGTGATGTATCCAGCAACGTGGCAAGGTGTCCGCGATGAAGGATCCAAGTAGGTCCCTGTAGGCAGAGCACCAAGGGAAGGGGCGCAGGGGCGCAGAGCTGCGCTCTCAGCTGGGCCGCACAAGCCCCTCTCCCCACGCACCCGCCGGTGAGAGTCCAGGGGCTGCCGCTCCCTGGGACCACTGCTCCGCCTTGAAGACTGGAGCTCGTGAGAGCACCCACTGAAGACGCGCCGCGATTTCAGCTTATTCTACAGCTTCCAAGGCTGAGGGAGAAAGGAGGGTGAATTATTTATTATAATTTTAAATTATTGGAGCACTTATGAAAATAAATTTGAGGTCAGGATCCGTTATGCATTCCAGCGCAGGGTGCTCGACTGTGTTCGCTGGTTTTCTGGAATCCGGAGACTTCGGCTCTGTGGGCCCCGGTGTTGAGCCACCTGCTGGGACTCAGCTTGCCGACCACGCAGGCGGGACCCTGCTATTTGCTAAAGTGGCCCCCGACCACAGCGCAGCGCTTTTCAAGTGTGTTGATAAAATCTCATATTTTGACCCAAACTTGTCTGTTTATAATTTTTAAAAATTCAAATAGAGGAGAAATTGATCTCCCCCTTCTTTCCCCTCTCTCTTCATTTCTTCCTAATGTTCTGGCCCCTCCTGCTCTCCTCGGCAAGCTGATCCCAGGGAACGGCGGGGTGACCAGCTCCACTGCTTCCCACCGCTTCCCACTGTTTCGGTGTCTCCCTTCCCCACCTCTCCCTTTCTCCTTCCCCCTGGCCTCACCGCTGACCTGCTTTCTGTCACTGCGGCGAATCTGGAAGATGGAACCATGCCGTTCACGCTTCTTTCGCGTGGCTTTCCTCATTCAGTGTAATATCATGAAATTCACCCATGGTGCTGCATGTGACAATGCGATAGCTCCTCTCTCCTATTCTAAGTGGGATGTCACAGGATGGACACCCCACCACGTGTTTATCATTCACCCGCTGGCAGCCATGCGAGCTATTGGCCAGTGCTTGCCCATGGCAATGAAGAGGCTAAGGGCAATGGCTGATGGCCATATGGGTGGCGTGGACACCACAAGACAAGTTCTGGTGACTGCTTCATGCCTTTGCTGCTCATTGCCACATGGAGACAATTTCCTCTCTCATGCCTCACTCCTAGCTACTGAAGCCCCTTTATGTCACACAGCTCACTGGATGTCATTTCCTTTGACTTGTGCAGACACGTCATTTCCATGTCACCCTGTGTCACTCGTCTCCCCTTAGTGTGAGACAACTGATGCAATAGACACTTGGTGTCAATATGGCCATAGTGTGATGATGCCTCAGTAACAGGGCCGAGTAGATTAACTTTTTCAAAAGTATTCCTGCATCCCCACAGTATTTAGTGTGAATATATTTATGTGATCAAAGCAGATTTTAAAACAAAAGAGCCTACTGAGGCAACGAGGTCTTAAGAACACACATATAAACGAAAGCACAGCTGATTTTCTAACCGTTCTTCCCGTTGGGAAGTCTGCATTATAAAATAAATTTGTCTGACACGTTCTAAGGCAGAACGGTTTTAATCAGTTTTTGCTACATACACGCCGTCTCAGAATGTAGCAGCCTCACAGTGTCATGTGGTGACTGCCTGAGTCTGCGGTCAGTGACGTGCTGGGCTCAGCCAGGCAGCCGTGCCCACTGGTCCAGGCGTAGCTGGTCTTGACCCAGGCTCGTGAGTGAGTCTGTTCAGCCCTCAGAATGGCTGGGGGCCAGTAGACACTCAGCAAAAGCCCCAGGGTTCTCCTCCTCGTAGAATCCCATCCTCCAGCAAAGAAAAGCAGATCTGTTGCCATAGAAACTGGGTTCTAAGAGTGAGACAGGAAGCGCGCATCTCCTCTTGGGGCTCAGGCTTTAAAGGACATGACGTCACGCATTCTATGGGACAAGGCAAGTCAGAGGGTGGAAATACCGGCCGAGCTCTGGATGGGAGATGCTGCAAAGATCTGTGGGCTTTCCCCACCAATCTGCCAGTTGAAGTCTGAAGAGTCCTGAGTTCCATGACAGTCTGTACATGCATGCTCTGAATCCTGGATTGTGGACAGACACCTTATACTAAAAACGCAGGTTGGCAAACTATACCCATGGGCCTACCCGAACCTGCTGTTTCATTCTGTAAGTAGGGCTGTGCTGGGACACAGATGCTCACAGTACGTTGTTGATGGGCCTCCATGATGCAGTAGCAGAGTTCGATAGTTGCCACTGCGATCGGTCGGCCCACCAGGTCTAACTGCTTGTTATCTGGCCCTTTACAGAAACGTTTGCTGACCCCCGTCCAGGAACGTCTGCAACATTAGGGCCTTCTGTGCGTCTGTTCCCGACCACATTGGCACCACGTGGCTGCTCCATGGAAGACGGAGCCCCGGAAATTATTTCCGTCTCCTGGTTTCCACCTGGAAGGGAGAGCCCCACCCAGCGGTCTTCTCTTTCAAAGCATCTTGGCGAGTATCCTATGTTAACTTTGTTCCAGATAAATACTGGACACCTTTGGCGAAATTTGGCAATCCTGTTGGAGGTGTGGAAACAGAAGCTGACTTGAGGACTGACGTCCCTGTGACACTGAGCGCCTCCTGAGGGCCAGCACAGCTCTTTTCTCAGATCTGTGTGTGCCCGGCAATCAACTTCTGTTAGGTTTTAGTGTGGCTGCTGGGGGTGGTCTTTTTAGTTTTCGTTATTTGGTTTCTTTTCAAATAAGCTGTGTCAATTTATTTTAAGTGTGTTGAAGTATTTCACCCTTTTTATTGCCCTTACGAGAGAAAGATACTTTCATGTGCCTCGTAGTAAATGTTCAGGTGCATTAGAAAAGTGGTTCAGCAAGCGCTATGGGTAATTTAATTAAAGCCAGTTCTCTGAGACTCGTGAGTACACATCCCTCTCATAGCTCTCTTAGCATATTTGCATGCATTTGAAAGTAGAAAATTATACACCTTTTAAAAGATTTTGAACTACATGTCTTCCACAGTCTTGGCACCAAATATCCACAACTAATATCACTCTCCTTAAATGCCTGCACCTCTGTCCCCCAAACTTCTCTCTTGGCACTGTTAACCCTTCTCAGGATATCCTGTGGTCCCAGGTTGCACCTTCTGGTGTTTTCTGCTGAATCCACTCAAAATTCCTCTGTGACTTTTCCATCACCCCTGTGGTCAGCAGTCTCTTTCGGTTCCAACTTGGCTGAGGGAGCACCGCCTGTCTTTCCTCTCCTTGGCAGGTGTCTTGACATGGCCTTGACAATGATTTGAAAGGACTTGAATCTTGGGTTTGAGGGGACGACAGCCAGGGGACGGAAAAGACGGGGAGGGCGCCACGTGTCCTTCCTCACTGTTCCAACGTGTGCGACAGAGCCAGCTTCCCCGGGAAGGCTAGCACCACGTGACAGCTCCCCTTCCACACGTGTGCCGTGGTGCGTGGGGAGCACCCTCCTGGACCCCAGCCGTGGGCTTTGTGGGCACCAGTCTCGCAGCTCTGCTCAGAGACAAGATGCTCTCTCCAGGCAGCCAGCGCCTAGGTGCCCGGGCTCCCAGTGAACAGATGGCGGTGTTCGCTCTATTGCTTCGCCACTGGCGGCCTGCGTTCAGGCTCCGGGCCACTCCGGTATGTCTCTGGCTCAGACTGCGGGTGAACAATTTCCTGTGCCTATGAATTGCTGCAGATGCCAAACTACGCTTGCTTCAAATCACGCCTGTCCATCTCTAAAGGATGGTTTTGCTAACTGGACAAGGCAACTCTTGGATAACTTGATTTTACTGTAATAAGGAAACTGGGGATAACTGTGGTATGAAGATGCTTTCATGATATTGTAGATTTTTTTCTTGAGAAGGTGTCACGAGGACGTGACTGACCTCCAACAGAACCTGAAGGATGTCCTGGGGACACAAAGAAATACTTGTTCATACCGCTCCAAAGAGAGAACTGTAGGAACTGCGTCGATATTCTAACATTTACTTTCCTTTTAAGGGAGATTTACTTTTACAAACTCAGATGTTCAAAAGTGGAAATGGCTTATTTGAGAGGTAGTGAGCTCTCTAGCAATGGTGGTATTTAGGCAGGGAAGGGATGCTTGCTGAGAATAATGGACTTGGGATTCAGCGATTACGATTTCCTCCAGTGCTGAGCATGGTATCCTGCACGGAAGAGGCAGTCAGAAGAGCGGGCATACGGGCGCTGGAACAGGGCACAGCTGCTTAAAATCCTCTCTGCTCACTCACCTTGGGGCAAATCGCCGATGCTCATGAGACTTAGGTTCCCCTGGATAAAGCAGAGGCCGCCCTGTCACTGCTCTGGATTCATCTGATGGCACGGCCATTACAAAGTACCAAAGACTGGGTGATATAAACAACAGAAAATAATTTTCTCAGAATTCTGAATGCTGGAGGTCCAAGATCAAGGTCTCAGATGGTCAGTTTCCTTTGAGGCCTCTCTCCCTGGTGTGCAGACAGCCGTCTCCTCGCTGTGTCCACACGTGGTCTTCCCTCTGTGTGTGCCTGGGTCCTAGCCTCTTCTTCTTATAAGAACAATGGTCAGATTGGATCAGAGCCCACCCTGACAGCCCCATTTGAACTTAATCACATTTTTAAAGGCCCTCTCTCTAAACACGGTCACATTCTGAGGTCCTGAGGGTTAGGGCTTCAGTATATAAATTTTGGGGGAACAAGTTCAGCCGATTACATTTCCTATATCCTCAGGTTAGCTTTAGTCCCCATGCCAGTCTGTGTGTCCATCCGTCACTCCTAAGACAGAGAACCAAGTGCATCTTCATGTTGCACTAAGCGAGCCCCCTGCAGAGAAGCCCTGGATGAAGATGTCACGGGGGAGATGGAGGAGGGGTGCCGGGCACTGCCCTAGATGCTGGCACCGCCGCCGTGAGGCGGTCTGGGCGAGGAGGTGCTCGAGTCGAATGGAAATGCCCGCCGTGTCCCTGAGCAGACCTGCGGAGACGACCAGCCTGTCCTGCTAAACTCTACATATTTGTCACATGTTTATTTCCAAGTGTCAGAACCCCAAAGGTTTATTCTCAGAAAAGGACAAACTTGCTGGACAAATAGAAATGAATGGGTGGTTCAGTCCAGGACACTGCAGGAAGTCCGTGACTCAGGATGGGCACTCAGCAGCCACTGTCCCTTGTTCAGACACTTTGCTCTGTGGCTGGTCCATCAGAGGGAGGCCTGCAAGTCTTGGACAGGGAGCCTGTTGCCTCTCCTGTCCCCAAGCTCTCACGGAGGAGGCTAGGTGTCCAGGGCTGTGAGAGGAGAACTGTTGAATGTGACAGGGAGTGAAATCCGCCCGTTCCCGTAGCTCCCCTTTCTGCCTTTGACAGGTAAATGTGCCGGTGCGTCTCTGGGAGGGAGCTGGGTGCTCCCTACAGGGAGAGGGGAGGGGGCTGGTCCAGACAGTGCTCAGGAAATCCCAGATCTCCGGGAGGGCGTGTGGAGACCCACAGATCTGGCCTGTGGGGTGACCTCCACCAGGTGGTCCCAGGGACTCTGCACTCTGTCCATTAGGCGACCCAGGGCAAGCCTCTGTGGTCTGCGGTGTTGTGAAATATTGTTTTCTCTTCCCTGAAGGGCTTCCCTGATCAATATTGTTCATGCTGATTTCTTAATTCTCTATATTCTAGTGATGCTGGGTTTGCCTTAAAGTGGAGGGAACCATCTAAATGTCCAGGAGTGATTAAGAAACACTCTGCAGGACTGGTCGAGCATGGAAAGTAATAACCGGAGGTGTTACAGATGCGGGAAGGCGAGCAGATGTCAAGTGGAAAGACCACAGTGGGGAGGAACAGCAGCAGTAAGATTCCACCAACTATTTTAGAAAGAAAATTCAGAATAAGGAAAGGTATGGAAGGAAATGGAAAAACTGGTGGTGAGTGGCAGGGCTGGTCTGGTCATGTCAGCTGCTGAGAGGACGCAGTAGGGCCAGGGGTCCAGGGATGGTCTCCAAGGGCACCATGGGCTCTGGAAATGGGATATGAATTGATGCACATGTGAGCATTTTTCTGGGAAAGAAGCTTTTACATCCATCCCATTGTCAAAGGTACCGGAGAGGGGTGGTTGGAGAAAGATGCCATCGTGCTCCGGGAGGGTTGGTTTTCTTTCCTCCGGGGAGCAGGATTTGATTGTGATGCTCTGTGGCTGCTATTTAGTGCCCCGTAATCAGATTATTTCGGCAGAAGGATACTTCACTGCTAATTGGCATGGGGAGAGCGCCAGGAGCCAAGGTGTCCGGTTAGAGGAGGGAGGGAAAATTAGACGAGGCCCGGATACTCAGAGGTGCCTTTGGAGACGTTGAAATGGGCTTGAGAGGGAGCCTGTCACATCTGGTTGTTGTGATGATTAGATTAGGAAGCAGAGAGATGGAGAGAGAAGGCGTCCGTGGAATCTGCCCAGACTGCCGGAGGCCTGGAGGTGGATCTGAAAATAGACATCTGCAGAGGTGACCTCCAGACGACGCACGGCCTGAGCTGGGGCCTTGTCCCGCAGCTTGTCATCCCGTCCGTGGAGGGTCTGAGGATTAGAATCCCCTGGCGGCTGGTTTGCAAACAGGTTCCCAGTCCCGGTCCCTGCGCATTCCAGCCAGCAGACCTGGGCTTGGCCCCAGGGGGCTCTGACTTAAGCCTGTTCCTGGGTGATGCTGATACGAATTCAGTTCCATGGCCAGTGACCTAGTTTCTAGTCTCAGCGTCAGCATTTGAGAGACCTAGAAATGGGGCGGGGAGACTCCCACACCCTGCCAGGCACCGCGCACGCTCTAGCTCATTTCACCTTCTTGAGCAGCTTTGAGAGGTGGCTTCAGTTACTGACGGAGAAGGATACTGAGGTTCCGAGGCCACCAAAGACCTGGCCCGGATCACACAGCTAGTGTGTGACAAGCAGGAGACCACATCGCTGACTCCCAGGACCCCACGCGTCCCTGTTGTCTGGGCTTCCTACCATGGCCCACAGAGCCCCCACCATGAAATGCAGGGTAGCCCCTCAGCTGGTTGCATGAGGACCCCCATCTGATCCCTGCCCACCCAGGCTCTCATGCAGAAGAAACAGAAACCCCAAGTTCCTTGTCCCTAGCTCCCGATTCTCTATTCAGTACTGCAGCTCCCATCAGAAGCAGTTCTGACCCAACTCACGTGCTCGAAGAGTGGCCTCCCGTTCAGCATCTCACTTTCCCGATGACCCGCGACCGGTGCCCTGAGAGCGCTGGGCTCTTTCCGCGGCTGGCAGTTGGGACTTCTAGATTTGATGTTTCATTGTGGCCAGGTGGCATTATTAAAAATTATCTTAAATCACTTCAATTTTATTAAACTAACCCGGGCTTGTATGGCACGGTTGAGGAGGCAGACTTTACCTTTGGGATACCTTTTATCTTTCCAGCGGTCCGCCTGTGTGATGTCGGGTTCAGGAGGGACCCCTGTGGGTGAGAGCAGAGTTTAAAACAAGACAGGCTGGGACCTCTACTGTTTCAACCTGTAGCAGTCAGCGTCCCAGCAGGAAGCAGACAGGGCACTTCATTTTTAAAAAATAGCAGGTTTATTGAGATATAATTTATGTTCCATAAAATTCGCCCTCCTCATGTGTATAACTCCGTGGTTTTTGGTACATTCACAGAGTTCTACAACCATCACTTCCATTGAATTTTAGAACATTTTTATTACAGCCAAAGAAATCCCATTCCCACTACCAATTCGGTCCTATTGCCCCCCTCCAGCCCCTGGCAAGCACTCTGAATATCGATCTGTCTGGATATTTCATAAAAATGGAGTCATATAATATGTGCTCCTTTATGAGGGGCCCCTTCACCCTGGTAAGCTCAGGTGGTTTCCCTGCCATTTCTTTTCCTGCCGATCACCTCTGGGTGGCACAATCTTTCTGTTTGCCCTGACACGGTGAGGGTGGGCCCTGACTCACTGCTCCTCACACCTGAGGTGACACCTTTTCTCTAATAGCTGCAGTGGGAGAACAGATCCCATCTGCTCTTCTTAGGACATTGCTGGAGGTTGAGAGGGCGTTCAGTCAGCAGAGACAGGCCTGGGGTCAGTGTTGGAGAAAACGACTCCAGGACTTTCTTTGGGATTCGATTCAATGTCTGGGGCCAGGTTCATGCTCCTTGGTTGGAGATGGTGACTAATTCCATGGGGACACCTTTGGGCTTTATAGCTCCCTCCCAGGGGAGCTTGCTGTGCCCGTTTCCGTCAGAGAGAGAAAAGAGGGACTCGTCCAGCCAGGTGTGGCTCAGCGGTTGAGCATCGGCCTAGAATCCAGGAGACAGGTTTGATTCCCGGACAGGGCACATGCCCGGGCTGCGGGCTCGATCCCCAGTAGGGGGTGTGCAGGAGGCAGCCGATCAATGACTCTCTCATCACTGATGTTTCTCTCTCTCTCTCTCTCCCTTTCCCTTCCTCTCTCTGAAATAAATAAAAACATATTTTAAAAAAAAGAAAAAAGAAAAGAGGGATAACGTCTGTGGCAGATTAAAGACTGGCACAAAGTGTTTGACACTCCCCACTGAAGACGGGTTTATTCCCCTCTCTTTGAGTTGGGGCTGGCCCGGGCCCATCGCCTGTAGAGGCCATGGGAGGTCCCTGATGCCTGCCCGGGGCCGCCCTTGCAGAACGCTGCAGCTTCTGCCGTGTTTTCCTGGATGCCAGCTGCCAAATGTGACGACGGCTCGCTCTCCCAGGACCGTGCCACACGGAGCGGCCCTGGCCGATGGAAGGCACGCGGAGACAGAGAGGCGGGGGACACGTGTGAGGGCTCCGCGGACGTGGGCTGCCCCCCGCCTTCCCACCCGACACCGCGTGGCGGGGTTCCAACCGCCAGCCCAGGCCTTCCGAACTGCTGACCACAGAACTGCAGCCGCCGCACGGGCCGGGGGAGTGAGGTCGCAGCAGGGAACCAGGGCCACCTCTTTCAACAGTCCTGCCCCAGGAATTTTTCTAGGACTCTCCAGTCAGACGGGAAGAAAAATGATTCCCACTCTGTGTATTTCTGCCTGGACCTGGGTGGGTCACCTCGCTGCTGTACGGCAGAGACGGGCTTGACGTGGCGCCGAGCTGTCCTCCCCCTCCGGGACAGGCCTGGGGAGATGGCAGCAAGTTCAGGCTTAGGAGCAGGCGGGCATGAGGGAACCTGGGCACTGGAAAAGGCAGGAAGGTCTCCTACTGACTCGGTTCTGAGTTGGCCAACATTTATGCTGCGCCAGCCCGTGCTCGGCGGGTGCTGACCGTGGGTGACCCGTGCTCGGCGGGTGCTGACCGTGGGTGACCCGTGCTCGGCGGGTGCTGACCGTGGGTGACCCGTGCCGGGCGGGTGCTGACCGTGGGTGACCCGTGCCGGGCGGGTGCTGACCGTGGGTGATCCGTGCCGGGCGGGTGCTGACCGTGGGTGACCCGTGCCGGGCGGGTGCTGACCGTGGGTGACACGTGCCGGGCGGGTGCTGACCGTGGGTGACCCGTGCCCGGCGGGTGCTGACCGTGGGTGACCCGTGCCCGGCGGGTGCTGACCGTGGGTGACCCGTGCCCGGCGGGTGCTGACCGTGGGTGACCCGTGCCGGGCGGGTGCTGACCGTGGGTGACACGTGCCGGGCGGGTGCTGACCGTGGGTGACCCGTGCCGGGCGGGTGCTGACCGTGGGTGACACGTGCCGGGCGGGTGCTGACCGTGGTGAGCGGGCGAGTCGCGGGGCACCGTCCCTTTCAGGCCTTGCCGGGTGAGGCGTGCACAGACCCGGGAACCGAGGACCCGGGCGTCACGCGACGTGAGCTTTCCTGGAGGTGCGGGAACAGCCGGCCTGTGGGTGCCTCCCAGGGACCGACCGAGCCCAGGAGGACGTGCCCAGGCGCCGGGGAAGAAAACACACCGACCCGGGGAGCGCAACACAAAGTCAAGGCCTTGTAAAAACTCTGGCGACTCCAGGTTTAACTAGGCCACCAGGTGGAGAGAAACTCGGTCACGGGCATGGCCTTCATCTCACAGGAGAGGACTACCTTCAGTGGTGTCCTGTAAAACAGCCTTTCAAAAAAATTCACTGATTTGAGAATTTGCCATTTTTTTCCTAGAGCAGATAGTCCACCACGGTTCACTTTAAGCCGACGACAGTTTAACAACTGGCTTGTAAAATTCCTGATTATTCACAATTGACTCTCGGGAGTGATATGAGCAGACTCCAGCCAACCCTGGGCCACCTGAAGGATTTTGACACAAACTAATTTGTGTTTTACAACATTACTCTGGGGAACTGTTTAGGAGGCGGGTGCGATACTCTGGACGAGAGAATCTTGGGGCCAAACTAAACTACATGTGCTATAAATGTAAGTGAGTATATATAAATTATAAATATGAACTACACATATAAACTACACACCAGGTGAGGCAAAAGTAGGTTTACTGTTGTTCATATCGAAAGTAATATGATAATTAATAAATAATAAGAATAAACTCTGTGTTTCGTATACTCATAACTGTAAACCTCCCTTTGCCCCACCCTGTAATGTGTGTGTATAAACATATATGGGGAAAGTTAACAGGCTTTGGTGATAGATTAGATGCAATGAGCAAAGATAAAGGACCAAAGGTAAGCAGAGAATCCGGAGATGCAATTTGAGGGTGACATCATGATGAACCTTGAGTGCACATCAAGGGATCTGGTCTATAACAGACAACAGAGAGCCACTGAAAAATTTTTAAATAAGAGAAGGAGATGACTTGGTGTGTGGTTTTATCATGAAGACAAAAGATGCCTCTTAGAGGCACTCTTGACATAACCCTATATTATAATGGGTTAGGGTAATTGACTTTCATTTCTTTAAATCAACTTTAACACCTATTCATGATAACAACCGTTGGGGAAAAAAGAAATAAAAGGAAGTCTCCTTAGTTGATTAAAGAGTTTTATTTTAAAAAATTATAGTAAGCATTATACTTATGGAAAACTGTTGGAAGCAGTTCCATGATATTAAACACAGGCCAACTACTTGCTACCACCATGCCTACTTAATATTTTACTGGAGATCCTACTTAGCACAGTAAAAGAAAAGCAGAAGAAAAAAGGAGAGACTTAAAAATGACAGAGAAACAGAAAAGTGCAAGGAATTACAAAGGAAAAGAGAACATTGCCCTTATTTACAAGTAAGTCTACATGGAGAGTCTAAAAGAATATAGGGAAAAATAGAATTAATCAAAGGTTACTGGACCAAGGTTGCTGATACAACATAAACCCACACGAATCCATGGCATAGTTATGCTCCAATAATAGCTACTTAGAAACTGTAATGGCAAAAAAGACCTAATAATCTGATTACATACCTAGGACAAAAATTTAACAAAATATGCAAGGCTGTCAATATAGAAACTTCTGATATATTATTAAAAGACATAAGAGAAAATGGAATAAATGGTGATATATACTATGTTCTTGGAAGAGTAGATTCACTATAAGATTCCAATTATGCCTAAATTAATCTAAAAATTTAATTTCAAGGAGCCTAACTTAGTTTTTCTCTTGCAACTTAAGCTTATTCTAAAATATATATGGAAGAGAAAAGGGGCCCAAATGTCAGATATTAAATCTTATCACAAGGATAGGGCAATGAGAACAACATGCCATTAGCACAGGGATAGGAAAATAATACTAATAAACATCACATACAACTAAATGAGATAATACAGCAAGGACTTAGGAGAGTGATTTAAGTGGGACTTAAACTATCGGCAGTCTGTCTGACAGTCTGTCTATCCATCCATTCGTTCACCCGCGCATCCCCTGTCCATCTACCCATCCCCCACCCGCCCGTCCCCATTGCCTCCGTAATAAAACCTTTAGGCTGCTCACCTTACCGCCACGTGCCTCCCTTTGCCAGTGTCCGCCTGTCCCCTGCCAGCTCCTGGGCTCGCTGTCACTGAGCCTCTGTCCTCATGAAGGGCGTTCTCAGGAAAGCGGACACCCTTCCCCTTTCGGCCCCGCCCTGCGAACACCTGTGCTTCACGTTGCTTGCTGGCCACTTCCTCCCCGGACACCTGCTGCTCCTGTGCTGGGCTGCTGCCCCCCCCCCGGCCCTCAGCTGCCTCCTCGCACCTGCCGGGCCTCGTTTCTGTCTCCACCCTGGGGTGCTCTTCCCCCGCACCAGCACTCTTGGCATGTTAGCATCTCCAAGGCTCCTTCCTCAGCCCTTTTCTGAAACTATTTTAATGGCATGCTTAATTATTTGGCTGGACCCCATCCATCCCTCTTGGTGTATAGTTCCTTCCAGTACACTGTGGACCTAAGAGCCCTAGTATCTCCATCCTTACCTGGACAGTGGCCCCAAACCTGCTTGCCTCCTGGGCAGACCTCCTCCTGCCCCTGCCAACCTGCTCCTCCACTCCCGTGCTTGGCCTCTACAAGGGGCCCCACCACACTCCTCGCCGTGTGTCCAACCTGTGACCACAGCCTCTTGATTAAATTGCAAATATCTCTGTAAATACAACGAGCAGGATAAATCACATGGCTTGGTGAAGAGGCACTGCTCGCCAGGCACTGTGCTGAGCATTGTATGTAGGCGCCTCTCATTGGCACAGGAGCCCTTCCGGGTGGGTACTGTTACCTCCCACAGCTTTTCAGGTCTGGGTAATGAGGTTAAGCAACTTGTATGGCTGCAAAGAGGTGATTCCCTTAGTAAGACCCCCTCCTCTCTATGGCCCCATTGCCTGCCTCCTCCTTGCAGGCAACATGGGTTTCACAAAGCCCATTAAATGCATCGCTTCCAGGATTTACAACCACTCAGATGTGCCCTGTAGGGTAAGGCCCCATTTGTCTGCATAACATATCTCCTTTGTAAGCCGGGTTCCGGTACCTATCCCTTCTCATACGCTGCTGCCCACGGCTCAGTCTTGGGCTTCCTTGAACACCTAGCACTGGAAATTTCTTCCCAGGCGATGCTTTTCACCAGCTCCCACTTCACCTGATGCCCAGCAGTACCTGGAAAGCTCTTTGCTGCCCCCTACTGGCCCCCAGCAACTATTGGTGAGGACGGAAAGTCTATAAACTTGCTTAGGGTTAACCCTTGGGACTTCCTGTCCTGATTTCTGTGAGTTTTACACAGTGGCTCCAGTTGTGGGTGCTGGGCTGAGCAGCCCACATTCCCCTTGAGCACTGACGGATCTATTTCGCCAGCTGCTGGGAGGGCAGTTGGCTAACGTTGCTCCACTGTCGAGTTTTCCGGAGCGGCCCCGGCTGCAGAATGCTGCCTGGCCCTAGGTCCTGTCCCTACCTCTCAGTCCACCACACACCCACTGGTTGCTGGAGGAGTGGTGTCAGTAAAGGTCTGGCTCCACCTTCCAGCTCAGGCCAGTCAGGTCGTTCCAGCTTCAAAGTTTCTTGTAGGTACCACCAAAGCCTCGAAGCCTTGTCGTGACTTATCACAGCCCAACCTACATCTTTTTCTTCCCCCACAGGGGAGAATCCTGACAGTGCTCCCCAGGAAGGCTGCTGCACCTTATTTCCACCTGAGCACCTGCTTCTGGGGAGCTTGGCCCAAGGCGCTTGGGAAGAGAGCCTGAGGGCCTTGCCAGCCAGACCTAGGTCTCAATTCCAGTCTTTGCCACCCCTGCTAAGTCACTTAACTGCCAACATCCTCCTCACCGTAAAACAAAAACAAAAACAAAATAGAGTTTTCTTAATGCTTGCTTCAGAGGATGGCTATGAAGTTTGGATAATGCCTTTCATGAGATTAAGCATAATCATATATGTTTAAAAGCTTCGGACCAGGCCACACATGGAGCCTGCAAGTGGTCAGTAAGTGCCTGACACTTGAGAGGTAGGGAGACTGGGCAAATGCAAACTGCAACCAGAGAGGGCAGCAAAGCTCACAGCCACGCCCTCTCGGCCCTTAAGAGCTGGGCTCAGGCTGCTTGAAGGCCTTTTCTTGGGCTTACGGCTCCGTCTCTCACCCCGTTACCATGCGAATGCCCTAGGGGTGAATTCAGTTGTCATTCAAAATATTCCTGAAACTTCTGAAAGTCTTTGCAGCAGCTGCTGTGTTAATTGGACCCTCCCCAGGACTGGTTTGAGGTAGAAATGAGATCCAAAGTCACTAAATGCTTGGGAGACAGGGAGTTGCGTGCTCTGAAGGGATGGGGGCCTTAGGAAAGCTATAGGGAAGGAGGCAAACAAACACCTCTAACCAGATTGTACACCTGCTTTCCTGGTCCTTGGTCCTGGGAGCGCCTGGCTGTGACTTTTGGGGATGCTTCCCTGTTCCCCCTCCTCCCGAATCCCTGACCGAGCCAACCCCAGAGACCCTGTGCTCCAGATTCAATTCTGGAAAAATGATTTCAGAGCCCAGAGTGTCCTCATCACCTTGAAATGAGAGTGGAGTTGCAAAGGGATGCGGGCAGCGGCTCCCCACACACGCTGAGGCCACCTGGTTCTCATTTCGACCCTGAGATTACGTCTCCACACCTCCCAAGGCCCCAGTTGGAAGAGAGCTATTGACGTGGGTCAGTGTCGGGCAATCTCCGAACCAATGCACAAGCATGGAGATGTAGGGATACAGGTATGTCCTATATATACATGTAATATTGTTGAATTGTATATTATAGACTAATTATGCATATGTGTACATGTGTGTACAGGCATGTACAAACATACATTATAACTGACCAGTAGCTTTCGTGCCTGGGTTCAGTGTTGAGAGAATACATCCAGCATGTTCTTATGCAGCCTTTTCCAAACACAAGTCTCGGGTTGCCCTTTAGGTCAGTCTTCAGGAGATGAGGGGAGGGGGTGTGGAGGAGCCAAGGGACCCTCCTGAATCCAGCTCACTCCCAAGGACACCAGGTTTAATTAGCAGAGAACATGAGGTGGGCATGAGGTGGGCAAGGGTTTGGAGATGGACTGAAATCAATACGGTGCCTCTGCAGAGATGATCGCCTATCAGTCTTGTCAGCAACTCCAGTTCGACACGAGAGCTGAGGAGCTCTGGACAAACTTCGGTTAGCTTTCCAGGCAGGGTTTCCCACGCGCTCGCTTGCAAGCACACCCTTGGGAGAGGAAGTTATCTTACGGTGGAAAGAAAGTCTTGTCAAGGGGCAGGGAGCGGCACGGTTGAGACCTGCTCCCCTCATACCAGGGAAGGGGCTTGTTGTAAGTTACAACTACAACATATTACGACTGTTCCGCACACTGGTGCGAAGACATTCGAGTTCGTTGTGCCCTTCAAGATGCTGCCCGTGACACCCAACCCTTATTCCGGCGGAGTGGCCTCAGTGTGCAAGGCTCTTCTCCAGCCAGATGCCCGCCCCTGGGCTCATCCTGGTCCCCCCTCTATGAAGCCTTTCTGAGTCGCTCCAGAGCCTACTCCCCTCTCTTTTCTCTGAAAATCTTATGAAATATAAGGTCTACAATTCAGAACTTATTTTCAAGGAGATCCTTGTGTTTTGGTCCTGATGCTGTCACAGTCCATGAGGATTTGAGGAGAAGTGCAAGGACCTTCATGGCCACCACACTCTACTGCCCACGGTGACCAGAAGCTTGATAATTGCTCGTCCTGCTCTGATCCTGTACTAACTCCAGCAGTTACCCCCTGGAGCAGTCAGGGACGGTTACATAACTTCTTCAGAGTCACAGAGCTAGGAGGTGACAGAGCCAGGATTTGACCACCAGCTGAAGGACTTAAGAGCCCACACTTTTAAACTCCTCACCACATCTGGGTCGCTGACGGATGAGTAGGGCTGTAGGCCTGAGACCGCTTCTTTCGTGTCTTTGAGCCAAAGACCTGTTCCAGGTATGCCACCCTGACGGCTGTACCCAGCTCCCGGTGGCAACTCTGCCCGCGACCCCTGAGCACTGAGCACGTGCGGGACAATGGCGCCCAGGGAAGACCCGATAACTTGAAAGAGGAAAAGAAAGCCCCTCGTGGTGAACTGCATGTGTGCAGACCCGCGGCGGTTGAAATTCAGTGGTGGGCCTCCTTCCCTTGGTGGAAAATGGGGGTGAGACCGAACCGGGAACCGGAGGCCTTCCCTCCCTGCTTTCTGGAACAAAACTTGGAGGAATTTGAAAATCCCAAATTCAAACTTATCTGGGTTGTGACTGCATATCTGTCAACACAGGAGGACAGAAAACATCGTACTAACATCTTGACTTGTAACTGGGAAATAACTGGCTATGCAGGCTCCGTTTGCATCCTGCTCTGGGCCTGTGCATGTTGGGCTGACCTAGGAGCCAGGCAGGAAAGTAAGCCAGGGCTGGGGAGAGAGTCATGGTGCAAACTGGCTATTGTAGATGCGTTGGTCAGGGAGGCTCTGTTTCTGGCAGAGATACAGAGGAAGGGAAGCAGGGAGCCACAGAATGATCTATAGGAAGAGAGCGAGTGCTAATACTCTGACATGAGAGGAGGCTCGGCCAGCTTGAAACGGAAGAAACAAAACACAAACTGTAAAGAGTGTGACCAGAGCAGAGGAGCACAGGGGGTTGCCGGGAGATCGGGGAGAAACGCATTCCAGGCCAGGTGTTGCGTGTGCCCTGAGAAGGCAGTTTTCGCATTTTATTCTGAATGATGTGGGAAGCCACAAGAGTGTGCTTTTTGTTTGTTTGTTTTTTATAACCATTGAGCTTCATAAATCAATGAAGGAGAGATGAGCAAAGTAAAAACACAACCTGACACTGCAAAAAACCAATTAAAAGAATCACAAAGGGCTTTTGAAACTGGGGCTGCAGTGGCCGGTTTTTCAGTGACTGGAATAGAAATGATTCCTACACACATCTTGAGTGCAATTTCTCACATCACATTTGATAAATTAGGGGCAGATTTTGGGGGCAAGATGATTTTGGGATTCTAGGAGCCGCTTCACGTGGATCCAGAAACCTAGGGCTGACCTCTGTTTCTGCCAGGGACCAGCTGAAGGCCCTTGGGCAGCAATCAGCTCCTCGTTTTCTATTTGACTCCCTGGCTGTATATTTTTATTTCTGTTCATTTTTTGCCTCTTTTTATTTCATTTTATTTTTTAAATTAAATTTATTCAGGTAACATTAGTTAATAACATTATATAAATTTCATTTGTACAACTTTATAATTCGACATCTGTCTACTCTATTGTGTGCTCATCCCCCAAGGCCTAGTCTCCTTCGGTCACCTCATATTTGGCCCCTTTGCCCACTTTGTCCCCTCTCCCCCAACATCCCCCCAGTTCCCTTTCTTCCTCTATTGATTATATATCTGTTACTCTTCTTTTAGTGGTTACCCAGAGATTAGGATGTGAACCCTTGACCTTCTAATCTAAAACATAAAACACGAAGGCCATCATTAGAATCAGAATTTTTCAAGGTCCTCGCATTCTGAGGAAACTGGTAAAAGTAATCATTTGTATGTGATTTGTAAAGTCAACAATAGATGCGGTGACCGCCGGGGTGCTGGTAGGAATCAAATGCCGCCTGCGATTCCACACATGGCAGAAACGACTTCAAACACGAAGGCAAAGGGGCTCCCTGGTGGCTCCCTGCTTCCCTCCTCCGCATCTCTGCCCACAGACAGAGCCTCCCTGTCCCACGTGCCGTGAAATGAGCCAACACTGAATATGTATGGAGGCCCGAAATTCATAAAAAGAGTGCAAAAGATGAGTGGGGTAAAAAGAGATAATTTTAAATGTCTATGATTATGAGAGAGTGAAATACGAATCATTTAGTATTTGGCCTCTGGCGTCATGCAGCCTGGAATCCAGCACATCTTGAGCAGGGCTGACCAGCTTCTCCTGCAACGATGGAAAATACTTCAGGCTCCACAGGCCACTCGGTCTCTGCTCAGGTCTGTGGTTTTAGCAAAAAAACAGCCACAGACAATCTGAAAATGAATTGACATGATATTTTTCCAAAAAAACTGACTTGAGTTGCCATTTTTAGTGCCTATAGCTTGGGACATAGATGGAGATCTCATATCTGAGGGTGTTATTTCTGGAACTCATAACGATGACTTTAGACTATGTGTTTATGTCTTAGCTACTGTGGTTTTAAAATGAATCTTTATATGTGTCAGGTAAAATCTTCTCCTTGTTGTTTCTTGAACTTGTGGAATTGGGTGATGGTTACATGCATGTAATGTTTGTCTACACTCATCCAACTGGGCACTTGAAAATTGTTGAATTTTATTTAATGTAAATTGCAGCTCAAAAATATTGATTTAAAAAGAAAAATAAACCAGCCAACCAACCTCGTCAGGATTTTTCCTGGGATGGCAAGGAATGCATGCTTATTGAATGGTGAAGGCAGACATGTTTCCAATGAATTCCCTCCAACCACGGTGTATGGAGCACGTCCTGTGAGTCCATGCATTTTGTAGGTCCTGGTGGTCAAGCTTCCCATCCTTGACCTTGGGATATAGATCTCCGTTTCTGCAGGTCTTGGTTATGCTAACATCTCTGAAGGGATCTGGACTACTTGGGGCTTACCTTGCAGGTTCATTCTGAGGATTAGGGGTGTGGATCAGGCCAGAGGGCCTGGAACAAGGTAGGCCCTCACCAGGGGATGTGCTGGAGTTGCATGCAGTGTGCCTGAGATTTGGTCAGGCGTATGATCTAAGGTCAAGTCTTTAAAAATCACCACTTAAAAAAACAAATTGTGAGTGTTTAAAAATCTCCTTATGAGAGAGGTCCTCTTTAGAAAGTCTTAAATATTTTTAAAAGCACACTGAATCACACTTTTCGATGACGTTTGCGGTCTTCCCTCACCCCTACGGCCCACAGTGGTTTATTCAAAATGCCGATATGTTTCATTGCTGTGCTTTGGTTGAGGGCCCTGGAGGATAAGCCTAGAGGAAGAGAAAATGCAACGTGAGCACCCAGCCTCCGAGACAACAGACCATCTGTGGGCCCCAGCTGCTCAGGGATGGTGACTCGGCATCTGTCCCTGGCAGTCACTGTGTGTTTGGTCTGACCTCAGGAAAATAGCTTTCTCTCAGCTTCTTGGGAAACTTTGTTTATTCTATTTTCGAAATCCCAGCCATAAAGAGGGTAGAGTTTTGGCAGAGGGACTGAACACCTTCCAGGCCATTTGGCATTGTGGCCTCATTGAATTAACTGACCGTCTGTGCAGACTTGATACACACAGCACAGAAGAGAGCAGAGACCAAACAAATAACTCCCCGGAGGAGAGAGTGGACCAACAGGGAGACGAATGTTACAGCCTCCACACTGAGTCAGCCAATGTGCAAGGTGGGTGTTTTCGTACATTAGTTTTTCCACTTAAAGATGAGCACTGAGGGTCAGGGAATTGAGTGACTGGCCTTAGGAACGTATTTTCACTGTGGGGCAATGAGGATAACATGCCATATCTTATGAGAAAACGAAAGGGACCCAGGGTTATCACCACTAATAGGAAAATGGTGATGGTGATGATGATGATGGTGGTGATGATGGTGGTCATGGTGATGGTGGTCACCATGATGATGGTGATGGTGACAATGGTGATGTTGGTGATGGCATCATTAGCTAACACAGAGAAGTCACTAAATGCCAGGAGCTCTTATGAACATTATACTGTATGTGTGTTATCTGATTGAATTATCACAAAACCCTACAGGGGAAACTGAAGCTCAGAGAGGTTAAATGCTTGGCCCAAGGTCACAAACTAAGCCATCCTCAGGTGAGTGGGAGCGTCTCTTGCTATGGGCGAAAGAAGGGCCATCCTGAGGAGTGTGTAGGAGACATGCTCTTCAGAGGGGATCAGGAAGACGCGGGTAGACTTGGCAGAAGCAGATATTCCTCAACAAAAGGCAGTGGTCTCTGGACAGGAATATTAGCTAAGCCAAAATTCAGAGGATGCCTTTCATCTCAGGATGTTAAAAAATGCTTCTTCTTTATTCCTGTCAGGCCACTGGGGGAGAGTTTGGAAAATGTATATAGGCAGACAATAAATTTGCTGTCAAAGGGGACCCATGCTCCCACCTGCGAAGAGCAGTTGAAGAATTCTCCTCTCTGGGCTATTTATCCTTCCATTGTGATACGTAGTCGCTGTTTCCCTAAGAAAGCCTCTGTGTCTTCATCAGTGTGATTTTGCAAGTCCTGCAGGTTCCCTGCAGAGGGCAAGCAAATGACCGCCTTTCCCTGGTAGCACATTAACCCCAATCTTGCTTCTTGCAAAAACCACGGGGAGTTGCATTGAAGATACGGAAACATTGTCACAGAACTGTAGAGAGCAAGAAGCATGGAGACCTTAATCTCCACTCCAGAGTCCCTTTCTCAGCATCCTGGCCGCTTGGCTTGCTCCTTCGCATGCAACAAAAGGCAGCCGTCTCTGGGTGCTGCAGGTGTCCAGTGAGAGGCCCGCCTTCCGGCTTGGGGTGTGGAAGCCCCGTCCCTGGTGGACACATGCATGCGAAGGCGCAAACTAAGCTGAGAAAGGGACTCTGGAGTGGAGATTAAGGTCTCCATGCTTCTTGCTCTCTACAATTCTGTGACAATGTTTCCGTATCTTCAATGCAACTCCCCGTGGTTTTTGCAAGAAGCAAGATTGGGGTTAATGTGCTACCAGGGAAAGGCGGTCATTTGCTTGCCCTCTGCAGGGAACCTGCAGGACTTGCAAAATCACACTGATGAAGACACAGAGGCTTTCTTAGGGAAACAGCGACTACGTATCACAATGGAAGGATAAATAGCCCAGAGAGGAGAATTCAACTGCTCTTCGCAGGTGGGAGCATGGGTCCCCTTTGACAGCAAATTTATTGTCTGCCTATATACATTTTCCAAACTCTCCCCCAGTGGCCTGACAGGAATAAAGAAGAAGCATTTTTTAACATCATGAGATGAAAGGCATCCTCTGAATTTTGGCTTAGCTAATATTCCTGTCCAGAGACCACTGTTGATGCTCCAGGGAGTCCCAGGCACCAGGTTGACTTCAGAGGAACTCACTGTCTTCTAAAGAGGAGGGTTAGAGACATCAATTTAGTTGGGAAATTGCTAACCAATTATTCCCTGAATGAGATTAACAGCCTCAGAGTTCTCACAGGCCGGTGTGTTCATCCTGTGTCCCTTCCCTGGGCAGCATTTCAGAACTCAGGGAGAAGGGACAAAAGACCAAGAAGGGGACACAGGTGTCCCAGTGTTTTCTGTGCTGTTTCTTATTGGGTCCTCCGTAGAGCTTGGATGTCCTCGCCACCACAGTGGTGGGAAGTCGAGAGGAGGAGAGAATTCTGTGCGCCAGGATGTTTGCGAGGATATCATGTGGACTTGGAGCTGGGCCTGCAGGAAGAGAAGAATTTGAGAGAATGGTATTTTCCAGGCTCCGTGCCAGGCGCCAGTCCCAGCTCACTGTGGATATCTGAACCTTGGTTTCCTCACCTATTCTGAGGGGATTGTCTTCAAGTGCAAGCTACAAATTCAAATGATAAAGAGGTTAGCTGGGTTACACATATGAGAGAAATCGCCTTCAATGTCAGTGTCAAATAGCAAACCACACTCAGGGTTGGGAGGCGAGGGGCTGTGGCAAATAAGGGGTCTTGTGCCTCTTCTGCAAGGGGCAGAGGCTGCAGCCCCCATGGCCAAGTGGGAGAGTAGAGTGACCCCAAAGAGACCTGCTTCTGAAGACAGCTTGAGATCTGGATTCCTGTGAGAAATCTTTTCACCATGAAATATCGGCCACTAAATCAATTTACATTTAAACACCCGGGACGAATGAGACATAATCTGGGAGGGCAGTTTGACCTTCGGGCTGCCAGTTTTCAAGTTCCGTCCTGGAGGGTAAGACGTGAGGTTCTGCCAAGATGGTTTCATAGGCTGTATGCTTTGTCCCCTGCGTGTCCCCCAAAGTTCTGTGTTGAACCCCTACCCCCTGATGTGATAGTGTTAGGAGGTGGGCCTCTGGGAGGTGAGTAGGGTGTGGAGGTAGAGCCCCATGATGGCCTTGTAAGAAGAGGAGGAGGCAGAGAAGCGCCCCTGTCCCCATGTATTCACAGAGGAGTCACCGAGCACATGTCAGCTTGCACCAGCTGCAGGCCAGGGGGCCACCCTCACCAGAACCCAGCCATGCCAGCACCATGACCCTGGGCCTGCCAGCTCCAGAATGGTGAGAAATAAATGTTTTGGGTTCAAGTCCCTCAGTCAATGGTATTCTTTTGTAGCAGCTAGGACTAAGACAGATGGGTCAGCTTTGGGACGGGCGGATCCCTCTGTGACCCCACAGCCACTCTACCTGGGAGAGGGGCTCATCTATTTTCTATTTCTGCCCTTCAAGAGAGCTTCGACCAGGTGTGTGCACATGTGTGCACTCGTGTGTGTGCATGTGTGTGTGTGGCCTCCCTGGAGGTTGGTGCACAGACTCGAGCTAGAGAGATTTGGCTCTTTCCTGTGTCTGCCGAAGCTCCGTGATGAGGCTCCACTTGGCTGCTTAGTGAAGCTTTGGGCAGCTAAAGACAGCGTCTGGAGGAGCTCACACTCGAGGGTCTCTGCGAGGGCCATGTGTGCCCAGAGCTGACATATTCTGATTGTGCAGCTGCAGCTCAGTAAATCACCGGGGGCCCCGTGTGATGCAGGCGTGGCATCCAGGGGGAGGTCGGTTAGCTGACAGGGTGGAACTGAGACAAGGGCAGGATAGGAAAGGGCTGCTGAGAGCCTGAGCTGCTTACCGCCAGCTTCCCCCGATGACACCAACGGGAATAACATCAACGTGTCACGTGCGACTCGACCTACGTTATCATAGTCAATCTTCACAACCGCCCCAGAATTAAACGGCAGGATTATCTCCATTCACAGAGGAGCCCATGCTTGGTCCTACCCACATGTTAAGTCAACCTCCCCACGAGCCCAGCTTGGCCACTTGCCCCCCCCATCCGCTGGCCAGAAGGGACCAGCTCGGTGCCGGCTCCGGAGCTAAGGGAGAGGCCGCAGGGGGATGGCATGGGCTCTGCGCCAGCTGCGGGGGCTCCCGGCCTGCGGCTTCCGATCTGCTCACTGCAGTTTCCATTTGGGGGATGGAAAAGCAGGGGATGGGAAAGGGAGACACTGTCCACCAGGCTGTTCTTCTCGAGGGAAGGAGGGTGGGTGACATGAATTGTCGAGTGCCAATGCATGACAGGTGCCAGGTAGGTACATTTTCAAGTAATCGTGCCTCACTTCGACTTAAACATATGAGTGGCAGTACCTGGGCCAACAGTATCCCTGGAATCCATCACCTGCTGGCACTGGGTCCAGACTTGTCCTCTAGATGGGCCAGGTCGAGGGATATACACCTTGGCGGCAGGGGACAGAGCAGGGGTCCTCTGGCAGCAGAGCATTCCCCTTTATAGCTTTTATTTATTTTTTTGGCTACCTAATAAACTAACTGGAAGCATCAGTGGCTCCCAGCCGCCAGTATTTCTATGTCTCACCCACGGAACTGAGGTCAGGCTCCGCTTTGCTCCAGGGCCTCTGTCGTCCTCAGGCCCATAGCTTCCCGCAGCTGTGTCTGCCTCTTGGGGCAGGGGCACGGAGGGGCGAAGGCAATTGGGAAGCAGGGATGCCCCTAATGCTTTGTGCTGAGATGGGTGGACCTTCACTCCCCGCATTGCAATAGGCACGTCCACATCCGGGTACCCTTCTGGGTGGCAAGGGGCAGTCACAGGGCACAGTGGGCTGCCTCCTGAGACAGGCAGGGAGTGAAAAGTCAGGAGCAGTGGTCGCTCCCACAACACCCTAACATGCAAGATAATCCGCCTGCTTCTCAGAGACTTCGGGGCCACGCCTGGCTCCCCACCCTCAGCCCCCTCACGGGGCTACAGTCCTTGGTCGAGCTGTTTGTTCACCTGCCGGCTGTTCCTTTCCCGGTTCTGGAGTGCCGTGTCCCAGCCCAGCCCAGCCCCAAGGCGGAGGCCAGTGTCACGGGCGCTGCAATCTTGCCTGCAGGCCAGCTGGTTGTCCTCGGCCCCATCTTCTGTTTCTCCCTCTGAACTGTGAGATTTTGCTCTTGTTGATGAATAGTCTGAATCACCGACTTGAAATGAAATCTTCCTTGCCCAGATCTATGCAGCTTAGATAACCAGCCTCCAGGCATAGTTTGTTTTTAAATTTCTTTTTAGCCAAGTCTCCTGTCCTCTTGGCCTCGGTCCCCTCCAGCAGAGCAGGTTAGATGAAATCACCTCTCAGGTTTCATCTGGCTCCATGATGCCACGAACCTTCAGACTTGATAATGTCAATGGCAGGAGTCATTGTCTTGAGGCCTGGGTCCTGACAGTGTCCTTTAAATGCCATAGACCGTATTTTCTTAGCTGTTATTCTAATGGTCTGCGTGTCCTCTTGTTCATTCAAAATGGAGATGTGATCTGATTTGCAACTCCCAAGGGAATCAAATTTTTAATGTAATTGTAGAAGAATGATCCAGGAGCAGAAATAACTCCACAGCTCTACCTCCCTTGAAAGTGTGATAGATGTGGCCCTGGCCAGTGTGTTCAGTGGTTAGAGTGTTGGCTTGTGCACCGAAGGGTCACGGGTTTGATTCCTGATCAAGGCATGTACTGGGTTGCAGGTTCCATCCCTGGCCCCGGTCAGGACACATGTGGGAGGCAACCCATTGATGTGCCTCTCTCACATCAATGTTTTTTTTCTCCCTCCCTCCCTCCCTCCCTCCCTCCCTCCCTCCCTCCCTCCCTCCCTCCCTCCCTCCCTCCTTCCCTCCTTCCCTCCCTCCTTCCCTTCTACTCTCTCTAAAAAATCAGTGGAAAAAATATCCTCAGGTGAGGATTAACCAAAAAAAAAAGTGTGGGAGTTGTGAACACTATGTTCATTCATTCATTCATTCATTCATTCATTCATTCATTCATTCAACACCTATTCAGGCTCTACTGTGTACCAAGCACTGAGCCATGTGCGAAGG
Source organism: Miniopterus natalensis (assembly GCF_054644295.1). Lineage (NCBI taxonomy): Eukaryota > Metazoa > Chordata > Mammalia > Chiroptera > Miniopteridae > Miniopterus > Miniopterus natalensis. The sequence goes on along the minus strand of NC_142096.1, from coordinate 41,561,203 downwards.
GCATGCAGATGAAGAGACAGAACTCCACGGAGCTCACAGGTCAAGGTCAGAGAATGACAATGAGTGGCAACCACAATGCAGCGTGGTCAGTGCTACACTAAATGATGCATCTGGTGCTATAAGAGCCCAGGTGGGACCACCCAGCCAGGTTGGGCACCCAGAGAAGCCTCCCTGGAGAAACAAGCTGTGTTGAAGGTGAACAAGCATTCCTGGTGATACAGGTTGGGTGGCAGAGGTGGGTGGGAGGGTGCCCCAGGCAGAGAGGGCAGCACGTGGCAGGGCCACCACACTGACTGAACTGGATTCTTATCACGAGCCATACAACATACTAGGTTCCTCACTCGCACTGTCTAATTTCATCTCACAAGAAGAGACTGGGGCTCCTCTTGGTATCTCCTCTTCATAGAAGAGTAGGCTGAGCTCAGGGATGTTACAAATAGAGCCCAAGAGACCAACTGATGTTAGTAAAATGTAGAGCTTGATGCTAGACTCTGACTGCAGTTCAGGGTAAGGGGTGAATTTGGGGAAGTGCTATCACGAGGCTGGAAAGAGAGAAGAGGAGCAGCCTTGGGTCTAGGGAGGCAGGCAAGGAGGAGATTGGGCACAGCATGTTCGAGAGCTGAGTTTGGTTTTTGATTTCACAGAACCAACAATGTGGAATGGTGGGAATGCAGCCGTGAGCCTGGTGAGATACCCGCTGCGGCAACCTGCAAGGGCAGTGGGGCGGAGAGGATGCCCAGGCAGGCGGATTGTGTGAATTTGGAGTCATTCAGGCTTGAGCTAGACTATGGACTCGGATGAGTCATTGTCTAGAAAACAAGCAGATTCTAGTCAAAGCTCAGAGCACACTGGCTCTCTGCCCTTCAGAAAGTTACTTCAACTCTTTGCGCCTCAATTTCCTTATTGATCAATGGAGCCAACAGGATCTACACAGTGTTTGAGGTTTATCTAATGTCTGTTAAGCAGGAGATCCACTGAATAGTTCAGGGACAATGGAGGGCAGTTGAATGAGCTAATAAGTTTATGACTGAATGAATGAAAAATCCTTTTTTGATTTTTGCTTTCAAAAGACTATTTTTATTTTTAAATTTATCTTTATTGTTGAAAGTATTACAGATGTCTCCTTTTTCCCCCATTGATCCCCTCCATCCTGCATCTGCCCCCCCCCCCCCACTCCAGGCCTTCACTACACAATTCACTATTGTCTTATCCATGGGTTATGCATCTATACATATACGTTCTTTGATAAATCTCTCCCCACCCACTTTCCCACCCTCACCTTCCCTCTGAGATTCCTCAGTCTGTTCCATGCTTCTAAGTATCTGGATCTATTTTGTTCATCAGTTTATTTTGTTCATTAGATTCCACACGTGAGTGAGATCATGTAAAACTGGATCAGGAAGAATCAGAAAACATGAATAGGCCAATAACAGCTGATGAAATAGATGCAGTAATAAAAAAACTCCCAGAAAACAAAAGCCCTGATCAGGACAGCTTCACAGGGGAGCTTTACCAAGCATTCTACGTCTTACTACAATAGTCCCTTTAACATTTCTTGTAATGCTCGTTTTGTGGTGATAAACTCCTTCAGCCTTATTTTCTCTGAGAAGCTCTTTATTTCACCACCTATTTTGAATGGTAGTCTTGCCAGATAGAGTAGTCTTGGTTTCAGATCCTTGTTTTGCGTTACCTTGAATACTTCATGCCATTCCCTCTGGCCTATACAGTTTCTGATGAGAAGTCAGATGACAGCCTTATGGGAGCCCCTTTGTAGGTAACAGATTGCTTTTCTCTTACTGCCTCTAAGATTCTCTCTTTGTCTTGAATTTTTAGCATTTTAATTATGATGTGTCTGGGTGTGGGCCTCTTTAGGTTCTTCTTGCTTGGGACTCTCTGTGCCTCCTGAACTTGTGACTTTTTCCTTCACCAGGTTAGGAAAGTTTTCTGCCATTATTTCTTCAAACAGGTTCTCTATCTCTTGCTCACTTTCTTCCCCTTCTGGCATTCTTATGATGCCACATTTTTATGTTTAGTGTTGTCCCACAGCTCCCTTAATCTGTCCTCTTGTTTAATTGTTTTTCCCTTTTGGATCTCTGATTGCTTTTTTCTACCCTGTCTTCTAATTTGCTGATCCAATCTTCAGTTTCTCTAATCTGTTGCTTATCCCTTCCAATGTATTCCTTATTTCTGCTATGTCATTCTTCATTTCCTTCATAGTTTCCATGTCTTTTCCATGTCTTTTCCATGTCTTTTCTCTTTACAATAATTATTCTGAACTCTATATCTGATAGATTGTTTATCTTCATTTCATTTATCTTTTCTTCTGGAGAATTCTCTTATTCTTTCATTTGGGCCTTGTTTTTATTTTGTCTCCCCATTTTGGGTGCCTGTTTGGGTTTGTTTCTATGTAATAGTTGGATCTGCTAGGACTCTCAATCTTTTTGGAGGATCTGTGGTGAAGGCCAGTGTCAGATGCTGTTTGTGATTGGCCTTGGGTACCCTCTTTGGAACTACCAGTGATCCACAGCTTGTGGCTCCCTCTGCTGGGGCTGGGTGTATTTGGAAAGGACAAAGATGCACACCAAGGTCTGCTTTTCCAAGCCCTGAGGCCAGAAGCAGATCAGGCAAAGATTCAAAGCACCTAGAGGTCTGCCTCTGCCTGCAAGCTGATTGTTCTTCTCAGTCTCTTAATGAGCCTTAGGCTGTAGACCACAGCAAGGGGTAAACTCCACAGGGTTGGGCAAGAGGTTTTCCAACAGGGTGGGGCAATTGCCCCCCCCCTCACCCCCCCGCAAAAGCTGCCTGGATGGTAAAGGTTTGCCTGAGAAATATGTCATCTGCAATATGAGTCAGCACATTAATCCAGATGGTGCCTTCCAAGTTCTATGCCCAGAACCAGCATACCTGGATTTTCCTCACACAGCTCTAATCTACTCTGCTCTCCCTGTGCCAGAGCCCAAAGTGAGTGGCTGCACATGAAATTTTGTTTGTTAGCCCTTTAAAATGGTGCCTGCATTTCCAGCCATCTCTCCCTGACCAACAGAAACCCGGCTGCTTTTCACAGTCAGATGTTATGTGGGCACCTTTCTCAGGTCTGATGCTCTGGGTTGGGGAGCCCAGCTTGGCGTTTAGACCTCAGAGTTCTCAGTGGGAACCCCCATAGCTGAGATATACCCCCAGACCTTATCTGCTGCCTGTGGGAACCCAACCAGCCCTCTGGAGCTTCCTCACTTCCTACCAGTCTCTATGTGGTCTCCACTTTATGTCCTTGGTTATGAGGGTGCTCTCCAGCTAGTCTTCAGTTGATTATTCAGGATGGTTTTTCTATATTTTCGTTGTAATTCCAGTTTGGTCCTGGGAGTGTCAGTGTAGCTTCCACTTAATCTGATGCCATCCTGGAATTTATGAATGAGAAATCTTGAAGGAAAAAGGACCCACTGAGTACAGAGTCCAAACCACACCACTAGACACCTCCCTCCAGGTTGCCGGTGGGACGTTATTTAACATTCTACTTTTTAATTGCAACTGCAATATTAAGAGACTGCCTAGATTCTAATGCTTGGTAGCCATGTGACCTTGGACAAGAGAGTTTCATTTTTATAAGACTCAGAGAACACCCCTGGCTGGGTAGCTCAGCTGATTAGAACATCCTCCCAATATGCCAAGGTTGTGGGTTTGATCCCCCATCAGAGCACATAAAAAAATCAAACAATGAATGCATAAATAAGTGGAACGACAAATTGATGTCTCTCTCTGAAATCAATAAAACAATTAAAGAAAAGACTGAGAACTGAATCACAGTGGTATTTATTTCATAGGCTCATTGAGAACATTCAGTGACATAATGTGCAAAGCACACAGAATGTAAAAATTCTAACCAAGACTGAGTGGTGGGAAGGAAATGAAATTTTAAGGAATTTTAGAAGAGCTTTTCAGAGCTAAGTACTCCATCCTTAGCTGAAGGCCACATAAACATTTTGAACATTGCTTTCTCTTTCAAGGAAAAAGTCTGACTTGTAAGGTTATTTTAGGCTCTATAGCCCCTTTTTCCACGTAAAATCAAATGCTAATCTGAGAGTGAAGGTCATCCTCGGGGAGGGGAAACACATGAGTAATTCTAAAGGAGTATCCTTATTACATATTCAGGGTGTCCCAAAAAGGTACACACACTTTAAATAATTATAAAAGCAGTATTTATTAAAATAAATTTCATTTTCAAAATGTAATAGTATAAAGACATAGTGTGCATACATTTTTGGGGACACCCTATATTCACACTTAGCTTTTCTTTGGTTCCACAGATAATTTCTTAGCACCTGCTGTGAGCCAGGCATTAGGCTTGAAACTGATGATATAACTTACACAGTAAAACTTACACAATCACTGCCATGTGTGTATCCCATAGTCTAGTGTCTGCACAGAGATAATAAGGACACGGTGAGGCACATGGTAATTGCTATGACAAAGATAAGTGCTGGGTGCTTTGGGGACATAAATGACACCTGAACTCACCTGAGAGGTCACACAAAAATCCCTAAAGAAGCTGGCATCGGAGCTGAGACCCAAAGAAGGAGCAGTTCACTGCTCAGATACAGGTGAGTGGAGACATTTGGAGAACACCATGGACAAGTATCCAGACATGAGGTAGCAGGCTGTATTTCTTAAAACATAGATCCCCCCAGTGGTTGTTAGGCACAGAGTTCTGGAAGGAGGGACAATAGCAGAAAATGGCACAAATGAGGTTGGACGTTGAATAGCTTCCCATTGAAAAAGACTGGACTATCCATGGACGAGTCTGGATTTATGTTTGAGTGTCGCGGCAGGAACACACTCGCTCAGCTCTTTAGTGAAAGGAGATGTGCAAATGGACAGGAAAGATATAAAATGCTATAAACCCAAAGAGTGAGTAATCTGGGCCTGCGTCATAACTGAGGAATTTCTGGAGAAGGGAGACACGGTTCAATGGAAGCTGAAGTAGATGGATGGGAATCATACAGTATTTGTCCTTCTGTGACTGGCTTAATTTACTCAGCATGATGTCCTCAAGGCCCATCCATGTTGTAGTAGGTGTCAGAATTTCCTTCCTTTTTGAGGGCTGAATAATATTACACCGTATGTGAAGACCACCTTGTACTTATCCGTTGCTTCATCCATGGACACTGGAGTGCTCCCACCTCTGGGCTACGGTGCATGGTGCTGCTATGAACGTGGACATGCAAATATCTCCTTGAGCCCTGCTTTCAATCCCCAGAAGTGGGATTGCTGGGTCACATGGTGGTTCTATTTAAACTTTTTTGGGGAACCTCCAAATTGTTTTCCATAGTTGCTGTATTGTCCTACATTCCCACCAGTAGTGCATAAGGTTGTGATTTCTCTTGTATAATATTTTGAAATGAGAGGAAGCCATGGTTGACTAGGACCATCTGCTGCAGCTACAGTAGGAGGAACAGGGTGCGAAGTTCCTGACTGACAGGTGTGTCCCCTCCTCCCTTTCAGCGAGGGACCCACCAGCTGCCGACTCAACTGCAAAGGGCAACCTCACTCTCAACCTCGCTCACTCAGCAAAATGAGAATATAATTAACTATGAGATAGAACTGCTGACCATCCAGTTGACAGAAATTAATAGGATTTCTAAAATTCATGGCTGGCAAGGGATTAGAAAAAACACGACTTTTCATATATTACTGATGAGATTATAAATTATTACCGTCATTTCAGAAAGTAATCCGTTCTATTAAAATTAAAAATGCATCTAACTTTTGACCCAATAATCCACTTTGGGGACTATACAGGACAGAAATAAAATTACCGGTGTGTAAGGATAAATGTAGAGTGGTATCTCTGCAGTATTCTCTGTGGCAGGGAAAACCCTGGAAAATGCAATTACAGGACACTTATTACGCTGCAACATGCTGACTTTTCTTGATAGTAAGAAGCCAAAAATTTGTAAAAGAAAAGAGGTGCATCATGATCTATTGATCTTAGATCCCTGCATGAGTGTGTGAACATAGAGAAAAGCCTGGAAGGTACAACCACAACTGTTAAACCTAGTACTTGAAGTAGTGTCCTCAGGATTGTGGTAACGAGGGCTGCTAACGAGGGTAGATAGTGAGAAAAATCTAAAATCCGCTGTTAAGAAATGGATACAGTTTCCAGAAATCCCCAGAAGTGATGTGATGGACAGGATATGCTTCTTGGAAGAAAGACTTGATTTCATCCTGTCAGTTACTTGCTAAGATTCGCTACCTATCTTGGAATATCCATCACCAGCTTGCCCCCTTGAAAATTCCTCTTCATCCTGGGGGTCCAGCTGGAGCACCTCCTTCCTTGTGAGCACCCCCTGACCCTTGTTCCAGGCCGGAGATTACTTCCCTCCATGCAGAATTCAGTCACGGCCACACTCGCTGCACTGAATTACAACTCGCCTGATTGCTCTGAAAGGCTCCAGAGCGGGCATGGACTATGGAGCCTTCAAGGGCAGACTGTGATTTCATCCACCCACCCACCCACCTACCCACCCACGCACCCACCTGCACCCATGCCCCCTCCTCCCCTCCAGCCAGAACACAGCCCCTGTAATCACAGAGGAGGGGTGGGGCCCAGTATCCTTTGTGGTTATGGAAACTGAAAAGGGGTTCATGGCGTAAGATGGGGTCGGAGAAGGGCAAACACTCTCTTATCTCTGCAAAGTGAAACCTATATTTGCAAACAATACGAATCTCTTATGTAAGTTTCATGAGATATTTTGGCAGGAAAGTAATTCTGTGGTGCAAGATATATTACTTTTAAAAAAATATTTGAAAAACACACACAAGTTAAGCCTGAAGTGGGAATTCCTCACCACCTCTGCTCCTGTTCACAGGACCAGGAGTCACCCCCAACCCCAGCTGCAGAAGGGGGGGGGGTGCCACCCAGGGTTGGCACAGTGCTAAAATGTTCTCTCCTCATTGCCGACCGTTTGGTTCCACTGAGCAGCCTTTCAGGCAAGAAGTTCCTACTTCAGGTGACGGTGGAAAAGGCCGCATTTGGAAGAAGGCAGAGCAATCTACCTCCCCAAGATCTCCAGCGGCTTCCAAACCCGAGTAATTGCTTGTGGGCAGGTAACTGCAGACAAGGGACCTGCATCCCCCACTAGCCCTTCGCCAGGATTCAGACAGAGACGAGCCTGTGGGACACGAGAGGTACACATGCGTCCCGGTGAGACAGACGTCATCTCAGTGTTTTCTCTGCGCCTGAATAGCTCCAGGTAACGGGCGGAGACGATGGCCGCGCAGTGAACATTCATCCCGCCTCCTCGTTCGCGGTCCCTGGTGTTACCAGGTGTCACTTTTCCCCTGCACTGCCAGGTGCCCGAAGAGACGCTGACCCCAGCCCCAGCCCCAGCTCCAGGGCAGGCCCTGGTGATTCTGGGTGAAACCAGACACTGCTAGTGACTCCTCCAGGAAGCAAGGCTCAGCTGCCCCCGACGTGACTCCCCTGCCACAGGATTGCTAACTAGTTTGGAAGAATGCCCTGGGAGAGGCGCTACTGAGAGAAGCATCCTGGCTCTTACGGAGGTGCCCCCGGGACCAATAGCAGCTCTTCCTTTGGATCTGAGGCCCTGCCTGCTGCAGCCACCTGCTGCTGCTTCTTTTAAATACGATTTTATTTCTTTCAGAGAGAAGCAAGGAGAGAGAGAGAGAGAAACATCAATGATGAGAGTCATTGATCGGCTGCCTCCTGCACACCCCCTACTGGGGGTTGAGCCCGAAACCCAGGCATGTGCCCTGACCAGGAATCAAACCATGACCTCTTGGTTCTTGAGTCGACAGTCAACCACTGAGCCACGCCAGCTGGGCCAGCCACCTTCTAACCCCAGGGATAGAGTCTCACCTGGAAGAGGCCAGAGTTGGGGGAGTCACAGAGACTCCAGCCAGAGCCCTGCCTGACCCCAGCCTCACCACTGAGCTGCCTCTGAACAGGCTCACTTCTGAGGGCCAGTTTGAGAAGCAATTAGCAATTAAGCAGAAATGGGGGAGAGTTGCCCATAAAGCCCGAGGTGTGAGTGCTCGCAGGGGTCCAGGGCAGGCATGGAAAGTGTGATCCAGAGAGGCAGCCAGAGCCACGAGAGTGAGCACTTGGTGCTTGTTAAAGACGTAGACCTTCAGCCGTGCCTTCCTCCCGGGACCTCAGTGTCCTTCCTCATGAGCACTTCAAATGCACGCACCTAAACCCATCCAGGTTGGCCTGGCGCACAGTAGATTGGCAAGGAAAAGCCCTGGGGGTGGAGGCGGGTGCCATCCTTGCACCAATGGGCTTAGGGGCTTCAACACCATGGGCCGGTCCTGGGCATCGGGGCTGCGTCACAGCTGTGAGCTAAAGCTCCTGCAGGGTATGCAGTAGAGGTAAATGTTTAACAATGATTCTTCAGAAAGAGTCCTGATCTGTAACATTTGCCATTTTTCATGAGGCAAATGCTCCCCGCTGGGGCCCAATCCAAGCTCCTAATGGGCTGTTGTCTCGGAGCACGGAGTTGGGAGGAGGCGCTCGCTGGGCTGATGGAGCCAGAGCAGCCTGCCCAGCTCCCTGCTGCTTTCTCCGGCCTGTCTCCATTCCTCTTCATGCTCTAAATGTTTGGCCTGGGCCTTTCCTTCTCCTGGCAAAGGTGGGTGAGCGAGAGACCAGGCAGGAGATGGGAGCTCACGCAATTTGTCAAAGTGATGGATGCTGCCCAGCAGAGGGCCGGCAAAGGATGCTTGCACAGCAGACCTGCAAGGAAGAGCAATGCCTCTAATACATGGGGACGTGTGGGCCAGGCGACGGACTTATTTTTTTCTAAACAAGAAGGATGGGTAAGGCCACCCCCTAGCCAGGGCTCTCCGGAAACCTCAGGAAACCGCCGTCCTTGCTTTTTTAGCTTTCGCTCTAAGACTTTGATGGCAGGAGGGCAGTCCTCCTTCATCTGCCAGTAGGGGCTCCTCACCTCTTCCCCGTCTGTAGCAGACACGTTGGCTTCTGGGCAGCAGCTTATGCATCCGCACAGTCTGTACATTAGCAAAAGGCAATGAATTCTAAGCTGCGTGTGTGACAATTTGGTTAACTTTTCTGGGATGTATGTCCCTCTCCTATATAGTTTATAAAACTATCGGCTCTGTCATTGGTTGAGTGGGTCATTTCAAATGTTGAAGCGTGTTTGGGGGTTGCCACTTTAACCACTGGTAACTGAGGCCATGTGCTTCTTTAGAGGAGCATCTCATCAATACCTAAGAAGCGCCTTCACCGGATTAGATGACCAGCTCTGTCCCTTAGGCAGCCGAGTTTGCCGCCTCTGGGCTAGACGGTCTGAGCTAGGTCTTTTCTTCTAGATGCAGCAGTAACCTCGTTGGCTGGCCATCTGTCCTGCCCAGGTTCTAACAACCAACTCCATAGCTCTCTGTGGGTTGGAGACCCAACCGCCACTCTGACCTGCTATTTATTGCGATGACTGTTCCACCTCACTTATGACAGTTCAGCACTGCCCTGGCCTCTGCCATTTAGGGATCCTGTGACTTCTTCTGCAGTTTGTCAGCGTTTTTGCTGTCATCAGCCCTTGGAGGGCAGCCACAAACTCCTGGTGACACTGGCGCTTCTCTTACCAGCATATGCCTCACTGCTGGGTGGACTGGACTTTCTCCCAGCCCACTTTGCAAATGTAGAGAGCTGGTAAATTTTCCATGCTTACATCCCATGTCCACTCTAGTCTGCCCACTTCCAGGAGCCTTGGGTCTTCAGTCCAATGTCTGCTGTCCATTCCACTTCTTTGAGGATCTAGGAGCCATCCTCATAGTGCAAGGGTCCTTACTAGTGAGTTAGACCCCACATCGGGAGCATATGCTATGTGTCTATCAATTCTCCTTACCTAGCTCCCCGTTCCACCTTCCTGGGGCTGGTATCCAGCTCCACAGTGCTCCCCTGGCTCCTGCCAGGGCATGCTGGCAGGCTCCTTCGGGATGTGGATCCTGATCTCTCCTAGTGTTATGCTGTGACCTAACCCTGGTCGTTGGTCTGGTAGCCATCAGGACAGGTAAGAGTACATGTTTTTTGCAATACCAAGGCTCCTACCTCACCTCCGACCAAGGGGTGGTTTGAAGTAGGTAGGCACAGGACAGCCCAGAGGCTTTGAGCAATTTTGGGATTCAAGATTTCCAAGTGCATTTGAAGAAGTTCCACATCTCATAAGGCATTGCAGGCTCTGTTTCTTCTCCATCATGGCCAGGTGTTGGTGTAGAAGACTCTCCAAGGCCGAGAGTGAAACTCTGGAGCGTGGCTGCTCTCATCATGAAGTCCTATGCAAGAGCCTCAGCTCCCATGTCCATGGCTGCAGGAGACAGTCTATCCACACAGGATTTAGGACATTCTTGACCTCAAAGGATCATGATTTTATGGCTTCATATTGTTGGGAGGATTTAAGGCAATTGTATTTGCAAACAGCCTATGTCAGAGTTTGCTATGTAGTAGATTCTTGATAAAGGTCAATTGAATCAATTATGCTTTTAAGAATCAAAATGGGAGTGGGTTGGGATTAGGAAAAATGCCATTTACTCTGAGCTGCTTCAATCTGATTCAGAGAGTTAATAATAGTAACTCGACTACTCATTGAACAGCCCAAGCTCAGGAGCACATGAGCATGGATAGGTCCTGTTTTCCCCAATCTCAGCCTTCCACCATGTGGGTCAAACTCAACTTTCAATTTATTGTACAGACCTTAGGCAGGTCTGGGACTTTCAGGGCACTCTGGGTATGAGAAAGTCCAGTTTAATCTAGTTTAAAGCATAGACTTCCATCCCTTTAAGATCTGTCTCCCTGCAGTGCATAGACCTGCCCCCTGCCCTGAGGGGTCTGGTGAGAAGGGCAGAGACAGGGCTGACTTCTCCTGACCTCTTCCCCTCTCTGCTGTCTCCAGGTCTCAGAGGGCAGGACAGGGGAGGAGGGGAGAGGAAGGACCACTGTCCCCTTCTTTGGAGACCCTGTTATGGTCTGCTCCTGGTTGTCTCATCTTGACCAGACATTCAGATGCTGCTTCTCTAACTGAGCATCTGAGAGGCTCTTTCCAGACTTCTTGGGAACCTCCTTTGTGAATATATTCCTGCTTGTGGAGGTTCCATTCTGCCTCAATCTCTCCCAAGCCCCTCTCAGCTCCTGTCTCTGGTCGTATGCCTCACCTTCTCATTGGACAGGTTTCCTTGCTCTGCAAACAGCCATTTGGGCGAGTACCAACAAAATACTCAGCTCCATCTCCCCTCTGTGGTTTCCATTAGCACACAGGGCCACAGCGGCTGTCTGTCCACCGGGCATCCACCGCCAGGTCTTTCTCTGTCTTCACATGAACCCAGGGCAGCAGAACTGGGGCTGTGGTTGGATTAGTGTTTAGTGCAGCTGGTGTATCAGTTTCCTGGGCTGCTGTAACTAAGTACCATCAACTGGGTGGATTGAACAAGAGAAATCTATTCTCTCGGGGTTCTGGAGGCTGGAAGTCCAAATTCAAGAGTCAGCAGGGTTGGTTCCTTCTGGGCTCAGAGGGAAGACCTAACCCAGGCCTCTCTGCTGCCATCTAGTGTTTAACGGGAAACCCTTGCCACTCCTGGCTTGTAACTGAATCACTTCAACCCTCTGTCTTCACGTAGAATTTCTCTGTGTCTCTTCCCATCATCACCTTCCCTCTGGGTGTGTCTCTGGGGCCAAGATTTCCTCTTTTAAAAATGAGGACACCAGTCATATTGGATTAGGGCTCACCCTAATACCTCATTTTAACCCAAGTACCCTGTAAAGACTGTATTTTTAAATAAGGTTGAGGTGCTGGGAGTGAGGACTTCAGCATATCCTTTTTGGGGGACAGCAACCCACAACACTGGATCTTTCTGACTCCAAAGCCCACATTTCCCTGAGGTAACAGTGGGGATGAGCCAAGGGGTGAGGGGCCCTATGAAGGGAGAGAGGGATGAGGTCAGGGAAGTCTCTTGAAGGAGATGATGTTCACTGCTTTGTGGGGGATGCAGGAACCCCGCAGGGAATGGGAGGGCCTCAGCGCATCTCTTCTGAGCAGCCAGGTCCTAAGTTCTCCAGCTCCGCCTGCCTTCCCCTGGGCCTCTGGAGCCCCTGCGGATCCGAAACCTCACAAGTCCTTAACAATACCCCTCCAGCAGGTGCCTTGGGAAAGAGGCTGATGGGCATTTGGGACAAGGTCATCTGGTCACACTCAATCCCAACGCATACTTTTGCTTCCATGAAATGAAATAGAAAACCTTGGTGATCACTTGCCTCCCTCTCTAATGTTTCCTGTGTAAATTTCTTCTCATGCTCGTTAGAGTGACAGAGGGGCTGCTGGGCCGTTTCTATTCCTGGGTGAGACAGAGATGGACGGGGGGCCCTGGGAGGCACGCTGTCTTCACCTCTCTGATGTTCAGCACTACGCTCGGCGAGTGATGGCCGGGCAAGAAAGACGCCTGCGCCAGCTTAGTTCCCGTTGCTAGCTCGGTTGTATTTTTCAGAATGGTGACAGATTCTACGGCTCAGAAACCCTGCTTTTCTGTTGAGGCTTCATTTAAGCCCATCCGTCCATCCGCCCATTCAGCTGCGGGCAGTATGAGTTGAGCAGCGGGTGTACTTGGGGGGCCCAGTGAGCGCAAGGCTTTTCCGCAGGGACCTTGTCCACGGCCTTTCCTGGTGCGGGGTCCTGGTGACTAAGTGAGGTAACGTGTGGGAGCGCCTGGTTCATGGTAGGCACCTAATTTGTCTCCCCACCCTCTTGCCCTGTCCCCTCTGGGGTTCCAGACCTTCGCCCTGTTGCTAGATAGCTCTGCGAGGCTGAAAGAATGACCTGCCATCTCCGAGCGTGAGCTTTCTAAGCTGTAAGAAGGGGAGGTGCTGGCTGCCTTGCCGGATGCCCCCTGGGGCTGCTAAACAGTGTTGCTGAAGTCAGCCACCTGGGGCGGTGAGGCAGAGCGGGCTGACGGGAGTGCTCCCCCTGCACGCCCCGTCCTACTCAGCGTTCCACGGGGCAAAGCGCCCCCCCGCGCTCCCCCCAGGGGAGTCAGTGAAAAGTCGGGAAGAGCCCTGGCCCGTGCTGCTCAGTGGTTAGAGCATCGGCCTGCTGATGGAAGGCCCACGGTTCAATGCCAAGGGCACGTACCTCGGTGGCAGGCTCAGTCCCCTGCCCTGGTCAGGGTGCATGTGGGAGGCAGCCAACAGATGTGTCTCTCACACTGATGTCTCTCTCCCTCTTTCTCTCCCTTCCACTCTCTCTGAAAAGCAATGGAAAAAATATCCTCGGGTGAGGGTTAAAAAAAATCAGGGAAATAAATGAACGAGGGAGAAGCAGTGTTTCCCCCGCGTTTGGGTGGACGTGCAGAGAAAGCAACGCAGAGAAGGGAAGTGGCTCCGGCCTCCTCTTGCGGCCACTCACTGGCTCCGGGCCCCAGTGCCGTCCTGGCGCTAATGACTCGCCCGCCTCTCCCCAGCTGGGCTGTTTCTCCTGAGCACCTGTGTGCTAGTCGCCTGTCCTCGGATTCACTTCTCTGGGATGTCCCACAGACACCTAGAAGCCAACCAGCCCATGCTTCCTACCTCGTGACTGGCACCATTCAGTCAAGCCAGACGCCCTACCTGGGCATCTTCAACCACCCGGTCAGCCACCATGTCCTGGGGTCTTTGGAGCCACTATCTCGGGATAGACTTCCGGTGCCTTTTTTTGAGACGGTGGCATCAGGCCCGTGCCTGGTCCCTCCCCTGCTCCAGTCTGTCCCCTGGAGGGTCGCAGAGGGCCCCCCGGGAGCAGTCAGAGCCAGCCTCTCTGTGGCTCCGTGCATGAGACTCCCAGGTCCTAGGGCTCTGCCTCAAGAGAGTGGCTCCTTCTCTAAGTCACAAAAGAAGGCCCAGGCCACCTCCACCCTTTCTCCAATGTGAGTGCCTTCTCTCCCCCTGAGCCCCAACTTTCCCCTCCAGCCTGACCTCTTGCGATCTGCTCCTCTCCCCGCATTGAAATGGTTTCCGTCTGGAATATCCAGATGCTCTTGCCTGCTCTGTGGGCAGGGGGCAGGTAATTCCGGGTCAACAACAGTTGCCCGCCTGCCCACTCCCCAGCTTCCTTCTGAGCTCGGCCCAGGCACCCTCTTCCAGGAGGCCTTTCCTCACCTCCCTGTCCCGGCTTTCACAACCCTCCTCTTGGCTGCGCACACGGACTCCGCTGCGTTTAGTGATCTCCGTGCTTCTCCACCACTGGCCTTCAAGCTTGGCGCAGGCAGGGCCTTAGGCAGTGTCCCCAACACGTGGCGAGGGCCTCGCCCGCAGTGAGCGCATGAGCGAATGAGTGGGCAGTGAGGTCCCAGATCCCCCCTCCGTCCACAACAAACTCAGACGCATAGTTCGCTCCCTAAGGTTCTGCTAGAGATGCAATGACAGCAAACCACCGCCTAATGAATTTTACTCTATAAAACATCCTCCCTCCATTCATCTCATGCAGTCCTCACAGACGTGGGCGGCGGGGCTGCTGCCAGCAATTACAGGTAGAGACGGGGGCTTGGAGAGTAAGAAGAGCAGGGCTTGGGCACGTGGGTGCTGGGCACTGCCCAAGCTCTTGTCTGACCTCATTTAATTTTCTAACACCCTTACGTGCTATTATCAGCCCCCTATAGAGAGGCCCAGCGACTTGCCGAGTTTGCATTTCTGGCACCTCCAGGCTTTGGTTCTATACACACCTACTCAGGCCTCCCAGCCAGCCGGTCAAATGGCTTGGGAAGAAGTCAAGCACCTAGAATACGACCTGTAGGCGCTTCACAAATGTTTGGTGAATCAAAGGGACCTGCTCAGTCATGAAGAGCCACCTCCTGAGTCCAGTCTTCTGCACCAACTCTCCAGCTCTTCCAGGCAGGGCAGATAGCTGAGCTCAGCCTCTCAGCCCCTCTGCATCTCTATGGCTCGGCTGGGGATGGGCAGAGCTCAGAGCCAGGGTCTGGAACAGAGTCACAGCTAGGGTCTCTGGACACTCACATCAAGCATTGTCACAACCAAATGCTCACTCTGAGCCTGCCTGTTGCCCCAGCAATGCATCAGTGGTGCCCCATGCCCCCCACGCAGTGGGAGCAGCCGGACCCTCCAAATCGGACAGAGCAGCTGCTCTGCCTACTCACGCCTCTGGAGTGGCTGCTGGCTACTGTGGTGATGGGCTGCCATCTGGAAGGAACTCTGGGGATGATTTTTGTGCCTTCAGAGGACTAGACCCCCAGGAGGCCTGCCCCCTCCCAGTCTGCACCCCTCATTCCTTAGGGACAGTGCTGGGCCTGGAAGGAATAGTGTGGTGCCGGTACCTGATGGGCTGCCACCTGTGGGTGCCGGAGAGAGGCTGACAATGGACTCACACGTATTGAGCACCTCGTTGGTGTCAGGGTTTCTTTGCATACCTTACAACCATTATTTCACTTACCACTGAGCTATCCCTGAGATGGAGTTGACGACTTATCTTCATTTTTTTCAGATAAAGAAACTGAGGCTCAAAAACACATTATCACATTGCTAAGGAGCAGAGCTCTGATCTACTGGCCCTTAGGCTTTTCTGACTCAGTCAGAGTTGATATGAATATGCTATTAATTCTTAAATGTCAGTCTTCTGCAGAATACATATCTAGAATTTATCCATCTCTTAGTCATTGAAACTTTATTTCCGTTGGCCAACAACTCCCCATTTCTCCCTCCCTAGGGGATGTTTTCTGCCTCTATGAGTTTGGCTCTTTTAGGTTCCTTGTATGAGATTTGTCCTTCTGTGACTAGCTATTTCACTTAGCACCATGTTTCCAAGGTCCATCTATGTTGTCACAAGCGGCAGGATTTCCTTTTGTATGGCCAAATACTGTTCCACTGTATGGATATACCACATGTTTTAAATCCATTCATTTGTCCGTGGACATTTAGGCTGTTCCCTCACCTTGGCTACTGTGAAAAGTGCTGCAATGAGTAGGGGAGTGCGGGTGTTCTCTCTGAGTTCCCAAGTTCAGTTCTTTTGGATATAAACCCAGAAGTGAGATTGTTGGACCACATGGTAATCTTATTTTGAATTTTTTGAGTTACTGCCACACTGTTTTCCATAGCTGTCTATTTTACGTTCCCACCAGTGGTGCACCTGCGTTCGAATTTCTCCACATCCCCACTGGCACTTGATATATATATTTTTTTTTTTTGACAATAGCCATCTAACTGGTAGAGATTATATCTCACTGTGGTTTTGATTTGCATTTCCCTGAGGATTAGTGATACTGAACATCTTTCCATGTGCCTGTTGGGCATTGGTGTTTTCTCTGGAGAAATATCTATTCAAGATCTTTAGCTGTTTTTAATTGGGCTACTGTTACTATTTCTGCTAGTGAGTTGCAGGAGTTCCTTCCATATTATGGATATTAACCCCTTATCAGATACATGGTTCACAAATGTTTCTCCTATTCTGTTGATCGACTTTCCATTTGGTTGGTTATTTACTTGGCAGAACAGAAGCCTTTTAGTTTGCTGCAGCCCTACGTGTCTATTATTGCTGGTGTTTCCTTGCTTCTGGTGTCATAGTCAAGAAATCTTTGCCACCACCAATGTCATGACGCTTTTCCCCCTTGTTTTCTTCTAAGCATTTTATAGTTTCAGGTCTTACCCTTTACATACTTAACACATTTTGAGTTGATTTTCTTGCATGGTGTAAGGTAAGGATTTAACCTCATTTTTTGAATGTGGATCAGTTCTCTCAACACCATTTGTTGACGAGACTGTCTTTTCTCCATTGGCCTCCTTCAAGATCAGTGGACCATATACGGGAGGGTTTATTTCTGGGCTTTCTATTCTGTTCCATTGGTCTATAGATTTGTCTTTATGCCAATAGGATGCTGTTTTAGTTACCGTAGCTTTATAATATGTTTTGAAATCAGTAAGTGTAACACCTCCAGCTTTATTCTTCTTTATCAAGATTGTTTTTGTTTGTTCAGAATCCTTTGTGGTACCATTTGAATTTTGGAATTGGACTGTATTGAATCAACAGATTACTTTAGGTAGTATGGATATTTTAATGTGTCTGTCAGTCTGTGAACACAGGATGCCTTTGCGTTTACTTGTACTTAATTCCTGTCACCGTAGTGGGTGCTCGTGCCTTTCCCCACATGACTCCTTTGCGCTTGCACTCCGGCTCTCCAAAATTGTCTTCCCCAGTGCACTTCCCCCTGAGACTCAGGTGAACATGACCTGACCACGTTCTTCCTAATCGCTGTGGTGTCGAAGGTCTTTTCCGGTGCTTATTTGCCAACTGTATGCCCCCTTTGGCAGAATTTTTCTTTGTGTTTTTAGCCTGTTTTCTAACAGAATTGTCTCTGTTTTTGCTGTTGAGTTTTGAGAATCGTTCATGTGCTCTAGATACAAGTCTGTTGTCAGGTATGTGGTTGGCAAATCTTCCCTCCCAGTCTGCAGTTTGTCTTTTCTCCTTTTTGAGAGGGTCTTTTGCAGAGCAGAAGTTTGTAATTTTGATATGGATCCATTTCCCCTTTTATAGATTCTGCCCTTGGTGTCCTATCCAAACAGCACTCCCCTCTAACCGCCTCCCCAAGGAGGGCGGACTCATCCTGCTGTATGTGGAGGAAGTCCACGGTCCCCACGAGGTCTCCACCGACACCAGGAGGCTCTTTACTGCCCAGTGGGGATCGAAGTCCTGGCTCCCCATTGACCTCTGACCCCACCTGGCGGGGAGTTGGGAGAAGGGAGGAGAGTGGAAGGCTTCCTTACAGCATGCCCCTTCCATCTTCCCAGGAGTGCAAGACTATCAAAGAGCTGTGGCATGCAGACTGCTCAGGACACAGTGGTTTGGGGCAAAACATTGCTGTTCACACATTTTTTCTTTAAGTCAGAAAAATTGCCAGATAGTGTGGCCTTTGACTCGGAACTTCCTGGGGTGAAGTCACGGCACCTCTGCTCCTCGCCATGTTTCCTTGGTCCAATTATTCAACCTCCCGCTTTATCTCCTTGGCCATCCCAAGAAGATGCAGGGTCTTCTTCACACTGTAGAGTCTAAGGATGAACTTAGAAGATGTGTGTCAATCACAGAGGAAGTAAAATATGCAGCCCAGCCTCTGGCAAGGCAATCCATAAAGATTAATCATTTTTACTAAAAGAGAAAAGTTTTGGGGTACAGCATAGGGGACTCTGAGGCTGGAAGATCCGATGGCCAGGGCCTCCCTGAGTTTTCTGGACCACCCGGCTTTCGGTCCATTTCTTCCTCTCTCCCTCCCATTATCACAAGTGAGCTGAGCACTGGCTGTGCTGGGCTCCGGAGAGACGCGTGCGAGTGGAGCAACACCTCCGCCCTGAAGGAGACCGGAGGTTCGCAGGGAGACAGGCACGAGTGCACCGTTGCAACCCAGAGCTCCGGCAGAGGCCTCCACCAGGTACAACATTGGGACTCTGATCTCAGAGGCTATTTGCACTGGATTTAGTCATCCATTAAGAACAAACCCTCCCTAGCGTAGCTGCAGTGTTTACTGTCCAGCCCAGAAGCATATGGCACCGACCTCGCAGAAGCAGCTGAGAATGTGGGGGAAAGAGTTTCCTTCGCCAGCTGAACTCAGCCATCTGCCACCCAGAGCTGCCGCCCAGGTGGATGCGGGCGTGGGGTGTGGGGTCCCAGAGGCTGAGAGCTCCTTCCATCAGGTGCTGGAGGCACCACCCAGCCAGGTGTGTGCTGTGGATTTGGGAGAGTGCTTTAAACACAACGAAACAGGACCCCGGCGAATGTGCTTTGTTAGGAGCTGTGCTGCACCTTAGGACTCGGCCAGTGCAGAGGCTGGGCCCGCGCTGTGGGCGAGGCCTTCCTGGCGGGGCTCCCCCCCCCTCCTCAGGATCTCAGGCCACTCACTCCCGCATGCTCCCGATACTGAAAATTGTGTGTGTAAAACAAGTACATATATAATGTATATTCAAATAAAATATGCATTCATTCTTCTAGTTGTTTAAGGTGGAAAGTAAAGCTGGTCCCTTTTCCTCTCTCCTTGTCATAAGTGGATCCTATCGGCCTCTGAGGCGAGTGCAGCCCCTGCCTCAGTGGACCTGGCCGCCAATGGACTGAAAGCGTGAGTGTGTTTGCCCAGTTGCTGGCCTGAGAGATTGTTCTTAGGAGCTTTTCTTCCTGACACAAAAGCCTGTCCTTTTGTCTTGGGGACAATAACATCTCCAGTGCTTTGGGATAATTGAAGGCCAGCAGGGCTCCGTTTTGGGGGCTTTAACCCTACAGAAAATGTGTTTTAAGGCTGCAAAGGGTTTATGAGTTCAGGAAGCCTCACCCAAGAGCCCCTTAGAGCTTTTAAAATTGGCCTCCTAGGCCCAGGAACGGTCTACGCTGTGAGCGAGTGAGAGTAACGGGCGATGTGGCAGGAACATTGCCGGAGGAGCCCCGGGTGTCCCGAGCCCTGGCCCACGCTGAGGCCGAGGGGCGTGTCACTTTGGACAACTGGCCACGTCCCTCTGGGACACCCTGCTCTTTCTGGGAACTGGGTTTGGTTACGACAGTCTCTGCAATTAACACTGGTTTTAAAGTGGCCACCCTAGGCCCCGGCCAGCTGGTTAGAGCATCGTCCCGATAGGCCGAGGCTGCGGGTTCGATCTTCAGTCAGAGGTTGGTACAAGAATCAACCGAGGAATGCATGAGGTAAGTGGAACAACAAATCGGCTTTTCTCCCCACCCCTCTCTCTCTCTCTAAATTCAACATATATCTGTTTTTCTTTTTTTTAAAGTAGACACTCTAGGATCTGAACTTACACTCATGTTTCTGTTCACCTAGATTATTTCTGGGTAGGTAGGTGAACTTTTATCTTGTATGTTTCTTCAGATGCTCCTGTGATGAACAGTGTGTTGTTTGTAACAAGAGAAAGGCGACTTACATGAACAGCCAACACCAACGTTATTGAGAGCGCCTACAGGCACCCGGGCGCGTGCGGCGGGGAGCCAAGGCTCCGGGAGTGCAGGCCAGTGACCCGAGGTTACCCAGCAAATGGGGGGCAGCGTGGGCACTTTAACCTGTTCTCTGACCCCAAAGCACATGCCCTTTTGGCTTCGCTTGTTATCACACGACCCGTTTGTCCTGAACTTTCCTTTCCTTTGCTCTCTGGCAGAATAATTCCACTGCAACCTGGTCCCCATCTTACACCTGTCCCTTCCACCACGGACAAGGAGGACTTTGAGAAGTCCCAGCTGGTGGACCTGGTCCAGAAGAGCCTCAGTGGCACCTGCCTAGATGGGTCACTGCAGGGGCCGCCCCATCACAGCCTGTGAGCTGGGCTGCTTCAGCCTCCAGGGAGAAGTCCGGATCGTGGTGCTTGTAGAGTGCCTCCCTGGTGGCTGCTGTGACCTCTCCCAAGTGCCATCAGAAAGGTGGCTGTGGGGAGCATAGAAGCAGCAGCCCCTGAGACCGCTCAGAGCCCAACTGCACCCCCACCTGCTGCATCTGGGACTCCAGTGCCACCTGCAAGGCGTGGGGCAGGCTGAGGCGCTGTCTGTGGAGGGGAGAGTAACTCGGGGGTGATGAAGTCCTGTTTGGGTCTGGATGACCGGTGTCCGTGGACACAATGAGAAAGCTTCCGTCCGTGTGGCAGTCATTCCCTAGCCAGTTCCCCCAGGATGGCCAACCCGTGGAAGCTGGGTCTAGACCAAGTGGTGCCCACGTCTCCTAGAGGTTAAATGACTGCCCCAAGAACACACAGCCAGCAAGTCACCTAGGCGGGTTGGGTCCCACACTTTCCAGGTTCAAGTCACACCTGTGCCCAGTGCAGAAACACTCAGCACAGAGCCTGCATCTACTGTGTCCCTCCTTCTGTCTTCCTGGCCCTGGGAGGCAGACCTAGGGGAGGCAAATGGGGGGCTTTGTGCTGTGTGGCAACCCCTCCACCGTGGTAAATGGCATGACCTGTCTGAGCATCACCATCTTCTTCAGTAAACTGAGGATTTAGGTCCTAAGGTGGTCAAAACTGGAGACGGACAGGGATATGGAGCACCTGTCAGAGTACATAGTGGGGATTTTCAGATATCAGTCAGTTCATGAGGACAAGCCTGTGTGTGCTGAGTGGGCCCCAGCAAGCTCAGACTTCTTATGGTTCGCCGTTCCTTCTCCCCCAGGTGACATTGTAACTGAGGATGGAAATCGGTCCCCAACAGTCAGCCATACCTGTGTTTGAATCCTGTTTTTGCTGCTTCCTAATTGTGCATCTTGGGTGAGCTAGTTAACGTCTCAGCCTCAGTCTGCCCATCTGTAAAGTGAGGGTAGCTATACCCATCTAGAAGGGTATTGAAAAAATTAAACTAAGTCGGCAGGTGGAAAGCAAATTTTAAGTGGGGGTTGCTGTCCCATTTTGTTCACTGCTCTCATCCTAGCAGCTTATAGTCGATGCTCAATAAACATTTTGCGAATGATCGGGTCCCATGAGGCATGAGCTGGCAAAAAGAGGGTTCTCAGCAAAGGGCAGACCATTGCTCGCTGTCCGTTCTCCAGTGAGGCAGTCGGCTTAATGACCATCCCATCCCTCTGAGTGCGACCTCCCTTGAGGGCCGGCCCTGCCAGGACACTGGTGTGGAGTTCCATGTTGAACCCTCCGTCTTCATAGCAACTCATTGTGCTGGAAAGAAGGCGCTCTGGCCATCAGTCCAAGGTCAGCGTGAATTCCGAGTCTCCCAATTATGAGCTCGGTCCCCATTGGGTGACCATGGAGCCTCACTGAGCCTCGGGTTTTCGCTGGAATGACAGAGCTACTTAACTTTCTTTGCACGTTTGTTGGAGCTAAAAGTCTCTAGAAAATCCTGGGATATGCTAGGAATCCAGCAAGACACTCTCTACCATCAGCCCCCATGGTGAAAACTTGGCTCAGTCTCTGGTGACACCTACTGGTGTCCGGTCTGTGAGGAGAAGGAAACTGTTTTGGGCCCCGAAACAGTAGCAGTTGTAGGGTGCTTGGTGCTGAGCTTATCACACCCCCATGCTATAGCTAACGGTGACATCTGCAGGGTTTCCGGCTCCCACTTCTGCAGGGGATGGACTGCCCTGCAAGTCTGTAGCTGGAGGAGTCAATAAAAACACAGATGGATGTAAAGACAGCCAATTAAAGCCCTCTCCTGCCCTCCCCTTACTTAAAATGAATCCAGACTCAGACCCTCAGCAGCAAGGGCCCACGTGGTGTGGCCTGGCCCCTGGCAGTGTCCTCTCCCAGCCCGTTATCTCTGTCCCCTCTTCCGGGCACTCCTTCCATTCCACGACCAGCCAAGGCTTTTGCTGGTCCTTCTGCCTTGCACGTCTCTCTCCTGATGGCTCACATTCATCCTGGGCTCTCAGCTCACACTAAGGGCCACCTCTCCTAAGGCCACACTGATGGCTTACCCAGTGTGCGGCCTCTGTCCAGCCCCACGCTGCATAACTCTGCTTAGTTCCTTACAACAGTGCTCAACTCAAGAAATGAAAAGACAGGGCCAGTGGCAGGTCCTAGTTAAGTCTGCCTCTTCCCTTAGAATGGGAACCCCTCAAGGGCGGGGACCTGTCCACTTGAGTGGGACATCTGTCTTCTCCTGCCCTCAGACTGGGACTTATACTAGAAGGGCTCCTGGTTTCCAGGCCCTTGGACTCAGACTAGAGCTACTTCACTGGGGCTTTCTGGGTCCTCCAGCATGTAGATGGCAGATGGTGGGGCTGCTCAGCCCATCCATCCATCCACCCATCCGTCTACCCACTCACCCATCCACCTACTCCTCCATCCACCCATCCATCTATCCACTCACCCATCCACCTACTCATCCATCCATCCATCCATCCATCCATCCATCCATCCATCCATCCATCCATCCATCCATCCATCCATCCATCCATCCATTCCCATCCACCCATCCATCAAGGTTCCATATACATATATGTATATATGAATATAATATATGTGTGTGTGTATGAATATCTGTATTTATACATAGACACATACACACACATACACACACACACACACACACGTACTGTTTCTCTGGAGAACCCTAATTCAGCATCTAAACTGCCTCTTCTCCTATAATTACATACTATTTTTTTCTATATTTTGGCCAAAACATTGAGAGCAGAAATAGATCAAAACTTGGATACCTATCTTCTTACATCCTTTACTTTCCTATTCTTTAATTCACTGATTATTCAAATACACAACAAATATTGAGCTCCAGACAGATGCAGTCACTAATCTAGGGATGTGAGGATGGGACATACAGAGCTACATCCCACCAGGGCACAGGGATGGGTAATGCATAAGTCCCAGTCCTGCTCCCAGGAAGCTCTTGGGCTGGTTGGGGGGAGAAACGCAAGGAATAATATAAGGGCAGAACTTCAGAGGGAGACAGGTGCTTTGCAGAAGGCACTCCCTCCCCTAACTTAGAGCCTCGGTTCAGGGGCCTCCCCCTCCCCCTGCTCAGGCAGGGTTAGGGAGTCTGCTCTGGGCCCCGAGTGTTCGAGCACTTACGTCCTAGCCCAGATCAGGCCCGGGCCTGGAGCAAATGCTCAGGTGAACAGAATGGACCATTGTGATGCCTGAGCTGAGGGTAGAGCCGAGCATAAGGACAAGGGTGGCAGAGCACTGCAGACAGGCAAACAGCACAGTCCAGACAGAGGTCAGTGAGGAGCTTTTCACATGAAAGCAGAACTTCAGCAAAGGTGCAGAGTCATTATTGCTACAAGGAGACTTTTCACACAGCCCCTCAACACCTGCCACATAAGTGTGGCAGCCACCATGAGTTATAGTCAACAAGCAGGTCCCTTTCTCTGATCTGGTTCAGAATGTCACAGTGCTCATCCTCAAGTGATGAGTCATGGTTGACCTATGTCTACCCCAATCAGGACTACCTCATCCCTCTTTCCCAGCCTGCTTTGAAGCTAGGGATTGTCATCTAGTTAAGCAGCAAACCATAAGCAGAAATTTGCTAGAATTATACTGGAAAAATCTACTTTTTTGAAAAAAGAAAACTGAAGTGCCTGACCAGTGTGGCTCACTGGTTGAGCATTGACCCATGTACCAGGAGGCCGCAGGTTCGATTCCTGATTAGGGCACATGCCCAGGTTGTGGACTCAATTCCCAGTAGGGGGCCTGTGGGAGGCAGCCAATTGATATTGATGTTTCTCTCTCATCGATATTTCTTTCTCTCTCCCCCTCCCTCTCTAAAATCAATAAAAACATATTTTTTAAAAAGAAAGAAAACAGAAGTGACTGGGCAGGGTACCCAACCCGTTTTCTAAGTGTGGGATGTAGATGTGACATGTGGAGCTGCAGCAGCCATCCTGCCTCCACGAAAAAGAGCAAGAAAATCAGGAAGGTGTGGATCCTAACGTGCGGTGAATTGTTGTCAGCAACAGCTTATCCCTAGGCTTCTGGTCCTGAGAACAGTAATCTAATCCTTACCGTTTAAATCCCTGGCACTGAGATGTCTGTTATGACAGCTGGAGACATTTTCAGCCTTTTGTACCTTCGCTTCCAAGTGGACTGGACCTGGGTACTGGGTTTCCTCCTGGATTTCTGCATCTGATGAGAGTCTGGTGATGGGAAATGCCTTGTTTTCTGATAAAGGAATAAACTGATTGATTAGAATATTGTTGTCATCCAATAGCCAAAGGTTTAGCTGGTGATTTCTCAGGATCAGAGAAATAGGCAGTCCTTTTACCAAGAGAAGGATGATTTATCAGAATTCAGGATTGTGTTTAATGAGCTCATAGTGAGTTGGTTTTCTCCTTTGAAAGTGAGAGGTAGAAGGAAGTATCTTCTTACAATGAGCCTGGCCTCCAAGTAGCATCTTTTCCTAGAGCCATATATGTCTTTACCCATTTATCTTCATTCCCCTTAGATTTTGTGTGACTAAAGCCCTCCTGGAACCCTAGAGATGAAAAAAGATGCCTCTGCACAGGAGTGAGCTCCCGGTTACTAAAGGCAATCAAGCAGACGCTGGGTGCACGCTGTTCCCAGCCACTGCTCTGAGGAAAATGCTACCACAGCTACGAGGCACTGCTATCCCACAGCATCCAGCATCAACGCTGTGACCTGTGACAAGCCATTTTGAACAAACTGGAACTCATCTTCCTCAGCGTCAAATGGGAGGGTGTGTTGCACAGGTGGGAGGAGGGGGAGGCGTCTCTGAAGACTGGGTTCTGTCGCCCTTAGCTAGCCTTTCTGCTGAGCAGATGACCATACCCAGCCTCTGGGCCCTCCTTTGTCCCCATTTCTGACTGGCTTGCCTATTCCTCCAAGAGCTCAATGGCCATGAAAGAGAGTGCCAACATGGAGAGATGCCCTCTGGGCACTGGGATGGGTACTTCTCAGACAACAGCCATCTCAGCAGGTAGATTTCTTTTCTCATTGTACAAACGAAAAAACCCCACAAGAACATCCGGAGGTTAAGTAGTTAGGAGACCTGCTTTAAATAAATTCTCCCAAGTGGAGAGTCATATTTTAAAATTCAGGGGCATTCACAACCCAGTGTGGAAACTGGGGGCTGGGGGATCCTCAGGACCAGCAGAAGCAAGGGAAGGATGCCGGATGCCCGGCTGGGGACCAGGCAGGAAGCGATTCCAGCCCGCCCAGCACCTCACCTGAGGGCAGTTGCCGAGGGCAGCTCACCGCACAGAGATGGTGACGTTCCAAGTGGGCAGGGAAGGGGTGGCAGGAGGAGATGAGTCAGACAGCAGCAGACGCAGGGCACAGCTCCTGCGCTCTCGGAGGCAAGCCTGCCCACACCCGGATCGGCGGGAGGGTCAGAAGTATTAATAATCACAGTGGCCGCCAGGGGCTGACGCTCAGAGATGGTCTCCATAGTGGCCCTGATGGGACAGTGCAGAAGGGAAGGAGGGCACAGGCTCCGAGGCGTTAAGATGCTGCCTGAGGCTGCCCGGCGGGCCCACGGCAGCCCCTAGGCACAGGGTCGCCTGCCTGCCCCTCTGCCCTCGGGCAGCTCTTCTGTGGATCAGACCTCTGAGAACTTGCGTGTGGTCCCCACTCCTTTAGCCTGTTCATCTCACACTGCTCTCCGGATCAACGTGTTCATGGGCTCAGTCATTCATTTCTGCACCCAACACATACTGCTGGGGTGCGGCCTCAGCATCCCACACCAAGCTGAGCAGGGGACGGTGAAGAGCCAGGTTTTTGAAGACGGGCTTCTCAGAGGGGAAGTGAGGAGGCAGGGACCCCGCTACGGCTTGTAAAGGTCACTGGGGCCCGAATGAAGAGCCTCCTTTCCTTCAGGCTGAGCTTCGCTCGGCAGGTCTTTCTCCCAGACCAGCAGAACGGCAGGTGGGAGGCCAAGTCCACATTTCATACACGATTCACAGACCGCACCTGGGCCCAGTCCTCAGCGTGGGGTCTGGCTCACGGTAGTTGCTCACGCAATAAGGGGAGTGGATGCACCTCCACACGGCGA
The DNA here is from genome assembly GCF_054644295.1 of Miniopterus natalensis. Taxonomy (NCBI): domain Eukaryota; kingdom Metazoa; phylum Chordata; class Mammalia; order Chiroptera; family Miniopteridae; genus Miniopterus; species Miniopterus natalensis. The sequence goes on along the minus strand of NC_142096.1, from coordinate 41,534,762 downwards.
GCCGGGGCTGAGCTCCTCAGGCTCGTCCTTGGCCCGTGGCACCCGTGGCCTTTGTTCCCAGCAGCATGCTGTGTCGTGGGTAAGAGCGCTGAGGCGGAGAGAGACCTGCTGACTTGCTCAAGCTCAATAGCCAGCAAGGTACCATTTTGACTTCTGGGCCTCTGCCCAGTGACCTCAGACCTTCTAGCTGTGTGATCCACAGCCACCTGCGTCCTTTAGGCTGGAAGGAGGGGGGTGCCCATAGCCTCTTGTATAAGTTGGGGGTCACCAGAGAGTTTTATAGTGCCTCAGAGGCAGCCCGATGGGAGACAATCACCGGTAAAGAAGCCACTTGGCTCTAAAGCCACTGATTGCTGGCCATGCGGGCCCACAAGAAGGGTCACACGTGTCCCTCTCTCTACAAAATCTTTATCTGAGGAAGCAAATGCCCAGCAAGATGCGCATGGGTGGTGAGTCCGGAGGAGAGACAAGTCCCGGGTGCACCTGACAGCAGCGAGGGGCTGTCCACCTTGTCAGCAGGTCTCTGTCTTTGCAGTGTTGGGTGAACCAAGGCTGGAGGTGTTCCCTTCTCTGGGGCTACCATAGCAAAGTGCCACAGACAGTGGCCTAACCCACAGAAGTCTCTGGTCTCAAGTGCTGAGGTTGGGTGTCTGAGAGGAAGGTGGGGGCAGGGCACATGCCCTCCGGAGGCTCCAGGCAAAGGTCCGTCCTAGGCCTCTCTCTAGCTTCTGGAAGCTTCTTGCTTGTAGCAGAGTCTGTCCCATCTTCACATGGTGCTCTCCCTGTGTGCATGCCTCTCGGTCCAAAGTTCACCTTTATCAGGATGCTGGTCATGTGAGTGGGGACCCATCCTACTCCATCGGGTATGACCCCCTCTCCACTGGGCTGATTGCGTCCCTGTGAGGACATGTGCTGAGGGGCTGGGGCTAGGACTTCAACCTGTGCATGCTGGGATGACACAATTCAGTCCCAAATACAAAATACCCCCGTTTCTTGGCTTTGTTACACTTAGTGGTGCCTTTTGGGATAGAGGCTGCAGATACCATTCCCTAAACAGGGACCACTGGGGCCCAGCTGCTTCCACATGTTTATGACATGGCCCCAAACAGTCCTCAACGAATGAGAACATCCAGAGGTTCACCAAGAATGAGCCTTTCCCATAGGACGAATGTGCCCCCAAAGACTGCAGAGGCTGAAAGAACCCCAGTTGCTCCCAGTGCACATCCTACCCAACTCTCAAAATGAAACAAATGCTCCTCTCATGGGATTACATTTTAAATTCAGGACGTTACATGTCTCCTCGGTATTACGTCATGGACACTAAAGCCAAGAGATTAAGAGGCTCACCCTGGAAGCCTGTCAATGAGAAGCTTGACCTCAGGACCCCGAGTCCCGGAGCTGGCACGCCTTCTGAATTCCGCGGGCCACGTGGAAAGCATTCTATGACTTCCTTTAAAAAAAACAAGGGAGGACTCACCAGGAAGCAAGACCCCGGTCGCGGAAAATTCAGTGTGCTTGGCTACTGCTTGGCTTGTCCATGGGCCTCTGTACCCTTCAGAAACTCTGGCGCGTAGAACATGAGAATGGAGTTCTGGGGTGTTAACATTTCATCAGCGGCCCTACATCTACCACACTGAGTATAGAGCGAGAGCATGCTGTAGTATGAAAACGTGATGTTATCCAATGAGAAATCTCAATCGATTTAGCTCACGACACTTTTTTTGGGGAGACAGTTGACATAAACAAGTCTTATCTACCCAAGAATAACGCTGAGCACCAAAAGCACTGGGCACAGAGCTGTCTCAGCTCCTTCCAGGATCCTAATATCAGTTCTAATACTCTCATTTCAGAACTGTGTACAGAACCCCTTCTCGTGGGATATATGCCCTTTGATCACATCAATCACTTCCAAATTTGTGGACATTCTCCGTCTATATCTGTTCCTGAGATATCATCTTTTCTTCTTTATCTTGTAGCTAACACTCATTCTTCCTTTAAAATAAACTGCCAATGTTACCTCCTCCAGGGAGACCCCCTTGGTTTACCCAGGCAGGTCAGGGCTTCCTAGGGGGGCCTGCTTGCATTCCTCTTGACATTTGATCAGAGTGCACGGACATGTATGTGGCCTTATTATTTATTGACTTTGCTGGATCCCTACTGTAAAGGGCTGGATTGTGACTCCCTTCCCCCCAAAAGACATGTTGAAGTCCTAATCCCCAGTGTCTCAGAATGTGATCTTATTTGGAAATAGCGTAGTTATAGAGGCAATCAAGTTAAAATGCGATCACTAGGGAGGGCCCTGAGCCAACAGGGCTGGTGTTCTTCTATAAAGGGGAAATTTGACACAGAGACAGGCACACACAGAGGGATGACCACGTGAAGAGACAGGGAGAAGACAGCCATCTACAACCCAAGGAATGCCTCAGGCTACCAGAAGTTGGTAGAGAGGCCTAGAGCTGCCTCTCCCACTCAGAATCCACCGTGTGGCCAGCCATGTGAGCCCAGAAGCCACCCTCCCCTTCCTGGGCCTCTGCCAGCTTGTGGAGGGGAGTCCAGTCCTCAGGACTCCGGGCACACCAAGGGCCTGCCTTACCCACACTCACCTCTAATTAGGATCCAACTGGAGAAAGCACCATCCAGGCTGGGGCTGGAGTGATGGAGGAAGGCCTCTTCCTGTCCCTTTAACATGGCTGAGTGACAGGTGCAGCTTTCACCTGTTTAATGGAATTTGGCCTCAGGAAGGACGTGCGTTGAGTCATTTCTGGTAGCTAGCTGGGGCTATTATTAGAACTGATGTGGCCTGGATCACTGAAGGGAGTCTGCCTGCCATGGGAGGAAAATCTCAGACCTGGGCACTTGGAGGAAAGCCCTTACACCGGGCCTGCTGCTCACAGCTCATGGCCTGGCCTTAATTCCATCACATGAGGACAATAGCCTCAGTTTCCCCACAGGCAAGCTTTTGCGTGCTCAGGGGGCCTATGCCGACTCCCTGCTCTACTGTCGTGTTTGGCATCTGACGTCTGATGGGACCATGGAGCACGTGTGATAGTAGAGGACATTCCAGCAACATGTGTCCTCTGGTCCCTTTGGCACGTAGTGTTCACAGTGCCCACGGGCACCGAGTTTAATGGGTCCTCCCTGGGTGAGGCCTCAGTGAAGCTCATTCAGCACAGGAAAGCAATTCCACCTGCAGCTGATTAATGGGGCACTGCAGCGGGGGAGCCCCGCCGCACTGAGACCAGGACGCGTGCGCCACGCCCGAGGAGGCCAGCGGCATTCTAAGCAGCAGGAGGACCAAGGAAGCCCCTCAGGTCTCCCCTCGCTCAGCTTCTCCCTGCGCTAGTCGACCGCTCAAACGGAAGGCCAGGGAAAGAGGAGATGGTCACAGCCCCTTCCCTCCCAGCCCTCCTTACTCCTCAGCAAGCCCAGCGAATGGTGAGCGCCTCGAGAAACAAAACAAACACAGTGGAGTCTGTTTTCTGCAGTGTTTTCACTGTGCTGGGAAGAAAGAAATGCGATGCATGCTAATAACAGAAAAGTTTAGTTTTGCTTTACTTAGAATGACATTAAATGGCAGGTAATTACACCCCTCACCTGTGAAGAGGCCTCAGAGAGAAAAAGCTTCTTATTTTAGTATGTTTACTGGTGATCTTCCCCATTTTTTTAAACATAGGGCCCCATATGTTTTTTGTATTGGGCCCTGAAAATATGTAGCTGCCCGGAGTGGTACAAATATGGGGTCAGGTTTGAAGATTCTACTCAAATGATTCATAGTTCATGACTTTTAGTTATTTAAGATCTTACACAACTTGCGTGGAATGCTGATTATTTCACGTTTAAATACAAAGGTCACATGATACAAGTATTAAATTTAGCCCCACACATCCTGGATTCTTCTCTACCTTCAACCCCACATCCCATGAGCCCCAATCCTAATTCATTCTGAGCTTTCATCTTTCTCCGAGCCCACTGCTTTCTACCCACTGCACAGCCCAGAACAAGGCCAATATCATTTCACCAGGACTTTTTCTAGACTCCTCGTGGACTCTCTGCTTCCAGTCTTGGCTGGTTCACTCCACACCTGGCTCAGAGAGTGACTACTCAAAATGTCACACTGATCATGCCTCCTGCACCCCACCCCCGGTTGCTTAGAAGTCTTCCAGGGCTTCCCAGCACCTCTAGAGGGTGGGAACCAAACACCCCCACCTGGCCAACAGCCCAGGTCTGGTTCCCGATGCCACCTCCTCCACTTCATCCCCAGACAGTTTGGCCAACCCCTTCGACACCTCATGCTGAGCTCCTGTCATCCTGAAATACCTGCTACTCCCACAAGGAACCTGGCTCATTCAGGGCCCCTGGCCTTTGCGCACGCTCTTGAAGCCACATGGCATTTCCACTTAGGCCTGCTTAGCTTTCAGGGATCCTTCAAATTCAGGTCAGGTCTTGTCCCCTCCAGGAAGCCTCCCCCGACTTCCCAGCTGGGTGAGAAAATAACCACATGTTCCCATAGCATCCTAAATAACTCCCAGCTCCTCGTTTACCCATTATAATGACGGATTCATGTGTCTGCTCTTCGACACTGAACTCACACGTCAGAGGCTGTCTTGTTCATTACTGGAATCTGAGCTAACAGTAGGTCTTAGTAGATGAACAGCAAATGAATTTCTTTTTTTGTTTCCACCTGCTTTCTCTTCTCAACTTTCTATTAACAAGGTTGCCTCAATCGAAAAAACAAGAACAAAACTGTGCAGACGCCTTGAGGGATGAGTGAACACATAGGCCCTGCTCCCGCCTTCAGAGCTCGCCGTGTCCTGAGGGAGAGAAATGCGAGGTTAGGTTCCCCTGCACCTTCCCCTGACCTGCTCAGCATCTGAGCAACTAATCCCGCAGGGAAGGGGTGGGGTGGAGCCGGAAAAGACAGGTTTCCAGCAGACCTTCCAAGGATGCAGAGAGCAGCACGCAGGCGTCCGACGGGGTAGATGCGGCCCTTTGCGGCCACAAAGCAGCGCGTGGCTGACTTGGGTGAGTGAGGTGCCTTCTCAGCGCTTGCTAAGCCATCCCCTCCCCTCTGCATCTCCTGGCGCCTGGCACAGTTGTCCACTTACCTGGGAACACTTTTCGGTTTCATTCCCGCCCTAATTTGTTTCAGGCAGTTCATCCCTCTCGTGCCCTGTGCTCCCACCCAGCTAACTGCCTGCTGTTCAAAGTTTTCCTCTTTATTCAGGACCCAGGAAGCAGAGCTTTTAAACTGTGGCAGGATATACTAGGATACTGCTTTTCTTACCTTTTTTCCCTGCCCAAGAACTTGTTGAAGGGAAAATTAGCATCAGGTGGGGGTCTCTGTGATTTATTGGGATGTGAAAGGAGCCCCCACTGCCCAGGGCCAGGGCTTGGGGCATGTTCACGCCCTGATGGGGAGGGAGATAAACTCAGGCCCTGCTTTATTTTATTTTGGGTCTTTGAAGTTCCCAAATTATTTAACATGCTATAATGAATTCCATTTGAAAATGGAATCTGCAAGAAAGACTATTTGAAAGGATGCCTTGTAGTCATTTTCAGAGAATCGGATGGTGGGAGACAGCAAGGGGCCCTGCAGGCGCCTGTCCGCAGTGCGACCAGAAGCTCCAGGCCCCCCTCTGCCTGGAAGCCTTGTCACCATCCCTGACCAGCTCCTGGGAGGGTCAGGCTCCGTCCCAGGGACATCGCCCTGACCCTCCTCTCCTGGATCAACCTCAAAACCCTCCTCCTGAGACACACTGTGGCCCTCACCTTGCTGAAACAAGATGTTTATCTGTTACTGTGCTTATTTCTGGCCTCCCCTCAAAATAAATTCTGTAAATCCCAGGGAAACAGGGACTTTGTCTTGCTGTTCACACTCCCTCCATGGAAGGCGCCCAGACACGTGGTGAAGAACATGGAAGAACAATGTCTGGGCAGAGTTTAGGGTAGAAAATACTTCTTCACATGAAACAACAATGATACTGATATTAATAAAATAATAATCCTTACCGGATTATTGCCTATGAAAGAAGTCTTAGGTGTTAGATAAAGGGACTTCCCTGTGTCAAATGATCTAAGCTTTGCAACAGTCCTACGAGTCTCATATCACTTTTCCCATTTTACAGGTGAGGGAGTGGGGGCTCAGAAATGCGGGGGACTCACCCGAGTTAGTACGGACAGAGCCCAGTGCGCCAGCCCTCACTCCAACGCTAAACCCAGTGGCCCCCTGCCTGTCACTCCTTACGCAGCGCTACGCTGGGCTCTGCGTCTTAGGGCAACAGGCCCAAGGTCAGGCTCACTAGAACTGACCGCGACACGGGGTACATTTCATGGGAAATAATCTACATGGTCTCTACTGGGTGCCCTCTGAGAATACAAACCACCTCGGCAGGGGCTTGTGTGGGGAAGGAGCCCCCAGGACACACAGACAGGTGGACACAGGTCTGCAAGGGCAGCTTGCCCACCTGCTGCCGGGGGAGGTGGGGGCTGGGTGGGCACGTTTGAGGGAGGGAACGGTGACAGCAAGGTCCAGGAATAACAATAGTGAGGCAGCTTTGACTCGCTGTGCGACGCTAAGGACTTTCTGTGTTCTGCTTCTGCTCGTTCCCACCACACCTGGGAGGCTGCGCTCCGTGTCCAGCGAGCCGGGAGACCTGATGGAAGAGGCCACGCCGCCAGCTGCCGGGACACAGTGCCAAGGCCACCCTCCGCCAGCCTCTCCAACGGTGCCACTCCTCCCCAGGGCACACCACGGCCTGTTACAATGTTTAAAGTGACTGGGTGAGCACAGGTGTTTCTCTCGTTCTTCCGTTTAATATAAAGTAATTAACTTAAACTCTGCCAAACAAAAAAATTTAAATGAATTAAAAAAACACACCAAAAAAAAATAAATAAATAAAGGAGAGGAGGTAGGAAGGAAAACCAGAGGTTGCCGTTTCGCTCAGAGGGCTGACGCCTACGTGCAGATGTTAACAGGAGACACCCGATCACAGCAGCCCGGCCTTGACCCTGGCCTCGGCCTCCACTGCTGCCCAAAATTTGTCAGAAAGCTCGGCTTCTGCATGTCCCCCTCGCTGTTTCCTACAGAGAAATGGGTGTTACACGTCTCCTCACGTTGTCATTTGTTTTTCACGGTGAATGTGCTTTTGAACATATCTATTCTGCTCTGTTTTTCAGCTTGATTGAGATTTAATTGATATACGTAGAACGACACACATTTGATGTGTACAGTTGGGTGAGTTTGGACAGATGCCAAGGCACATATATCATGTCTACCAAGGTAGCAGACATCCGTCGCCTCCAGAGTATCCTTGCGTCCCTTTGTGTGTGTGTGCGTGTGCGTGTGTGTGTACGCACACTTAACAGAGACCAACCCTCTTAATTCCAAGGTGCACATTGCAGTACTTTACCTGTAGGCATGTGCTGCACACAGATCACTAGCATAACGAACGTCATGCCTGTTGAACGACCCCCCATCCCCCCCACTCCGCAGCCCCTGGCAACTTCCAGCATCCCTCTGCTTCTCAGGCTACTCAGGCGCCTCCCACGGGGCGTCCTGCAGGTTTGTTCTTCTGTGCCCGGCTTGTTTTGCTCTGCGGAATGGGCCCCAGCTTCATCCCTGCTGTCACAAACAGCAGGAGTTCCTTTTTCAGGGCTGAATTCTTGCACTAGCCACGTTTCAGGTTTACTGTTTCTGTTCAGCGCAGTTCGCTGGAATTCTCAGCCCTGCCCTTAAGGACCGGGCCTGAGGGTTTTGAAATGCTAAGTCATCGGGGTTGGTTTCTGTTGTCTTTCTTTTTCCATTTGAGTTTGTTGCTTAACACAGCTGGTGATGTTTGGAAATGACTGTCTGGCGTTGCAAGCGGAACGCTGTGGCGCCTCTGAGGGTGCTGCCCCCCAGGTAGGGCGCGTGGGCTCGGCTCACCCTGACCCAGCCAGGGGCTGAGGTTTCTCCCTAGGCTTATAAGGCTATTGTGACCTTAGGTTCATCCCAACTCATGGGTTTCAAGTGATAACCTGGGGGCGTGATAGGACCCCTCCTCCTTTGCAGGCTGTCAACTCAAAGTTTTGAACTCTCGGCACTTGGATGTCCCCTGTGTTCAGTGGCTCTTGGCTGCACCCAGGGCCCGTTTTCCTGCTCACTGTGAGGACGTCACTGCTCTGGGAGAAGCCGGCCGAGGGCTGGGCCCCTGCTTGGTGCCCAGCTTCGCAGGGGATCTTGGGTCCTAAGTCCTGACTGTCTCTGCAGTCCCCGACTCCATCTTCTCTCTGTCTCCCAGCCCCATGCGGTTTCCCATCCTGGCGGAGTCTCTGCCAGGCGGACTCTCCTACACTTAGCCGGGAGCAAGAACGAGCCAACATGCTGAGGGAAAAGCAGGTAGTGCGGGCTTTTCCTGCATTTCCCTCTCTCAATAACCTTGCTCTCCAAACCCGAATCTTGCTCTCTGATACCTCCCGGGGGCTCTCAGCGTGGCACTGGGCTCCCCCTCTCGGAGCCCTGAGCGCCGGTCTCCCCAGCAGGAGTCCTCAGCGGAGCTGTAGCAATGGAGCTGCGGCCTCCAGAAAAGGGGCTACAGGGAGAGGTGGCAGGCGGGGTGGGAAACGTGGAGTGAGGAAGCCCGGTGCGACGCAGGCAGGACCTGAACAGGGCAGGATGGCTGGCAAGCGACGCTGGGAAGGCAGGAGGCAAAACGCTGGGGGCCTTGAGTGAGAAGCAGAGTCAGCAGTGTGACCAACGGGGCACATCCAGGAGCGCTCTCACGGGTGGTCCTGAGGGTGACTGTCCACTGTGCCCGAGTGGGGCAAGACCAGAGGAGTTTGGGGACAACCTGGAGGTTAGCATGGGGGTTTAGAGAGTGTAGTGGTGCGTTTTCAGGGGGCTGGGGCAGAATTAGGCAGCCAGAGCGGGAATTTCGGGGGATGTGGTGAGTCTTTGCTGAGCTTCATGTTGCAGCTCCTTTAGACTCAGCAGGCCGGTCACCAGCTGTATCAATCTTGGGACATCTGCACCTCCTGAGAGGGACAGGACTGCCTGGTGGGTGTCCTGAGAGTAAGAGGCAGGGGCACGTAAGAATGTCATTTCCCATGCACACATCACAATGACCAGTCGGTGTCTGCTTTCCTCGGGACAGTGGTTCCTGCCTGGAAGCAATCCCCTGGTAGTCGTACAGATTTCTCAGAAATTACAAAGGTAATTTCACAGCCTGAGGGGGTGTGCGCTTTGGCTCAGAGGGGCGCTCACGCGGGCTAATCGCACGGGAGCAGGAAAATGAACCAAATGCCCTGATTAGAGTAGCAGTAGCCCTGCCACACTGGCAGACTCATGTGGGTGTGGCGATCTGGTTCTCTCCCTCTAGGCAGACCTGTTGAAAGCCATAAAGAATGCCTGGCCCTGGGACTAAATCCATAGAAGAATTACAAATTTGGGGAGATAATCAGAGACAAGTACACAGATACCTACGTGCATAGATGTTTCTTACAGTGTCGTGTGGGAGTGAGACCGGAAACAATTAAAAAGGCTTGAGGTGGGGGAGCTGCTTAAATAAGCTGGGATATAACGAAACAATGGATGAGCCTGTGATGATTTCAGTTTATATTTGGTAAAATAAGTAATGATATGTGAAACGTAGACAATATTCATTTTACAAAGCAGATCGAAAAAGTATCATTAAATGTGTGTGGGAGGAGTGTGTGTGTGGGAGTGGGGTGTGTGGTGTGTGTGTGTGTGTGTGTGGAGGGGTATGTGGGGTGTGTGTGGGGGTGGGTGGTGGTGTGTGTTTGGAGTGTGTGGGGAGTGTGTGTGGGGGGTGTGCATCTCTGTACACATGGTATACGAAGTGTGTGCACTCGTGTCTGTGTACATGTGTGTGTACATGTGTGGGTGCATGCAGGTATAGGAAAGAGATTGGAGAAAATTTTTAACATTATTTATCCAAGAGTGATGGTCCTTATATTTTGAATTTTCTACTTACTCTACAGTGAACATGTATCATGTTATACTTACACAGAGTATAGTTTGTTTGGTGCTTTGTAATATGTGTTGACACATTTTATTTTATTTTTATTTTATTAAATATGTCTTTATTGATTTCAGAGAGAGGAAGGGAGAGAGAGGCAGAAACATCAATGATGAGAGAGTCACTGATTGGCTGCCTCCTGCACGCCCCTGACTGGGGGTTGAGCCTGCAACCCAGGCATGAGCCCTGACTGGGAATAAAATTGCGATCTCCTGGATCCTAGGTCAATGCTCAGCCACTGAGCCACTCCTGCTTGGGTTGTGCTGACACATTTTAAAACGTGACATAAGGATATTGAAAACAGTTTGAGACAACAGAGTATCCTAGAAAAAAGCTCCTGAAGCAGCTCAGGCCTAGTTAAACCAAGACGGCCGAGAGATCTCTCCCTCCTGGGTCTTGGGTGTAGAAAAGCTGTTTACCTTTGAGTTCCGTTTACTGGAAACGGGACTAAGGACAATCACCTGACAGATAAAATGTAAAGCACCTCGCACATCACTGAAGCTGAGAAAGGGAGCTGCTTTTATGATGTTAGAGAGTAACAACATCCCAGCTTCCTCCAGCGCAGACTCCTGCAGGTGGGGTTTTGTGACTCAGAGCCAAGGATGCTGGCTGTGTGGCCTGGGCTCAGGGCACGAGCTGCTGGGGTGCTGGGAGCTGGGGTCAGGGGCTGAGACTCCCCAGCGCCTGCTGGCCTGCACCTGCCTCTAGACGCTCGTTCCCCCTGCTCTGTGAGACCTTCCCTGCTGGGTTACTGAGCAGTCAGGGCACAGCGCCGCCTCTGTCCTCTGGGTGAACAGGGAGCGCTCTGCTCGCTTCCCTTTTCTTCACTCTTTATCCTTGGAGACAATGGCTTGGTGGCCTCAGATACGACTTTAAATATTCAAACACAAACTCGCAGGTGGCGCCACTTCGGAAGCCCTCTGCCCAAGAACTGCATTGTGTTTCAAGTCCTGGTCTGGCAGCCAGACGCCTCACTTCCAGGCCAGCCCTCGCAGCGCCCTCGCAGCGCCCTCACAGCCCGGCGTCTCTTTGCACCCCGGTTAAATCCAAGCTGCCCTGGCTCAGCTGTGATTCGGGGTGAGTCACTTCCTCTCACTGGGCCTTGGCCAAGTCTCAGACCTCCCCACCCGGGAAAGCCTTTATGCATCATCTTGTCCAAAGTCCTCATTTTATCAGATGAACAATCACTCCGCCTCCAGCCCAGTGGCTCCGAGGGCCCATTGATCAGCCTCGGCCCACTCTCCGCCCCCGGGAGGAGCGACTGCTGTAGCGTCTCGGGCCCAGAGGCGGCCAGTGACTCATGAGCGAGGAGGGGCCTCCCTTGAATAGTCTATCAGTGTCTGTGTGCCAAGGAAATTCACCAGCATGGGCTCTGACGGCCGCAGGAACTGGCTTTCTGGTCTCGGCTTTCTGAGAGCCACATGTGTGGTGTCGGTTTCCGGTCTGACTATCATGCTTTGGTCCCTGTTCTGTGCTAAGTGCAAGATATGCTAATGCTTGGCATCTAATTCCCAGTCAGTGCTTTGAGAACATAACTGTTACCCTCGTTTCAAGGAAATAGAGATTAGATTGAGAGGTTTTGAGATGACCAGCAGCCTTGCACAGGCAGTGAGTGGCCTGTAAAATGTACTGGGTGATTGTTATTAAAATAAGCTGGAGAACTTCTCATTTTTTCCTTTATAAGCAAGGGAACTGAGGCTTAGGAGTGGTGGGTAACAGGTGCGAGGTTTGCCGAGCTGAAGAGGAGTCCCCGGACTCAGACCTCCTGCCTCAGGCCCAGGACTTCGCCTCTCCTTGACGTCCTTCAGCATTTGCTCTGCAATGCCTGCTTGATGCCTCTGCCACCAGGCTGCCTCTGCCCCTCGTTTTGGAAACTAGCCCCCTCTCCTGCATTCAGTGTGTCCCTAGATCTAGGCACACCCATCCACAGGTCCCAGGTTCTGCCTCAGTGACAAGATCAGGGATGACCCCAAGAGACAGGTGCGGTCTGAGCCGGGGATGTGGAGAGAGGACGAGGGGGGTGTAGACCCAGATGGCCCCAGTAAGAGAGGAGAGGGAGGGGGGCTGCTTTTCTGAGTGCTGGCAAAGCAAGCTCCAAGCTTTTGTTCGTTTTTTCTCATCTTGATATTTTTGGTCGCCGCCCTTTCCCCTGTCACCGTCTTTGGGAATTACTCTGTCTTCTTGGTTCCTGAATGGAGTGCTTGCAACAGCGCTGGCGTGAGATTTGCCGCCCTCCAGGTCAGACTTCATGTCGGACTATATGGCATGTATACTCCGAGCGAAGGGGCGCACGGTGGGTGCTTAAGAAAAGCAGTACTTAGGGGAAAATTTAGTGATAAATGCCCACGTTAAGAAGAAAGATCTCAAACAATCCAACTTTACATTCTCCAGGAACTAGAAAAATAAACTGAGCCTGAAGATGGCAGAAGGAAGTAATAAAGATTAGAGCAGAAATAAGTGAAAAATAGACTAGAGAAATAGAAACGGTCAATGACTCTAAGAGCTGTGCTTTTGAAATAGAATTGACAAAATTTCAGCTAAACTAAGAAAAAGAGAAAAGACAGAATAAGAAACGAAAGAGGAGACATTACAAGTGATGACACAAGAATACAAAGAATCATGAGTGACAACTATGCAAATGGAATGGGGGGGAAGCTGGGAAATTGTTTTTCACCAGGTATAAACTTCTGTTAGGCAAGATGAAAAATTCTAGAGATCTGTGTACAACACAGTACCTGTGGTTAACAACACGGTACTGTCTACTTTAAAGTATGTTAAGAGGATAGATCTCATTAAATGTCCTTGGAAAACAAGACCCCACAAAAGGACACAAGGACATTTTGAGAGGTGATGGGTGATGTGTTTAGTATCTTGGTTGGGGCGATGGTTTCATGGGTGCATGCATATGTCCAAACTCATCAAGATGTGTTCAGTAGATGTGTGCAATTTTTTTTGTATATCAAGTAGACCTCAATAAAGCAAATAAATAAATATGTTGAGTAAATGAGTGAATGAATGAAAGTCCTGACTTCCTTACATCCAGGTTGTGAACTCAGGTGCTCAGAGGACCGAGAGGCGGCTGTGGAGAGACCACAGACTGGCATCAACAGGCCTGACTTCAGTGCTGGCTTTACTCATTCATGGCTGAACTATTTCAAGTCTGCTTCTTTTTCTCTAAAATAGTTTGGACCTGTATGGTTGTTGGAGGGTAAGTGGTAGAAGAACAGTGTAAACAAAAGCTGTTTTTATGATTTGCAACATAATGAAGAAGATGACAATGATAAAATGTGGTCAACAGTCGTGACCTGGGTTGGCTAAGTCATCAGAGGGGCAGGGTTAGGGGCTTGGTGGTGGAATGGCCCCCCCGTAGACCCTTCCCAGATGTTTAGTCTCTGATATTCAGAAACATAATAAAATAAGCACTTGGAGGTTGTTGGCTGCCTTCTGGGGGCAGGTGACTCATCCTCGTTTAGAATGATGTGTGTGTGGGGGGGTGGATTCCACTGGGATATGCAATCTATGGGCAGAAAAAGATGTGGGCTGGTTTTGTTGCCTTTTCTAAATTGTGCTGTTTTCCACTGAGTTCTATTTCAGCGGATTCTGAGAAATCCTCTGCCTGGAGACCAGAGCCAGACTGGGGGGAGGAAACTGGGCACCGTCACCTCTTTCTGTGCCCGCAGTGCCCTCTAGTGGCTTGGAGTCGGAGTCCACACAGGTTTCCTCTGCTCAGGTGTTCCTGCTGAAGGGATGATCCTGAGGGGTCCCCTGTCCTCTTGGCTGTCCTTCTTCCCTGGGGACCTGGAGCCCTAGGGAGGGGAAGGAAGAGAGGTAACCCTCCCATCGTGTTCAAACGTGGGCTCATGCATGGATTTCGGCTGTGCCACAAACTTGCTGGGTAACCCGTCATTAGCTGCCTAGGCCCTTGGAGCCTGTTTCCTTACAATTGTGTTGTGAGGGGGAAGGGGGCAGATAATGCATGTGGAAGCACCCTGAGCATTTTCTGACACCCAGTCGACTCACATTAAGACATCAGTTACCTTGACCTCAATATTTTCCTATCTCTGCTAGATGAAATAAAGTTCAGAAAAAGTGAGGTCTTAATTCTTTCAACAGATGTTCACTGAGTGCTAAAGAGTGGTGAGTTCACAGATCTCTAAAAGTGTGTTCTACCCCCAGGGAGCTCAAGCCCAACTGAAAGAAGGAGCTATGCAGGGAAATAACTTTGTTTTTAAGCTGGTTCATGAAAATTAATCTTTTTTTTTTTTTTTAGATTTCATTTAATTTTTTAAATCTTTGTTGAAAATATTACTGATGTCCCCCATTTCCCCCTCCACCCAGCCGCTGCCCCACACTATTGTCTGTGTCCATGGGCTATGAATATATGCATATTAGTTCTTTGGTTAATCTCTTCCTGCCTCCCCTACTCCCTTCCCTCTGAGATTCGTCAGTCTGTCCCATGCTTCCTGGCCTCTGGTTCTATTTTGTTTGTCAGTTTATTGTGCTCATTAGATTCCACATATGACTGAGATCATATGACACTTGTCTTTCTCTGGCTGGCTTATTTCCTTAGCATAATACTCTCCAGGTCCCTCCATGCTGCCCCAAAGGGTAAGAGATCCTTCTTTTTGACAGCTGCGTAGTATTCCATGGTGTAAAGTTAACCTTCCTAATGTTCCCCTAAGCTCAGTTAGGCCATGTTCTCATCATTATCCCAGAAAGGAGTTAATGGTTCTAATGACCATCCCCAGTCCACAGGGTACATCAGGGAAGGAGGTGGCCGTGGTCACAGAGCAAAGCGCTGTAGGGTTAACTAAATCCTTGGAAGCCGATTTCAGTGCTAAAAGAACAATTAGGAAATGGAATTAAGTATGCCATAGCCTTTGATCCCGTATTATACTCTCAAGAAGTTATTCTAAGCAAATAATTTAGATAAAAATTCAAGAAATTAATATCATATGCAGAAAATATTGCTTTTCGAGGCCTTTGTGAAGTACAAAGATCGATATAATTCTACTAACATTAGATCATCTCTGTCAGGTGGACTATTATGCAGCCGTAGGAAATTAGGAAGACACTAAAAGGTGGTGATTTGTATACAATTATGATACAAACATAGAGCAGAATTCGCAGCTACACCCGTTTCCACCTGAAAAGCACGTGTACACGAGGAAGAAGCTGAAGTACCAGGGCATGCGATTTGGGATACGAATGTCTGGCTAAAATACAGACAGTGTATTCTATATAAAGATAGGGGACAAACTTAAAACTTCAGTTTATCCTCAGTGGTGCAAGAGTGAGGACAAACGCGACGTGCTTCAGGCGGGCAGCCGTCTCCCCTGAGCTGGGCCCTTCGCGCTCCCTCTTGGAGCTGGAGACACCCTGGCCAAGGGCGAGCGCGGGAGCCACCGGACGCAGACCGTGTGGGCGTCGGGGACCCCGGTTCTGGTGCCAACATCCGAGACCCGAATCTGCACCTGTCTTGCTGCCTGACCTTGGGCAGGTGACGTAAATCCCCTGTGACTCAGTGTCCTCGTTGGTAAAGTTAGATGCTAACAGGACCCGTCTTAAAGGGTTCTTGTGTAGGTTCCACTAGTCCACGCTTGGAGGGAGGTTAGAGCAGGATGTCGGGGGAGTGTTTTCACATGTCCCACCCCTCCCCCTCCCCCACCCCTCCTCCCCCTTTCCCCCCTCCCCCCTCCCCCTGTGGTTCCGGTTCAGAGAGAGGAGGAGGGGCGCCTGCAGCGAGGCGGGAAAAGGCCGGGGGCAGGACAGCGCTAGCTCCTGAGCTCCCAGCGTCCTTGGATTTGCGGCCTGTGATGTTCTGAGGCAAGGCTGTCGTGGGGTTTAAGTGCCCGGGTGGACTCCGGATTTTATCCCATAGGGGCCTTAGAGACTAACAGGGGAAACTTGGGGACAAGCGGGCAATGTGTCCCTAAAGACACGTTTATGTCAGCAATAAAAACTCAGATTTGGTTGAGAACAGCATGACCAAGAAGCCATTTCTTCAGCATCTTCACTGAAATGCATATGGCAATAAATAAAACCTCACATGGATTTGATGCCCCAATTTCACGCTTGTGACACTGGAAAAAGTTCAGCAAGCAAATAAAAAAAATTCAGCTGAATTTTATTGAGTTAGTTGACTCAGCAGCAGACAGGATTTTGGATTGCACAGCCACAAGTTCATTGTTTTTATGGTTTTCTTCCATTTTACTGGGACCATAAACCTGACAGGGCATGAGCATGAGGAGGGGTCATAGCTGAAACCAGTCAGCTGTCCTGAGTCCCGGGGGTGCCGCTCTGCTGCGACGGCTGTTCGGGGTGGCGCATGAGCTGTACAACAGAAGGTCAAGGCTCAGTGCAGTGGCTCACCATGCAGGTGAGGGGCTGCTTAGATGACGGGAATGGAAACCCAATACATTCGGAGGGTCATAGCAATGCAGGTTCACAGCCATCCGCTGAGGATGTGCGGGGCCACCACCAGAACCCCAGACGAGTCTGGTTCTAGGCCTGCTTGTTCTAAATCCAGATCCCCCAATATCCCTAATATGCCTTTGTCCAATTCCAAAGCATTGCTCTGTGTCTTCAAGTCATCGGAAGCGTAGAAAGATCCTTCCCACTCTGCTGTGGACTGGAGCGGCGGCCTCTCAGAGGTTCGAGTGACCCCAGCTCAGACATGGGCACAAGCAGCAGACAGTGACTAGGAGGCACCCACTGGCACCTGGCTTAGCCCCGTCGAATATGCACTCCTCACAGTGGGTGAGAGTCCTGCATTGGGCATGGCTCCAGGTGCCTCCTAACATTTTATTTTTCACATTCAGTGGTTATAGCAGGGGGGCAAAGTGAGTTACAGTCTCCAGGTGTGTCACTGGTTGGACAACTACTTACTGAGTATCTGCCAGGTGCCACAGCTTTGTTAGATGTTGCATAGATCAAGAAAGATCCATTCTATTGATTAGTTGGTGTGACGAACTCAACACTGCTCCAGAGGTTAGAAAAAAAGCTAAACGGAACTGATCCCACTTCTTTTCTGGAAAGACCTGATGTCTAGAAGAGGAAATAAGAGTGTCCAGGGAATTGCTACTTAATGAATGGAATGGGGTGAGTGCTCTGATAGCCCTCTGGGTTACCTCTATGGGAGCCCATATCTAGGGCACCTACATCCTCTTGGGCAAGAAGATCCAGATCCAGAAAGCTTCTTGGAAGAGGCATTTGAGCTCAGTAAAATTTAGCTCAGAGTTTCTCAACTTTAGCACTATTGACATTTTTTGGCTGGATAAATCATTGTGCAGGGCTGTCCTGTGCATCATAGGAGGTTTAGCAGCATCCCTGGATTCTACCCACTGCAGAAAACCAGAAAGTGTCTTCAGGTCCCCTGGGGGAGGGGGCAGGACACCATTGTGGTGAGAACCACTGATCGAGCTACTCGAGACAGGCGGCGAAGAATCTGTAAAGCATAAGAACTTCAGCAGGTAGTAGGGAGTCCTTGTGAAGGTTCTGACAGAGAAAGGTGGTGTTGCGGAGAGGTCATCCTTTTGCTATGTACTCATAGAGCAGAGGCACTCGTTAGTGGTGATGTGCCCCTTGAACTCAGCTCCTAATTAGAGAGGAGATCTTGAGCTGGCCACGGTCAGATCTGACCCCAGATGGCTTCCCTACAGAACAGTCACAGCAAGACCCCGACCTCCTGCAGGTCCTGCTTTGCCAGGTGCTCTGTGATGTCAGTGTCCCTGATTTCAAAGTGACATGGGCTTCCTCTCAGTGTGAGCAGCACGTGAGCCAAGGGGCTTTGAATCAGAACCTTGATCTTTCTCTGATGTTTTTCAAAGTGAGGCTCTGTTTGAAATTGAGATTCAAAGATGTTTTGGAGCCAAAAGTAGACAGCAGATGTCATCTAGGTCCATTACTATATGGATGGGCTGTGAAGAGAAGGGAGGGGCTCAGATGAGTGAGTACCTTCCTCAAAACCCGTCTGTCCCTCGGGGACGACTAGGTACAGGCTCCATACACTGAAGAGGATTATACTTCCTTGGGGTAACAGCGCAGGTGAAATAAGAGGTGTGGGATGGACAATCGACACACATTCTCTCTGAATGACTACAACAGGGGCATTGGCATTGGCATTGGCAGGATGAAGATCTGTGGACTGAGAAATTGGTAGGCCAACACTGATTTTATGGGGGATAGATTAGTGATTTCTTGCATAAAAGAAGGCATCACCATCTCTCCCCGAGCAATCACTGTGTGTCATCTAGTCTCGCTATGAGCATTAGCCGACCCCTTCAAGCTCCCTACTCTCTAGAGAAGATACAACTCATCTGAGGTCACACAACTAGCAGTGACATGGGTATGCTGTCTGACTGACTCCAAATTCCCTACTCTTCATCTCTGTGCTGGCCAAGGCTCATTCCACTCCCACCTTCGAGACATCTTTTAAGGGCTGGTAGAAATACTGACATTGAAAGTCCTTTTGAAATGAAACCATGATTCTGAGTTAAAATACCAGGATCCCCTGGAGGACTTGGGTTCCACCCCCAGAAATCAATTTAGGTGACCTGCTGCTGGCCCAGGGATTTTAAACAGCCCATTAGATGTATTATTTGGCACCCGCATTTGGAGATGTGGGTGATGAATGAGTTTGGATAAACATATCTGAGAAATCCTGCTTGTTCTAGGCTGGCTTCATCGGTGCCCCCGTGGCCTATTCTTAGTCTGTGTGTTAATGTGCATTATTCATGGTCTCCAAGCTGGATAACTGGTTGAAGGCCTTCTATTTTTACAGTAATTAAAGGGTTTAGGAGAAAATAAATTTAGCTGCTTATGTGCCCTCAAATAGCCTTGTAGGTTGTGGGCAAAATGCTGAGAGCTGGAATAAATAAAGGCGCCTCAGATCCTGTCCATGGTGCTGACGGACACATTAGGGAATTTTGGGTTCACGGGAGTGAGTGACCATGCGGCCTTAGGCAAGTAGTGTCACCTCCCCGAATGGGAGGGCCAGGATCTGAGTGCAGGTCCTTCTTACGTCAGGGATGTGTCCTGATGCCTCTTTGCCCAGCAGTTATCTGTACAAATCACCACCAGATGGCTTATGCTGTATCTTCTTCCAGACAAAACAAACTCTAGAATAACCTTGCATCCTAACAAGGAAACCATGTCTGTGAGCATCGACAATGAAAGCCGACACTGAACTGAAAGAGACAAGACGACTTCACCTGGCTGTGTCTTCCAGGTCTTGCCCCTTGAGGCGGCTGTGGGTGCCCACAGAGCCCGGACCCAGAGGGCTGAGAGTGGGGTGGGTGGTAAGTTTCTTTCTTGGTGTGAGCCCTCCACAGGGGCAAGAAAGAGAGGGGAATTTAGATGAGATCTCAGAACCAGAGGCTTCCTGGAAAGGTGAGGGGTGTGGACCGAGGAAAGAGGCAGCCTAAATGTGGGTGATACTGCTGAAGGGGCCGGTGAGCCTCCATGACCTTGGGTTAAACATGAGCGTGTTGCTTACACGCGCACAGCTCTTGTTGGCTCTCAGTCTTTCATCTTCACTATCTGGTTTTATCCCCTTAACCTCATGAGTAAAGCAAGCTGGAAATACTAATTTTTGTTTTACAGAAGAGATAGGGGCTCAGACATCCTCCCCTTGATAAACTTGCCCAATGTCATTATGATGTCAGTATCCAAAGTATTTTCACAAGCAGAATCTGAAAGCATCACCAACTCCCTGTAACAGGTGTGCGCCTGAGTTTTGGGAGGTCGTGTGACTCACTCTGGCTGGCTAATATCTCTTCGGATTCAGAGAAGTGATGTGCTTGTTAAGTTAATCACACATGAGTCATCAGTTGAAAAACACCTTCAATGAAAAGCCTGCATTCGAGGTATTTGTCTTTCTCTGAGCCACAATCCTTGTCCTCAGCAGTGACTAAATAGGTCCTGTAGCCCCCATGAGGCCCTGCCCTCGGCTCCTAGCTAAGGGGGCCCATTCAGACTTGTTTCCAACAAGACTGAGCAATGACTCATCCTTTGTGGAGATTAGCTAATGTTTTCCACAATGCTTTATAGTCCCCAGTAATACCCACCTTTGTGATCATTTGGGAGCAATGGTAAGTCACATTTTATTACTTATGAGTCGAACTCAGAGCTCAGGTGACTTGGCCAGGGGCACAAAGGTAGATGAGAACTCTAGCCCGAGCACAGTGGTTCTGAATCCACATATCTACACCAGGGTTTCTCAAAAGAGAGTCCACAAGCTGATCACCTGCCAGCAATAATTTCTGGTGCTTATTAAACTCCCCAGTCTTTGTTTCATACAAGATGATACTCAGTCAGGATCTCTGGGCTGGGGCCTGGGATCTGCTTTTAAAACTCGCCAGAAGTCTTCACGCACGGTCAGTGTCGAGAAGCCTCACCTTTCCACATAAATCCACCGCACCAGGGCACGTGTTTTTCACTTGAATGTTTTCCTTCCACTTTCAGCTCCCTTTCCCTGCAACGACTTTCAGGAAGACCTGTCCTTCATCCCACTTGATAACTCCTAGTATTTACTGTGCCATAATATGTGCCCAGAAGGAGCTGAATTGTCCCTAACCTCAGTGACTGAGAAGAGAGGTGTCAGCAGCCCCAGGGAACAGGTGTGGCGGTGAAGGCTTAGGAAGGACCAGGAACTTGCGTGAGCCCTCGCAGCTCGCGGGAGAGGGGTGTGAATGCAGACGGTCTGATTCTAACATCCCGTGCTGAGCTGGATCGCTCCGAAGGACAACACAGCGTGTTTGTTGAATGACTGAGAGAAGGAATCGGTCTGTACTCGGGGAACTCTTCTATCCCAGTTCCCTTATCCCAGGTTGAATGATGGGGACAGTGAGACCTGCCGTGGGGCCGCGAGCAGGAGGTGCTGTTCGGTGTGGCGCGTGGAGTCCGGGTGGCTGCCATTCGGTGCTCAGCCTTTCCCGCCCCCTGAGCTGTGCTGCCCCCGGCTGGCAGCAGGGTTTCAGGGGCAGAACCGCACTGGGAGTGCCAGGAGACAGTGAAAGCTCGAGAGGTACGGGCGTCACCCTCCTGGAGCCAACAAGCAGGCCTGGCAGCCCTGCCTCCTCTGGGACCCCCCAACAGGGGAAGCGGGCGGGCCAGGGCCCAGGGAGCCCACCGCAGGTGTTGCTCACAGCTCTGCCTCGGGGTTGCTGGGCTGGAGGCCTGGCCTGTGGTTACCTGCCCGGGACGCGCTGTGACTGCGAGCCAAGGCTGCCCTGATGGCTCGTCACAGCCGTCCTCTGTACCTCTGGCTTCACGGGCCAGGAGGGACACCATGAGGAGCTCACGGTGGAGGGTAGGGTCAGAGACTGGCATAAAGGAGCATTGTGAGGGCCCTGGGGGTGAGGGTCTGTGCTGACTTCCGGAGGCTTCTCCAAGGATGTGGAGGGCACTTTCTCAGATGCCCAGGCCGGGGCCCGAGGAGGCGCCTGCTGCATGCAGATGGCTCACTGCACGTGGACGAAGCTCTGGCCTGGCTGTGCATGTGTCCTGTTTGTTTCCTGTCCACTCTGCGCTTTAAGTAGTTTTCCATACTTAGAGTTTTCTTAACTCACTTAATGAGCTGCCCGTTCACCGAGGGCATATACTATAATTTATAAACCCATTTCCCTGTTATTGGTTATTTAAGGCTCTTTTGAGCTGCCCTCTCGGCCCCCCACCCCCACCCCCCGGCTAAGAATAGAGCTTCAGAGAATTATTTATGCATACATGTTGCTTCTCCTTCTCAGACATAAAATTATATCCTTAGGCTCAGTTCCCAGGAGTGAATTATTGGGTCAAAGAATATAAATATTTCTGTGGCTCTGGAAGTATATTGCCAAATTGCTTTCCAAAATCATCATCATAATAAAGAGGCAGGGAGGGCTTTACCCCATCGCCACCATTGTTAGTGTGGTTTTCTGCTTAGCCATGGATATTTTCACAAGCAAAGACTCATTGTTTGAATTAGGATTTCTTTGTTCGTAAGTGAGATTTGCCACAGTACCTACATAATCCTGGCTTCCTACTTGTACTTCCCATAAATCCCATGTGTTTCTTTGCAAGTGTGGTCGCTAAGGGCCACTTGGCATCCCTGCTGATTCAGGCGCAAGACAGGGTTGGTTGTGCACAGATGGGTCCATGTGGTGGGGGGAGGAGGAACTCGAGCCTCATGCTCTGAATCGAGCAGGGCCTGGAGCTGACCGGCTCGGGGGGGGGGTGGGGTGGTAAGTGAAGAATAGAGATCCAGGGTCCATGGAGTGTGGGGTGCTCACTTGTGATCAAATCCTTAATAGAAAAGGAAGCTTGGGAATGAGGGATAAATAGTGGCCACTGTCCAAGGTGTAGCCGATCTGTAAACTGGAGAGTGCAGTTCCCGAGTGGGCCGAGCGTTCCCTCGGTCTGGAGCATCTGCTGAGCATCTGGGCCCAGCGGTCAGTGCTGGGCCATTAATGTCACTGATGCCAAGACATAGGCCTGGCCGTCAGGACCCAGTGGCTTAATGGAAATGACTAACGTCCACAAAGGAAATGTTACGAATGTCTGAAGTCCCCAGCACTTTGCTTGGCACACCCTATCTCTAAGTGGCAGGTGACTGGCAGATCGTTGGATGGCTGACACCCGTGGTGTTTAAATATCCTGGAATCAGACCCACCTGCAGAAGATAAGAAGGAACCAAAGGTGTTGGGATCAGGCAAGAGGTCCTGGAATGTGACGGGCAAGGCAGGTGTCAGCGGCTCAGAAAGCCCTGAGGGAGGAGACAGCTGAAGGCTGTTTTGAGCAGAACTTCCAGGAGCTGGAGCCACAAATTCTTCACTGAAGGAAGGGCTGGGCGGCACCTCCCGGTGTCTAGGAAATAACGACAGTTCAGTAAACAGTCCTATTTCCTCTCTTGTCTTTCAGCAGGAATTGGTCTATACACATATATTTGATTGGCAAAGCCAAAATGTCATCTTGAAGTCACGGGCCTGAGAGTGATAGAGCTGGTAGGATTGTAAAAGATGACCCAGTTAGAGATGTGGATTTTAGAGGTAGAGGAACCAAGGCCATAACATTCCACTGCTCTGTGCCACGTCACGAGTTACAAGGGAAATGAGGCTCGGACGTGCCAAGTCTCTGGGCTCCAGCCCTGACTTGCCCTTCTGTGGCCCGTTGGAGCATGAAGGGCCAGCTTGGCCCTAACAGTCATCTATCCTCTCATCAGACTCACTGGCCTGCCTGCCTCTGCCACCCCCTGAGCGCTTGAGTAGTCCAGGATGGTGACTACCTGCATTCGGCCTCAGACTCACAGTGGCCCTAGGGACGCACAGGCCCCTCTGAGTGGAGAGCTGGAGAAACGTGTGCATTAGACCAGATGTGCTCATTCATGGCCTGCCCATTCAGTGGTCTGCCAGAGGGATTTGGCTCAGTGGCCCTGGCTGCATGTGGGCATTTCCAGGTGATAAGAACATCACAGGCTGCACTTTGGAGGCAGGGACACATAGAGCAATGCAGATCAGGAGCTCTGCCCACACCAGACTGGGGCACACCTCAGCTCTGCAGTTCATGTGCCTGTGATGCAAGGAGATCCCTCCCCCTCCACATGCCTCAGTTTCCCTATCTGTCAAATGAGGCACCTGCACGGAATGCTCTCCAAGGCTCCCTTGCCAGCTCCAATGGACTGAGCAGATGTCTTGGAAACCCTTTAGGCCTGAGAACCTACCACCTGAAATACTGGGGGCGAATCTAATGAGGCTCCCATTTATGCAGACAGAATTCACATCCAAGAACCAAGAAGGAGTTCATAACTTGAGATCTCAAATGCAGAATCATGAAATCCTGGCTATATTTTCAGGAGAGGTTACTTTCCTAACTGGCTTGTTGTACAGTCTCAACCAAGGATAACAGCTTTGTTTTCAACACCCCAGCATTATTTGGAGCTTGCTGCTATGGACATGGCTTGATTGGTGACACATGGAGAGCAAGACCAAACAAGGCAACCTCGGGGTGGTGACTGGGTTTGTGTGGGCTCTGAGAGAGTTGTCTCAAGTCATTATTGCAGACCCAGCGGATTTTATGAAACTTGGAGCAGAGTCGTTTCTCAATGCGCTTGTGGAATGACAACTCCATAGTTGTGTTGGAATCAGCCAAGACAATCCACTTATTTGTTCAGTTCTTAAGTGTTTATTGAGCCTTTCCTGTCTGCCAGGCCATCTGCAGGATATGAAATTGAATCAGATGAGGATTGTGCTCAGTCTGGTAAGAGAAGGCGAGACGTGCCAAATGCAGGGCAGAGAAAACGGAGAAGCTTGGGAGAAGAACAGAGAAGCTCAGTTTTTAAAAAATATGTCTTTATTGATTTCAGAGAGAGGAAGGGAGAGGGAGAGAGAGAGATAGTAACATCAACAATGAGAGAGTCATTGATCGGCTGCCTCCTACACGCCCCCGACTGGGGATCGAGCCCGCAAGGCCGGCATGTGCCCTGACCGGGAATTGAATGGTGATCTCCTGGATCCTAGGTCGACGCTCAACCGCTGAGCCACACCTGGCTGCGTGAGAAGCTCAGTTTCAAGAGATGTTTCTGGGTGAGGTACGAGGTGGAATAGGAGATCTGAACCTTCCTCACGGTGGTGGTTGAACTGGGTTATGATAACTTAGCATACACACCATGCTTTGTTCTACAACTTGCCTGGCGATTCTCTTATAGTAGTTTGCAAACTCGGAGCCCAGAACCCCACGTGAAAGACTCCCGTTTACCAGAGGAAACAGCGCAGCTCTGGATGTTAGGCATGTGTCCTCTGTCAGCGCCATCAGGAGCTGAACTAGCAAAGAACTTGAAACGAAGTCCTTCTGCCCCCAACCCAAACGCTCCTCCCACACCGGGCTGCCCCCGATTCTGACTGGCTGACCTACAAATGGCTGTGGGGGGGCCAGCAGGTGTGGCCGCCTCGTCCTGGGGTGTGATGGAGGGAGAGCCCTGACCCTGCGCTGGCTGGAGAGCTACAAGTGGAGGGCACCTGCTGGGCCCAAGAGGCCCCTCAGTGCCAGCTGGAGAGTTTGGACTTTAGCCTGCGGACAGTGGGGAGCCCCTGAAGTTTGCAGAAGAGTGGCTGGAACCAGAGGGGGGTAACCTGCTCGAGGCAGGGAGGCTAGTTCAGAGGGGGCAGAAGTGACTTAAGCGGGACGGTGAGAGCCATGCGGGCAGCCCGAGGACCAGGGCGGCGCTCCTCTGTGCCAGGAGCCGGGGTGAGCGGGGTGTGTGCAGCTGGCTCCTGTGAAGGGCTTCAGGGCCTGCCTCCCCAACACGGCTGCTTTGGCACATCGGCTGTTTTGAGATGAGGGCACTTGAGGGCTCTGACCGCCCTCTTTCTGCCAAAAGCAGGTCATAGTTTCCCTGAGAAAGCTGCACACCTGGCACCAGGGGAAGAAAGTTCTTACCATAGACAGACGGACGGGGGAGAGCGCCCAACGGGCCTGTACAAACCAGCCCAAAGTCACCCTTACCTCCCACTGCTTTCCCCAAATATCTCCCACTCACTGTCCCCCAATTTACTGCTCTCAGCCAAACACCCCTTTGTCTGGTTCCCCCCATTTATCACTCTGAATGTAAAAAGGTATACACACTTTTGGGATGGACAGCATCTTTGGGTCTTATTTTCCTTCAAGACACGTTATGATTCTTAATTTTGTAGCTGACTGTTCATGTTGAGTGTGAAGAAAATGTCTGTATTTTCAGAGTTACCCACTGACAGAAGGGAAACGCAACACTTGGAATTTGCTTAAAAAGACTTCAGTAAAGCAAGAAATAAAAGGGGGAGACAAAGCAAATGTGAAGAAATATCGGTAATTGTTGAATCTGGGAGATTGTTTTCATAATAAAATAAAAGACACAGTACTGGTAGTATGATTCTCATTTTATTCATGTAATAAGTTAGCGCCATTATGATTAATTTCATGTCAACTTGTTTGGGCCACAGGGTGTCCTGATACCCGATTAACTTGCTTCTGGGTGAGTCTGTGAGGGTGTTTCCCGAAGAGTTAGCATTTGAATTGGTGGACTCAGTTAAAGAGTGCGGCCGATTGACATCAGTCACCTGTTGCTGGCCACCGTTACTCACACGAGGAGCACGCGAACCAAGTGACCGTGTGACAGGGATGGAAGTTATACTTGGGCCAAACTGCACAGGCTCCCGTTTTCCAAGGTTAGTCTACCTCCTGCGAGCCTCTGACTGCCCAGCCTGCTGGCGCCGGGGGACTGGTTTTACCGGTGGGCAGTCAGCGTTCTGTTAAACCATAAGCTATAGCTTCCACCTGGGAACAAGAGCGAGCCTGAAACACGGGGACCTTCCTGCGTGCTCGGGAATTCCGAGGAGCTTGATTTTTGAGGTGAGGCAGGGAGATCAGGAGGGGCTAGGCTGTGACCAGTACTATGGTGGGAGTGGGTGGTGACATGCCGACCCGTGTCTGGGGACACGACAGTGACTCTCGCCCAAGCTCCTGGTTGGACGTTAGGAAAGGTTAAGCGGCACAGCTTGGAGGGTGGCTTAGATGAAAGGAGCTGAGAGCAGGAGGAACTTGGCTAGAGCAAGACGGGTGAGGTAGGGTGGGTGATCATCTCTTCTACTCGGGTCACCCTGCAGAGTTTAGGGGGAGGTCATGGCCCTTTCAGACTAGTCCCAGCACCTGCCGACAGTAAAGGAAAAGCTGCTTCAGACACTTTCTAGAAGCAGACAGGGTAGAGCAGACATAGTACTATTCTGAGCCGGCTGGAAACGCTCAGCTCAGGGAGGTGCTCATGTCCTTCCAAACACCCTCCCTCCCGCTTCACCTCTGGGGGCTCACTTCTCACTCCCTTTCTAGGGTGTTTTTCCAGTGCTGTGTTTTATATTACTATTTTGAAACCAGCTCCTAAACCTGAAGAGCGAGATGTCTGCAAACTTGTGTCAGGATTTTAATGTATTTATCTGTTAACGGACATGGAGGTGGTAGCAAATCCAAGAACAGGTTTTGCTGGGAGCCATGCAGCAAAGGGCCTCGGTTATCTGCTATGCTGTTGGGTGTGTGCATGCGTGCGCGTGCAAATACAGTCTATGTTTACTTTCCCTCATTTATTGACTGTCACATTGCTCCTGCTACTTAGCAAACAAATGGATAAATGTATCATAAGGAATGGGCAGAGGTGGGACTTTTTTGGGGGACAGTCGAAGTAAGAAACGTTAGAAATGCCCCTGTTAACTTCTGAGAATGAAAAGATGTTAGAGGTCACAAAATACAGAAAAAAATCACAGGTACCTTAACAGCTAGTCTATTCCAATCTCTTTCATCTTTACAGGTGAGGACTGAGCAGAGCAGGTCCAGGTGACTTACCGAGACTACCCAGGGGATGACTTCACAGACAAGGGCAGAAGGCTCCCCTTATGTTCACATGAAAGAGGTGAGTAAACAGACCCAAGCATGGGCTGTCCACAATTCTGTGCAGTGTTAACTATGATCATATGAAAACATATCTCCCATATAATGGGAATAAAAGTATTCATGGAGCCCGGCCAGCGTGGCTCAGTGGTTGAGCATCAACCTAGGATCCAGGAGGTCATAGTTTGATTCCCAGTCAGGGCACATGCCCGGGTTGTGGGCTTGATCCCCAGCAGGGGGCGTGCAGGAGGCAGCCGATCAATGACTCTCATCATTGATGTTTCTATCTCCCTTTCCCTCTCCCTTTCTCTGTGAAATCAATAAAAACAAATTAAAAGAGAAAGTATTCATGGAAAAATTTTGGCCTCAAAACTTACCAGCAATGTGACCTTGAGCAATTCACTTAACTTTTCTGCATTTCAGTTTCCTCATCTCTGAAATGGGACGATGAGGAGATCTCAGAAGTGGGTGCGTTCATCAGTTTGTAGCAGACTCTCCTCTTTCCCACCTGAGCGCAGGAAGACCTCCATGCTGGAAGGAGAGATGCCTGTGCGGCTGGGCGACATGCTTGCAGGTCCCTGCTGCATGGAGGTGGAGGCCGCACAATGGCTCAAGCACAACAGGCCAAGAGGATGCGACATCCTCCTTAAGTGGCTTTCAACCTCCGGCACATGTCAGGCACCGGCTGTGGTCACCCTGGGAGATGCAAGCTCCGGGTGCTTTCAGGTACCTGTGAGCATGGGCAGCCCCACGGGCCCAAGGGCACTCGCTGTGAGAAAGCCCCCTTCATACGCAGTGAGGCTCACCTCGCTTTTGAAGGGGTCAGTTTGGGGTGCAGTGGACCCAGCAACTCTCTACATCTTTGAGAGCGGCACTCGTCTCTTTCATTCCATAGTAGTTTATTATGACAACCCTGTCTAGGGACGGGGTCCATTCCACATGTTCCATTGGGCCTTTCCTACTATCCCACTGGTCAGAGAGCTGGTATGATTCGGCCAGTTGCTGTGTCCGCCCTGATTATGCCTTTGGGAAGTGACCAACAGACAGGGCGGTGGGCCATTCAGCCCTGCCACTGGTCAGAGCCCCATTCATCGCCTGACCTCCACAAGCCCTCACCTCACTGGGGGGGCTTCGGGGACCCTAGAGTCATGTCAGCTCACACTTATATCCAAATCCCTGGAAGTAAGTGTTCTTTCTCCATGCTCCAGGTATTTGAGGAAATAACCACAGGATCCTTTGAGGAAAGACTGAGAAAATCATTACTACACTCGATTTGCTTAGATTGTATTTAAATCATCAACTACAAGTGTTAGACCTTCTCACAGTGACTGACTTCTCTTCAGGTAAGTGCTCAGACTGAACTGGCTCAGTTCTGAGAGTTGAGTGAGGGATTAAGGCTTCCCACCAGCCTTCATTCACTCCCCCCCTCTTCCTCAATGCATGTATGTATGTGTGCATTTTTATGTATCTTCACACGTATATATACACATAGTTATTTGTTGGCCACCTAGCTATCTTGTGTAGTGTGCATATATAATTCCTTTGTTGGCTCGCTACTCATCTTGCCCTTAGGAGCTCCATGGTCTACTGGATTGCTGAGAATAAAGGCCGCTGGCTGTCACTGTGCTCTTGCCGTCTAGTGCAGCCACTATGTGAGCCTTGATCTGAAAGCTGGTCATGGTCCCTCCATGGCCTCTGCTAGTCTGCAATCCTACCAGCCCACTGACACTAGGGGATCCAGCTCTATAACAGCACCTCCTAACATCATGCTCCCCTAGAGATGACAGCCCCCTTGAGTCTCTCCACAGTGCCAAGCCCACCCCCAGGTCATTTAATTGAAGACAGATTTCCCCGGGCTGCCCTAGAAGTCAGTATCAGTTGGCAGGCTCTCCTGTCCCATGTCCTGGATCCACTCTCTGTGCTGTCTTGCCTGAGCCTCTTGATCGCCTCCTAAGACTGAGACAGTTGTAGCATCTCCACCTCATTTGACTTGAGACTTTGTCCCTTATAGCCCTTCTCAGCATATAGCACAGTTGGGGGTCCCAGGACCCTTGCCAAGGCATTAAAATCTAAGCCATGGAGAGTGTCCTGCCAACACTCATTCACCTGCCACCTTGTTCTGGTCCAGCACCTGCAGCTCTGCTCCCGGGTGTGCCCTCCCGGTCCCTGGAGGACCAAGGTGTGGGTGAGCCCTTGAAGCTGCTTTGATTAGCGATTCTGTTCTTTAAACAGTCAGCAGAACCCTGGTTGGGTCATCCTGACACTTGACCTTAGGTATTGGTCTTGTCCAGGAGCAGCGGTGGGGCAGATATAGCAGCAGGTATTGTTTTTTCAAGGAGTCTGCCCCCATTGAACTTCTGCACAGACATCAGTAAGGGGAGGGGGCTGATATCCTTTAGCCAGCGTGAGTGGGGCAAGTTTGCACACCCAGGGGCTCAGGGGATCTGGGTTTTTAATGCCTGTGTGCATCAACCACAGGTCCCCATTTCAAGTTTCAGGATCCAGTCTTTTCCCAGGGGCCGTGGCTTAGTTAACTTTCCCCGACTGCAGATACAGCCTTTTCTGAAGTTTTGCTGCTCTTACAATTACGCCCTTGGCCTCGTCTTCAGCAGTCTGCCCTGAACACAGAAGTGAGGGCCCTTTCAGAGGCTGTCCGAGAGGCGTTCTGAGTTTCACGCCGCGCCTTCCGTTCCTCGTTGACCGGTCTGAGCCTTTCCTCGCCTTCTGTGGGCGTCTCTGCTCCGTCCTACAGTCCTCCTTGCTGTCGACAACCCTGCGTCCTCTCAGCCAGGACAATGAAGCCGCCAGTGCAAACCCACCTGCCTCCCTCTCACCCCAGTTCTCCGTGGGTGGAAGCTTTACTTACAACACTACTACCTGACAAGAGCATCTGATACCCCTTTCCAGCACTGATGGCTTCCAGGAACCACTTGGGGCAGTGAGTGATCTGGCTCCCGAATTCCACCCTACAATTTACTTCCAGTACCTTCCATCAGGTTCCCTAAGATGAAGGCTTAGGTGCAAGTAGTTCATTAAGCAAGTATGGAAGTTAAATGCTAATGGGGTGGCAAGTATCGGACAGGTAAGAGGGAGAGGCCACGTGAGGATGACGTTTCAGATAAGGTCTCACGAGGGTTGTCTCAGCTGCCCACATGGAAGAACTCTGGGTGTAGTCATGTCTCAGACTTGCACCTCAGGCTCCCTACTCCTGTAGCCACCAGTCATTGACTAAGTGCATCCTGGGGACTGTCAACACACAGGTAGTTTCAGTTCTGGGCAAGGTGGCTCCAAGAACTCAAAGACAGCTCTTCAGAAAGACCTATAACTGCACCTTGGGGAACAAAGGACTCCAACGCTCGAGATGAGGCAAAGAGAGGTGCATTGGACCCCCCAGTGTCTGCTTTTTGGAGTCATCTGTTCTACAAGCCTGGAAGAAATAAAATGACAGACTCAGTCAGTTACACTGTCTGAGCTCAAGGCAAGCTTTAAAAGACTGGCGGTGGGGGTGGGAAATGAACTCCCAACTAGAGCAATTTTATATTTGAAGAGTGGTTGCATGGATGGCAGAGTCCCCTGCAGCCAGTTCCCTATTATTAACATCTTAAATCAGCTGGGTGCATTTGCCACAATTAATGGACCAATACCCTTATATTATTTCCTCACAGGTCTAGAGGCTGAGAAGTCCAGTATCTAGATGACCACCGTCTTGATGCTTGGTAAAGTCTCCCTACCTGGCTTGTAGAAGCCTCCTCACTGTCCTTACATGGCAAGGGGAGAGCATGGATGGTCTCTGTCTCGTAAGAACTCTGATCCTATTGGGTCAGGGCCCCACCTTTATGATGTCATATAACCTTAGTTCCCCCCTAGAAGCCTTATCTCTGAATACAGCCACTTTGGGGTTAGGGCTTCAACATATGGATATTGGGGAGACACAAACATTCACCATAACAGAGCCTTTAACATATGGGTCAGTTGAGTTTTCTCTGAAACTACCATCTGTGTCCTATCTGAGTCTGGATCTGGTACCTGTTTTCTCTCTTTCCTCTGCTTTTGTCTGCTTGTCGACCTGGCTTGTGTTTTTGCTGTTGAAAGCTGGCTGTGGTGTACCAGGTAACAGGACCGGAGGTGAGGTGTTTCTAGTGTGAGGGTTTATGTTAACCCGGCTACATTCTGAGCTGTTTAACATTAGATGCTGCTGTGGGCGCCGGAGCTTCGTTTTCCTCCAGTGTCCTGTTTGCTCCCTTGTGACCTTGGACTCCCTGTTTTTCCTTGATGGAGAGTCCATGTCTTTCAGCTCTTTCAGCTCAGATCTGCTGTTATTACCCCGAAACTTTGCTCAGGTGGTGGTAAGATTTAGGGGTGGTGGATGTCCCACAATCTTCTAATTAAATTTCAGTCATTTGAGGGGCCTGTGACCTCCATGAGTGTTTCTTCTCGCCCCACCTGCAGGGTGGCAGGACGGTTGGAGGGGGGACGGGAGGGTAAGGGGAATGACTCTCTCCCCTACCTCTGGGGCAGGCTTTTACAGAGTCTTCCCCTGTGGACAGGAGGCCGTTGCTGTAAGAATGCCCTGGACCTATTTCACAATGACAGTTCTTCCCCTACCCCCTGCCAGAGCCAGAAGGGGATCCTTCTTGGGTCTTCACTGTGAGAACTTGGAAGCAAAACCCACCAAAGTGCGGCCCCAGGATTCCTCCCCTCATGTCCTTGCCCACGTTCAGCTCCCAGCCTCTCATCACAATGACCGCGCACGCCTTCCTCCCATCTTGGGCTCTGGTGGCTCCTGCTTTAGGTAAGCAGGTCCAGCTGAGAGAGTCTGGATTTGCTTGTCTCTACAGGCTTTGGGGTGGGGGTGGGGGCTGCAAGCTTAGTTCTGAAAAGTCCAAAGTCAGCCATTGCTCCTTGGCCTGCCCAGCTATTTCTGCATGGGACGGGTGTGAGGACTTCCAAGACCATCACGTGTTGCAGCTGAACCGAGACGTCACAGGTTCTTTTTAAATTCAGGTCCTCACTAAGCAGGGCCCGGGCCAAATCCTCTGGCACAGGTGGCTGACTCGGGAGGGGATCTCAGGAGGCAGGACTTGGGGAGCAGAGAAGGGAGGCAAACGCATTGCAAGTCTGCAGGATTAACGCCGTTGCTGTGGGCAACAGGAGCCGAGCTCTGCTGTGGCCACTTCAGGCGTTCAGAAGGACTGAAGGCTGAGCATTTGTCCAAAGTCTCCCGTTTAGCATTGTTTTAGGATTCCCAGGGGGACATTAATCCTCGGACACTGCCAGCATGTGTGCTCTCGCGGGCCCTACAGCCTGGGAAGGGCCCGGTGGCGGCAGCGAAAGGGCTTGTGGCCGGCACTCGGCATTGCCTCTGAGCGGGAAGGGCCCTCTCGAGGCGCCCGCTCCCTCGAGGTGCTCCCCTCAACGGGGGAAAGCAGGTGCGGACCAGGCGGGAGCAGCATGGGCCACGGAGAGCGTTGTAGAGAAGATTGTTAAAGCTCCCCAGAGTGTTTCCATGTCAGAAAACTTCCTCTCAGTGGCCCCCCTGCTTGTGCAGTGTGTGCCATGCACTGCTGGGAAAGCAATACATTATCTTCATAGAGCTTTGTAAATCCATAGACCCACCTGCCTATCCACATGCACACATTCCTCTATCTGTCTCAGGCCTGCAAATGACAAACACTGACACCCGGCCTTCTGCAAACATTTTCACATATTTCATCCTATTGTGCAAGAGAATGTCCACCTTGAACACTGATAATTATCACTGCGCAGCATCACCGCGAGAATAAGTCACAGGCACACACGCCTATGGTTATTTGCTTTTGAATGTGTGAGTGCCCTGGAACACCTAATTCAAAGTCTCTCACAAAGTAGGAGCTCCCCAAAGATCTCCTGGATCAAGCTGAGGAGCTGGCAATGGGGGCTGCAGCGAGCACGGAGGATTCTGCTCTTGTGTTTGGCAGCCCCGCGGCCGTCCGCTGAATCGGCAGTGCTGTGCAGCGATCGGCACCGGCTCCTGGGCAGAGGGGAAGCCTGCGCCCCTGTTCCCCACCCGCACGGGGCCCTCCGCCGGCCGAGCAGCGCTGGTGGTCAGCACCGGCTTCCACGAGAACTCCCCGCGGCCCTGCGGGTGGTGGGGCGTGATGAAGAGGGGCTGTCAGTATGATATGGTGTTGGGGTCTTTGGATGCTTAAAGGCAGCTTGTTTGTGCGAAGTCTTCCAACACAGCTGCCCTGAGCTGTGCAGAACTCGCCCTTCCCGGGGAGGGAGAAACAAAGACCCCCCTTCATTACTGCGCGACACTCACTCAGTTATTCTTCGTGTGCAAAAGCCCCAGCTCTAGATCCAGTTCTGCCACTTACTAGCTGTGTGAAGGGCCAAACCTTATTTAATGCTAGAGGCCCTCTACTCACTCATGTCCGTCACGGACACTGAAGGGATTGTATGAGCGGCACCCAGCTCAGTGGTTGGCACGTAGTAAGAGGTCAATTATTTAAACCTGAACTAAGCTCTGAACCTCAGCTCTCATCTGCAAAAATGATCATCATTTCAAAAGTTTAATGCCCAGTCCACAGTGAGCCCTGGGTTTTGCTTACCTCCTAACAGTTTTGTCTTGGTTTAGGCACTCTAGCCGGGGATTAAGTCAGGGTGCTGTAAGTGGACTCACGTTGTATTCCAAGGGCCTTTGCCATGGTATCCTTACAGCCCCTCAGTTACCCCCCTCTATCCACAGAGCACTGAGCTTAAGAGGTCACACGCACAGGTGTACACTGCTCTCACAAGGCTGGGCTGGGGTCTCATTGGCCTGGTTCCCAGTCCATTAACCTGCCACTGCGCTGTCCCCCTGCTCCCCCGGGGCAGGGATGGCTTTCTTATTTGAAATTGATCTTCAGGTCATTTCTTGCATTTGACTGAACTGTCAAGCCAATAAATTCACACTATTTCTTTCTGAGCTGGTAAGCTACAGAGAAAGGGTTTCGGGCTCAGTGTTAAAGGAATCAGGATGATGTTTCTGAGTGTTTTCTGAAAAACGTAAGTACAGGCACAGGCTGAAGTGTCCCAGTGGCTGAAAGCTGCCCCTCTGGACTGAGTCAGGGAAACCTGAGCCAGAAGTGACTGGAGAAGCAAGACACTTCTCTCTGCCTGCCGCCACTTCCTCGTCAACTTCCAGGGGAGCATCTCCATTTGTGTGGCCCTGTTATGTGGACCCGAGGCTTTTATCTAATGGTGACAATGACAGTGCATCCGCAGGAGTGGAGACGGGATGGGTGGGGAGGACCGCGGGCTCTGCACGTGTCCCTGCACAGCGGGCGCTAACTGCTGGCATGGAGGACGAGTCATTCCAGGCCAAGCTGGTATGTTTAGTTTTCTCTTTAAGAGAATAATTGGGAGGTTAACACCCACCAATTGATGATTTACTAGAACTTCCTAAATACCTCAAGGCCTTAACGGGAAACAGTTCATCTTGTTAGACACTGGGTTTTCTGCGCGGTGTCCGGGGAGCAATTGCAGGATCTTGTGTGAATGGAAAGAGGCAAGATAAACGCTTCCCGCTTCCCGGGGAGTGGAGAGCACATGCCTCCTACCTCCTTCACGGGCAATGCCCCAGGGCTTCCCTTAACCAAAGCTGGGCACTGCGTGCATCTCCTTCTGAAAAGTCCTAATGCCTCTGCTGGCACTGTGCTCTACATGCCACCCGACAAGGGGTCTAGGCTTTCATTTGACATGGACCTTGCTAGATCTTCTGATGGGTCTCTAGCACTTGGGCAAAACAAGACTACTATGAAGGCTCATGTTGTGGGGCCAGTAGATTCCAGCTGAAGCTCACATACTCAACTTTAATGAGTTTCCAAGTCTCTCTCATCCTACCACCTTAATATCATTCCTGGCTGTTGGCCAGTCACCATTCCCACTCTTAAGTGCCACAGGCTATATGCATGCCTCCTCCTGCATTGCATATTTATGTAGTCAGCTGACACCTAGAGGAGGACTCGTATGCAGGCACTGCTTGTAACAAGACATGGAGTCATAAAGTAGACAACTCCATGGCATTTATAGGTCTCTCCACTGGAATGCACTTCAGTGTTAATTCGCAGCGTGATGGGAGTGGGATATTTGTTTAAGCTACAGGGTGGACTTCTTAATATGGGCAGTGGAGCTGAGGCCAGATTGCACAGAGAGATGAATGTGAATATTGGAAAGAAGGTTCCAAACAGAGGAACCAATGATGCTAAAAAGCATGTTAGAGGTCCTGGTCAGGTAGCTCAGTTGGTTACAGCATTGTCCTGATATGCCAAGGTTGTAGGTTTGATCTCCAGTCAGGGCACATATAAGAAGCTACCAAAGAATGTATAAATAAGTGAAACAAATTGATGTTTCTCTCTCTCTCAAATCAATGAAGAAAACAATTTAAAAACCTCATTAGAGGAACAGGAAGGGAGGTAGTATGGCTGAAGTCTAGAACACCCAGCCCACTTTCTCAAAGATGTAGTGGAGTTTGGGTCAGATCACATAGGAGATTGTGATCTAAGAGATCACTGGATCTGCAGGGGGAAATGGAGGTGGCAAAGTTGAAGCAGAGAGACCTCCAAGCTATTATCACAGTCCAGGCTGGTACGATGGTGACTCGGGCTGGAACAGTGAGAATGAAGGGGTAGGAAGTGGTCTGACTGATAATGGACAGGAGGATGCTCTAGGAGGGGAGGGTAGAACCAGCTTTCTAAAATGAGTCAGCATGTTACCGACTACTCAACATCTCTTACTAGCTCGGTAGCTCCCCAAACCCAAGAGACACCTATCTATTTGTGACCATCATCCCCCATCACCCAAATTTTCCTGCCCCATTTCCAGGAACTCAGTGGGTGGGTGGCATAGTTCCTTATTGATCTCCGTTAGCATATAGTTCTCTGAGCATTTGCACAGAGGATTGCTATGTGAACTCCCAGAACTCAGCATTTAACTGATGTCTTTGGTTATCTAAACATTCAGAGAGTTCAAATTTGCAATTATAATAACACAGGTCATGGATTGGATGTTTTTATCCCACCAAAATTCAGATGTTGAGATTATGACAACCAGTGTGGCTGTACTTGAAGATGGGGCCTCTAAGGAAGTAGTAGGGTTACATGAGGTCATGTTGGAGCCCTGAGCCTATAGAATTAGTGTTCCTATAAGAAGAGACAGAGATCTCTCTGTCAGGTAAGGATTTCTAGTCTCCATGACTGAGAAGATGTATTTGTTGTTTAAGCCAGTTTGTGGTCTTTTTGTTGTAGCAGCCAAGCAGACTAATACATACCGCACATAAATCAGGAGGGTGGTAAGTGAAGAGAGTGCCCTAGGACCCTTACATTATCCCATGAGTAGTAAAAAATGCTAATTTTTATTAGGCTTTAGTACTCCAAGTATGAATATTATTATAGTCCTTGGATAGACCACTTAGGAACAGTGAACATCTAACACAATAAGGGAGAGGGAATGGGAAGGATATGGAGCACTTAATCTCGAGTAAGACAAGTGCAGGAGAACAGAGAAGAGAAATAGGAAGGACACTCCACAAGCATTAGGAATAGAAAGATGTCCTGGAGCTACAGGCTCTCCAAACTGAAGAGGAAAATCCTAAGAGGCAAGTCTCAGAACAACAGTGTTTTCCAAAGCTCAGCTGTAGTCAATGTATTTCTAGGTAATCATTTATCACCTGGAAGCTACTTACATTGTCCCCCAAATAACCTGAATGAGGTCATACTAGTTATGACCCTGGGATATGGACCATCTATTTCGACAGCTGAACCCCAAAAGCCTTGGTCACTCTAGGGCAGGGGTGGGGAATGTCTGGCCCACGGGCTGTATACTGCCCTTGAAATCATTTGGTCTGGCCCTGCCAAGGCCTCAAAGAGAAGCCATTCCAGCCATCACCTTAGGGGTGAGTTAATTAAGTGTTTGACCAAATATAGCAGGCTAATTTTTAAGTTGATAATTTTGTATGGGCAGAGAATGATGTTATAAATATCCAAGTGGCTCTTGGCAGGAAAAAGGTTCCCCACCCCTGCTCTAGGGTCTGGGTAGTTGGAGGAAAAGCAGTAGAGGTGGGACATTCCTGCTCCTGGGCCCAAGAGCCCCGCCCACCAGGGAAGACCCCCTGGAACTGACATCGGCTTACAGAAGGTGTGGCTTAGAGACTTGTCGCCATTCAGACCCCTGACTGCTTCTAGTTGCGCAGTCCGGTATTTGATAGAGGTTCGGGCTGCAGGTTACATCCTCGCTCCTTTGATTGCCACGAACCCAGAGGCCTCAACCTCTAAGTTTATGTCTCCTCCTTGTCTTGGATTCTTTCAGGGTCTTTCCGTAAAGGCAGGCAGGTAGCATGGCAGTGACAAAGCTGCTAACACCTGTAGGTGTCTTCCTTAGTTAGCAAGCTCCTGACCAAATCTTTGCACCTTATACCCAGCCTGACACCTGGATAGATTCCCTGTTCCTGTAGTGACAAGGCCCTGGGCTCCTGAGACTGTGCGCCGAGGTCACAGGTGCTCCTTAGAAACAGACATAAGCCAGAGAAGTGCCATGTGGTCCTCCTGCTTGAGCCATGGCTAGAGCCCCTCTTTCTAAGAGGTACCCTGAACTCCAGGGCATTTCTCCTCTGTCCTGAGCATGTAAGACATTTAAGACATTTATCACCCCAGCACCTCCTCTGAATTTCAACCTGCCCTCTAACCTCAGATCGGGATCTCAGAGGAAACAGGATCCTAAAAACCCACTTCATAACAAGCAGCTGGTTTCCCATAACGAGGGAGGAGGGTCCTATGTATGCGAGCTGATCTTCCGCAGGGTCCTTTCTTTCAGGGGAGCACCTGGCCATGATGAGACCACCTATGGCCACCTACAAGAACATCACCACGGAGTCACAGGAAGTCACCTCCAGCCTGGGCTGAGCAGAAGAGGGAGAGGACAGCGGTGGGCTCCCCAGTGAGGCCCTGTGCGGAACACAGAATGGGGGAGGCTCCGAAACCAGGCAAACGAGACGCTGTGCCAGCTGGAACAGGCGTAAACCTCCTCGGTATGAGGCAGAGCTCCACCTTTTAGGATGGGATACAGGTATCCGTTACACGGTTCCAGGAAGGCCTAGGAAACGACTCCAGCTTTGGAAGAAGTCAGTCATGAGTGATCAACTGACGCTCTTCAGAGACATTCTGCAGAGGAAATGAGAGGCGAACGTCAGCTTGTCCAAGATCGATTCCCCGCCGTTTCCTCCCACAGAAGGAATGGGTCTCCTGCAACGCTTCTTGGCAACCGTCCCCATCTCAGCTCAAAGCAATCAGCCCTCATCAAGTGGAAGAGTTCTCTTCTAGTGCCCACAGGAATCACACGAGGCCCGGGATGGCAGTGCCCACTGAGAGGCTTATGCCACTGCCATGACACCATGAGGAAGCCTGAAGTTCCCAGCTCATGAACATGGCACAGGCAGTGTCCTGGGCCTTGGTCCTGATCGCCGCCGAGGGCTGGCCATGTAGCGTAGAACCCCCAAATCGCAAGCAACAGGGACCGTCTTCCAGAGCGTTTGTCCCGCCAGACGGCTACAGGCTGTCCCAGAATACAAGGAGCACGGCCCACGTGCGCGCTATTGCCAGGCGTTTCCCCAGTGACCAGTGTTCAAATAGGCATCGTTGTTAGTTCTGCTTGGCCGTGTGCCTTGGTTGGAATAAAACTTGGTATCTGTCCAGATATCCGTCGTTTTCTCAAAGTGGATCAAAGTGTTAGAGGTCAGAAACCCGCCTCGGGTGGAAAGGTCTGCTGTGGGGAGTGTGGACAGCCACTGGAAGGCTCAGTCACTCAGTACTCGTGGGAACTAGCCCGACAACATTCCAAGGAGTGGACATGGAGGGGGCAGTCCATGTACCGAGCAGTCTCCCGGGGGCCCATGGTCTGGGAGGGACCCAGGGCTCTGGGGTAAGGATGGATCTGAGCAGGACAAGAACCAGTGCGCGGATGTCTCACCTCACCTGCTTTTGCATGACAGACAGACATAATCCTGAATTAAAGACAAACCTCATCAGGAAGGAAGAGAAGCTAATTTTGTGGATGCAGAATAGCGTGTCCAAAAATATCTTTAGATGATGTCTTTAGGGTTGCATCTAGATGACTCTGAAACAAAGACAGAGGCCAATCATTGATGACACAAGTGATCCAGTCTCCACTGTTCTGAGGGAGGTGCCTGGTGTAGGTGGAAAGGAAGGACGCAGGACGGCGTGGAACTCGGGCGTGAGGGCCGGGCCGCTCCAGGCCTCCGGCGGAGCAGAGCAGTTCCTCAGGGGCAGACACTCTCAGCTCCTGGTGGGTCGGTTCCAAGGCTGCTGCTCCGACTGGGAAAGCCAATGAGAGCAGAGCAGGCTCTCAGGGTGGGGGTGGAGTGGGGAACCACCAGCCCTGCTGCAGGACAGGACCCCAAGCCCGGCCTGTGCAGGGGGCAGAGCAAGAAGACAGGCCGAGGGCGACGCCATGAGCACAGCCTCCGACCAGAGGGCCTCCGCCGGCTCACGCCACCGAGGAGCGCCCGCCTCCAGGGCACTGGCGAGAGGGTCAAATTCCCAACTTGGAAGACACGACCTGCTTCAATCCAGGACTGCGTTTACCTGGCTTCACAGAGGGTCACAGGAGGACAGGAGACACACCCTCAATGTCATCTTGTTGGGCCGCCCGGAGGTTTCCCGTGGCGACTCCTCGGGCCCCTTCAGAGTGGCGCACAGAGCTCCACGGGAAGTCTGCTGGCGGGCAATGTGGCGCCTAAAAGGCGGACTCCACCCTACTTCCCCAGGAGCATCTTGGGCAGTCCGACCTGATGAGGATCTTCCCAAAGCTGTACATGGGGGACACGCCCACTTTAAAGGCTCCGACCTGCACAGGCCCGCCCCATACACCTCACAATGTCCCTTCGTGTCTTTCCACACGCAGGAAGACGTTCGTCTCACGGTTTCAGCAGAGGCTGCCCCCTGCTGCCCTGCCCACCCATGCCCATGGCAGAGCTGCTGGTGCCCATTTTGGCTGAGGCAGATGTGACTCGTTCATGCCTCACCTTCCTAGGTATTACCTGTCCAAGTCATCTGCAGTTCCCTCACCCTAGTCCCTACGTACAGGAGAGGGCCTCTTGGCCCTGGGACCTGATCCTTCTCATTAGAAGCACAATTAAGTGGGGGGCAGCACTGGCTCCACAGGTGCCCTGAGCCTTTACCCCTGACCAGGTGAGCCTAGGTGAGTCCTAGGAAGAAAGTGCTGGATTCAGCACTCCTCTCTTAAAGTTGCTGCAGAGACAGGCATACCCAGTTTGTCTGGGGAAAGGATTTTTGTGTGGAAATCCTTCCCCTGCAACTACCGTCTAAGCCTGTGATGTAGTCTTCGGGGATTTGTCCTTCCCCTGAATGTTTTGGAAGATCTGGAAACAGCCCAAGTGCCCGTCCATAGATAAGTGGATAAAAAAGCTGTGGTACACTTACACAGTGGAATACTACTAGGCCCTGAAAAGGATATCTTACCCTTTGCGACAGCATGGAGGGACCTGGAAATATCATGCTAAGTGAAATAAGCCAGTCAGAGAAAGACAAATACCACATGATTTCACTCATGTGGAGCCTAATGAACAAAATAAACTAACAAAATAAAAACAGACTCAGAACAGACAGCTGTCAGAGGGAAGGGTGGTTGTGGGCTGGGTGAAAAAAGTGAAGGGATTAAGCAAAACAAAAAAAAGACCTCAACTCAGACACAGACAACTGTATGGTGATTACCAGAGGGAAAGGAGGGCAGGGGAGGTAGGAGAGGGAAAGGGGAGATAAATGGTGATGGGAGAGGGCTTAACTTGGGATGCTGAACACACAATACAATATACAGATGATGTGTTGTAGAATCGTACACCTGAAGCCTATGTACTTTATTAACCAGTGTGTACTGTATGTGGTCAACCCTAGGAGCGCCACACTGTTCTTTGCTAGTCTGAAGAAACCACGCGGGGGACCAGAGGGGAGAGACATAGCCTTTATTGTTTACACAGTGGGGAAGGCTGGATGGTGGCCAGTGGATTGGGGCGTTTCTCTGCCAATCAGGTCGTGCAAGGGATGATCTAGCAGCTAGCAGAGGGGAGGGGCTGGGGAGGGAGCCGTGCTGGGAACCGCCTGCGTACCAAGGCCAAGCAGAGGGGCTGGTGGAGCTTGTTAGCCGTCAAGGATCCGGAAAACACTCAGATCTCAGCTGCTCTGCTTCTTGTGGCCGCTGACCAGGCGGCCACCTTTCCACTGACTGGGAGGGGGAATTGGGCCATAACCTCACTTGACACTACACAGGGTAACCCAATAAATGCAAAAGATAATTTTAGTAATAAAAAAAGAAACCAGGTTTTCTGGAACTGTGTTGGTGGCCTGCAGTTATATGGACCCTGACAAATATAAAGCTGATTGAAAACACTTTGTTCATGTTTATACATTGAACCTATTTCTTCACCCTGTGGTGGGGTTGAGGCAGCCAGTCCCCTCCTCCCGGACACTGACATGCTGGGAGGACCAGCCTCTTGGCCCCAGAGCGTGCCACATACCAGGAGAGCAGAGTCTGTCAGCTCCCGGCTCTGCTCCCTCAGCACCTGGCGCCTGGTCCTTTCCAACACCTGACGCAGCCGCCACTGGGCTCAGAGCCGGGCCCTGTGCGCAGCCCGTGAACAGCGCGCTGGCTAGTTAGCCAGGCCCCTGGTGGCTATCAAATACCCAGGTAAGCCACTTGGTGAGGCTCCAGGCGTGTTCCCAGAATCTCCCGAAGTTCTCCTGTGAGACTGACCTCCGGGTGGCTTAGCTGGTTGAGTCACACACCCTTGCTTGGCTTTCTTACCTCCATGTCTCACTTCCCCACTCACCTGTGGGTGCTATGGGATCGGATCACCTGCCAAGTAAACTTACACTCCAGTCTGTCCCAACTTTGCTTTTGAATTTAGCTTCACAAATGCACTCGAACTCATCCTGGGACTTGTCTCTAAGGATGGGCTTGAGGGGTTGCCTACGAGGTCCCAGTGCTGGTGGGTGTGGGTGTGGGGGTGGGGTAGCAGTTACCCCTCGGAGCTGCAGCATCACTGCCCCTAAGCTCCTTGCGGGAGGGAGGTTGGGATGGAGTGCAGGCGAGGAGATGCACCGATTGCACGGTGTCTCTAGGCGCAGGACAGAGGGCAGGCTGTTGCAGGTAACTGGGACACCATCCCACTCCAGAGCTCCGTGCTGGGGCAGGTGAGGCTTTGCTGGGCCCGGCTGCAGCTCAGCATTTCTGTCTGACCAGTCCTCCTCCCTCCCTTCCCCGGTGCTCGTGTCTCACACCCCAGACTTGGTTGGGGCTTCGGTTTCCTCCCATGACCCCGTAATTCCGAGGAAAATATAAAGTCTGCTTAAGTAGCTGTAGTGGAAATGGCCTCGTGTGTCAGCATTGTGCCAGAAGCCTTACGAATGCAGTGCTTGTTGCACTGTCTTCTCTGAGTACCCGGGAGAGGGGACAGTCCGTGAGCTTGTCTGACAAGGTCCTGGTAAGATTTAGATGGCTTTTTATTTTCCTTTGGCTTAAGGAAATTTTTCTAGTGATACCTTAGAAAAGGTCACAGTTATCCCCACCTGAACTCAATATCCTATGTGGGCACAAAGAAGATAAGGGGGCTGACCATGGGCAAAGCCCTTCTCTTGTCCTGTGACACCAAGGGCCACGATCTCCATGCTGGATGCAAGTTCTCGGGCTCTCTCCTGCGTCCAGTCAACCTGGCCGCCCGAGCTCCTCTGTGCGAGGCCACCTCAGATCTCGCTTCTGTTCTCAACTTTTCCGAGCCACCCTCGTTCCTTCCTCCGCCAGCCATGACCCTGATTAATGTCTTCGGCCGCCCACGCTGGCTTCCTCAGCTCTTTTTTCTTATACACTAGTCTGATGATGCATTTGCTTGAATTTGCTTGCAGAGATAGGAACAGTTGAGATTCCCAGATCTAGGTGGACCATGATCACCCATAACTCCCTGGTTATCCAGTTCCAGTAGCTCTGAGCGTCAAGGACACGGGACCAACATGGAGCTGACACTCCTTTATAGCATCCAGCATCCTCCTGTCCCTGGTGAGACTTTCTGAACGAGTGGAAAGGCTCATCTTTCCCTTAGGCATTGGCTTCATAGTTGGATAGTTTGGCTCATCTTTTAATAGCTGAAAAATACCTCATGTCAGTTCTTCCAACTGCTGTCTCTGGAGATTGGA
Source organism: Miniopterus natalensis (assembly GCF_054644295.1). Taxonomy (NCBI): domain Eukaryota; kingdom Metazoa; phylum Chordata; class Mammalia; order Chiroptera; family Miniopteridae; genus Miniopterus; species Miniopterus natalensis. The sequence goes on along the minus strand of NC_142096.1, from coordinate 41,491,123 downwards.
ATAGCGGGATGTGGCCCGTTCAGAGGACACTGAACGCCTGCTAGATACGCCCACCGGCTATCTCACCGGGACTTCAAGTTCAGGCTGCCAGACTGGGATTCAGATGTGGCCCAGAGAGCAGAAGGGCTCCGCCAGAGATGGGGAAGTCAGAGGGACATTTAGGCATGTGAGTGGTGACCGACACCACGGCAGAAGGTACCACAAAAGGTGGGACATCCGTGAAAGGGGCTGAGACCAGCGGCAAAGGGCTCATAAAAGATTCTGTTGATGCGGCCACACAGTTTGCCCGAGTCTTGCTGCACTGTGACAGGTAAGTTACCTTGTGAACAGACTGACCGCAATCCCCCACTGGCTGCCTGAGGTGTGACAGTCTTTGACACAGGACCTAGGGTGGCTACAAGTAAAGGAAAAGTATGTAGAGAGCCTGAAGTCACAACAACCCTCCTATTTTAAAGAATGTTAGGAAGAGCCATGTATCCACAGGTGTGGGACATACTGGGATCATTCCTAGGTAAGAGCATCTGAGGAGCAGACACAGGTGGCCCTCCCCAGGACAAGCGTGTTCCCTAAGACTGCAGGAAGGCCAGGTGCTCCGAGGCCATGAAGGCATGCATCTTAGGAGACAGGCGGGAGGGAGCGAGGACTCCTGTGGGCATGGGTGAGGTGGCCTCGAAGATTTCCAGTTCCATAGGGTGGACACCAGGGACCTCAGTGTGACTCACCTGGAAGGCTCACCCTTCAGGGGAGCATTAAGTATGATTTTTCAGTTTCCTTGTGACCTGCAGGATCAAAAATTCCAGAAAATCCAGGGAGAACTTTGCCCTGTGCCAGAGAAGAGAAGAGAACCCCAGGGGAGGTCAGCACAGGGGACAGATGGGTGTCTTGGGCATGGCCCCCCAGGAAGAGCGGTGTGGGCCCAAGAAACCCAAGAGGAAAGTGTTCAGGCCACTCAGGTCCAAAAGGCACCATCTCTACTTAAAGCCTTGAATCAGAAAAAGCTCAACCGTGGCCTCCAGGAGCTACGGGGCTCTAACAGCTATCATCTGCCACCAGAAGTGGAAAAAAAAAATGTGAAAAGCCCCTAGGACAGAGGGTGTAAGAGGTTTTGAATAGGAAGCTGTTAAGGTCTCTGGAACAGAAGTTTGGGTAGCTTTACTTATTGTGACCCCACACTTAGGGGAGGTTTTAAATTAAGATAGAGAGAGCCCCTGCCCAGGAGGGCACCGGGGAGGAGCCCCACCGTCGAACCGTCCAGGCTCGCCCCCAGTCACGCATCAGCCCGGTTCAGTCCTCGCTCCGCCCATGGGGGTGTCACCGCACTGGCACGTCCAACGTGGACGACTGGAGCGCAGAGAGCCCTGGGCCCATGGGTCGCAGGGCCGGGGGACCTCTCTGCTCCCCCAGCCCGTCCCCCACCCCACGTCCTGGTCAACACTGAGCCACCTCCTGCCGACCTGTCACATTCGGAGTCCCAGGTAAGAAATGGCATTTTAGAGCCCACGGCTCGGGGGGCCCAGCCGCGGGAGGGCCGTGCCGAGCGCTCCCCAGCGCCAGAGGGGTGCTGTGTGGAGACGAGGGACCGGGGCGGGGGGCCGGGCCAGTCCCGGGCCGAGCCCCGCCAGCGTGGCCTGGTCTCCGGGAGCCGGCGGGCGCGTGGCCCTGGGAAGTAGGGGTGACGGGCGAATGCGCCCGCGCCCGTGGAAGGGCACTGGCAGGGAGGCGGCATGAAGGTGCGACGGCCGTGCGTCCCGTCCTCCATCATCTGCTCTGCAGCGGGGCGACGCGGGAGGACAGCGGGGTGACGCGGGAGGACAGCGGGGCGACGCGGGAGGACAGCGGGGCGACGCGGGAGGACAGCAGGGCTGCCAGGAGTCCTGCTGACAGCGGGAGGGTCCTGCCCATCAGAATGAACTGCGGGTCCTCGCCAGCTGCTGCTCTGCGCCGGTTTCCGGTTTTGCTCGACTTCCCCAGCGGAGAAAGGAACCCCCTGGTGGGGCAGCTCGGTGGCGGGGGCAGGGTGTGAGCCCCGCGGGGGAGGCCTGGGAGGAAGGGCCGGTGGAGAAAGCCTGAACAGGGCCCCAGGGCGGGGGCTGCGGACCAACGAGGAAGGGGGCCTGGCTGTGCGGGAAGCCCCAGGAAGAAAGCAAGTGTAAGGAAGGGAAGCAGGCGAGCCCGAAGCGCCCGACCTCCCCACCCCATCCTGCTGTGTCGTCGTAAAACCCCTCCAACCGGGGGCTGAGCGCAGAGGGACCTGTGCTCGTCTATGGCCCTGTCCTGCGCTGCCGAGGGCACTGTGTGCACTGCCAGGCACGGGGCCAGCGGGAGGGAGAGTCCTGCAGCCTCGGGGAGCAGGGCGTGTAGGGCCCCAGGAGGCAGAGCTCCACAGGCCCACTCGGGGCTTGGCAGGTTTCAAGAGTGAGGAGGGGCATCTGAACAGAGACCCCTTGGACTCCAAGGTTCAGGATCGAACCTTGGGTCTAGTTTTTACTGCTTTCTCTCCAAGGACCAATTTTACAGGTGCTTGCACTTGGAACTGGCCATCAGAATGGGGTAAGCCACCTGGCCAGGTGAGGCTTCGAGTCCCCCAGGCCAGCACGTGCCGACCCAGTCACGCCGCAGGGACTGGCGGGTCCGTGGCTGCGAGAGCCCGTGGAAGGCAGCAGCTCACAGGAGAAGAGCCCTAGCCAGTCCGACACAGCAGCATAAGCCCAGGAAAGGGGGCTCCCAGGATTTTGGAGAATTCCCTCGGTGTCTAGAGACACCCAGGATGTTCTGAGCAGGAAATGCAGGACTTCCTGTTAGAAACACTCGGACAAAGCACGTTAGTGGTGCACAGTCATGGGGAGCTGGTTACTAAAGCTCCAGGGAGAAGCCAAACGCCTCCCTGACATGTCCTGGCCGCCTCTGGCCTTTCTGAACTCGGCGAGACGGCCAAGGCACCGAGGAATCATGCCAAGGAGCCAGGTGAGCAAACCTCAGGGGGGCAGTCCTGTGACTGCAGGCGCCTGTCCAGTGAGCATGCACCGGAAGAAACTCCTCAGGCAACTCGCCTCTCCAGGGCCCGCAGGAGGGCACAGGGCACCCTGGCATCCTACCCCCTCTCCTCTCCACTTCTTGGCTTTTTCTGAGGCTCCTGTGATTCTGGGAGCCCACCGGCTAATCCTCGGTCACCTCCATGTCCTGAGGCCCACGGCTCCCTGGGACATTGGACAATTAGAGTTGTAAGGTGATGGGATCAGGGACATTTCTTTAAGTGGCTGTGATCCCTCTGATGATTCTAGTACCCATCTGGTACCATACATAGTTATTATGTTATTGGGATGAAGGACATGTTAGACTGACTGGCCCAGGAAAGCCCCAGTAGGCCCTCTGGACCCCATCATTCAGGGTCATCCAGATACAAAGTGTGTTCAAACCCTTCGCCAGGTCCTCAAGTTGCTGCCATGTGACAGAATCATCTCAAGCCCAGCTGAGCCACGCTTCTCACCAGCCCCACCTGAAACCTTCTTTGGATCAGCAGGTGGGAGCAGCCTCCCTCAGGGCCTCAGGACAGCGACTCCCCAACCAGAAGGAAGCAAGAAGCACAACACCCCCCACCCCCACAGACGTCACAGCCTTCTCCCCAAACGAGGCTGCCCAGACCGCTTTACTCTGCCCTGTAGTTTTCCCCACAACCGTCTCACAGGTCTGGTGAGTGCTGAGGTCACATGAGGACATGTGGCCTAGCCTAACGTCAAAGCCAAGTTAGGAAGCAGGGTGGTCGCACTTTGGGTCCCAGGCTGAGCTTACATGACAATTCATTTGCCCTTTTATTTAGTGATTCGTGGAGGATTTTAGTTCTGAGAGTCTGAGGGCATAGCAAACTACCCCGCATGCCCACGAGTGCCCCGTGGGGTCTTAACCTCATGTTCACTGCCTGCCCTCCTAAGGGGGTCATTCGAGATACTGGTTCCTTGAGCAGGGACCAGAGTCCCCAGCAAGCCTGCAGCTGCCACACTGAAGGCCCCTTGGTTTCCACGGCTGACTGGCTGCCACTCTGCTGGCCGAAGCTCAGCTCCCTGGACCTCGTTACTGCAAGATCTGGGGAGGACTAGTCTGAGGAGGCCCCAGTTCCCAGCCACTTAACCTTCGGCTGCAACAGGTGTTAGAGAAACAGAAGACGACACCTGGTGCTTGCCGGTTACTGGGACAGCAGCTACCCTCACCGGGGGATGAGGGAGGCCATGAAGCATTGCCGAGGTCTCCAGTTGAGCAGTGTTTTTCTGCTAACGCTGTTTTCCTCCTAGAGCTACAGTCTTTCAGACACGGCCCAGGCCGGCCCGCCTTCGCCAGACACAGGCAAAGGACACTAGGAGCTGCAGGAGTTCCCTGCCCTGGCTGGTCCCACGTCCTTTCCCCAGGTGCTCGGGCCCCTGGCGCGGCCCCACCCTCACCCCCCCACCACCTTTGTTTCCACAGCAAATTGAGGCCTCTGAGTCCCATCTGTTCCTCTGTAGAAGGTTAGAGATTAGGTCCTCTCTGCCTTATTTTTATTTTTTAAATATATCTTTATTGATTTCAGAGAGAGGAAGGGAGAGGGAGAGACAGAAACAGCAATGATGAGAGTCATTGATCGGCTGCCTCCTGCACGCCGCCGACGGGGGATGGAGCCCGCAACCCGGGCATGAGCCCTGACCCGGACTCGACCTGCAATCTCCTGGATCCTAGGTTGACACTCAGCTGCTGAGCCCCGCCAGCCCGGGCTCCTGCCTTGTTCTTTTGAACGAGGTCACCCAACCCCTCCAGACCCACTGAGCGGGGGAGGGGGACGGTGGAGGCGAGGAAGATCAACAGTGAGGCTATGGGCTTCTCTAGGGCCTTTTACGGGAGGTAAAGGGGCCTCGGGAAAAGGGAGGCGCTCTGTGCAGAAGAGGCCAGAAGCAGGTCCTACAGAGAACTGCACACCTCAGGGGCAGGGGACAGGCCCCCCGTCCGCGCCCCTGTGCTCAGCGTGGCGGGGAGAGAGCCTTCTAGCTAGGACAGGCTCAGGGAGGAGACAGCCAGGAAGAGCGTTAGGAAGAAAAAGCAGCCACTTCGCCCTAGTGAAAGACAAAAGCAGGCAGGACGTCTCCCCGACGTCCACCCTCGCTGGCCGTTCCTGCAGCAGAGCTGGCAGCACAAGCCCCCGGCCCACCTCAAGCAGGACCCTCCGAGGCCAGAGGGGCTCCTTCCTCTCCCTAAACACCCCGCTCTCGGCCCCGTCCACGGCCACCGTGGGCACCGGGCCGGGGCCGCCTCCCCTCCCTCTGCCCGGGCAGCCGGGACCCAGAGGGCACGGGGGCACGTGGGGGGGCAAGGGCACGGGGCCCACAGCTGAACAGCTCGTCTCGGGCATCACGCATCTGAGAAATGTGGGGCTCGTTTATGGAGCCGACAGGTAGTGGTTCATCCTGTGTGCTGGTCGGGCTTAAAAGGACAGAGAATGTCACCTGTTTCATGAGAACCTTTAAGCTTGACCTCCCCGCGCTGATGGCATCTTACGGCGTCATATGGCCACACTGCGCTGCCTACGTTTCCAGGAGCCTTCCTACAATGTCTATTGCCATTCGAGAAGTGCCTTGAAAATAGGCTGCAGTTCTCCAAAAATATGAACAAAGTCCAACACCTTTCAATTCACGTCATGTGTACAAAGAACTGTTACCCAGGGAATCTAATTTTAACAATTTCCCTTGAGAACTTAGTTTGATGTTATTTGTGGTGCTTCGAATAAAAGTTGAACATACATTTTATTTTCTAATTTGCTGCTACGAAGGTGCTGAGCTAATCTTGTTTGGAAAATGAGGCATTAGGGCAGAGAGCTGCCCAGAGAAACAGCCACCTTGGGTGCTGGGTTGTCTGCCATATGCTTTATAAAGCTGTACATTTATTTTTAAAGGGACAAGGTCAGAAGCCCTCATGGATGGGCAACTTGCTTGAGGCAGGGACCTTATTTATAGCCCTGCCGATTTGAGAGTCCCAAATGCGACTGAGTGCCATGTGGCCTTGGACGCGGCCCATTCTAGCCCCATGCCTGCCCCAACTCTTGCTGGGATGTCCACTTTGCCTTTCTCCTGCCATCTGGCTGCCTGATTCTCCACCCCACGGTTACACCTTAATCCCATTGGCTCTCAGCGTCTCCAGGTGGAGAGGGAAATGCTCCTCTTTGCCAAGAACCTCGGAAGTAATGGCACAAGGTGTAGCCAGGTTCCAATGGAGCCAGCAGGGACCTCGAAACAAAGAGAGAAGTCACTGCTGTTTATTTAGTGCCAGCCCTTTAAATAGAGCGTCTCACACCACTGGGTCTGTATTGTCCGTGCAGACTGATGCCTGAGAATAGTCTTTGAGATATTAAAGCCGGTAGCTAAATGAAACCTTATGTGGATGCACCTACACACAACCTCACTAACTCGCATACTTTGAGCTGATTTGTAGGGAACCTGCCCAGCAATCACTCACTCCGTGCTAACAGCAAAGTGGCCCAGTGGAAGCTGATTCTAAGCTGCCTTCGGGGTGTTCCTGGCCAGGTTGTGTAGGGAAGGCTGATGCAGGCGTCTGGGAAAAGCCTCTTTTCTTCTAGCGGAGAAACCCAGTGTGAAGCACTCTCCCTTCTTACCCCGGATCTTGTGCTTGCAGCAAACTTTCTCTAAGGCTAAGACTGAAGCCACAAGTTTACGGCAATGTGAGGAAAGAAAAAACAGCACCCTGGGCCTCGGTGACAACATTGTGTCACAGAACCAAGCAATCATGAAGTCTACCTTAGCTTTGCATCTAAATTATATGCAGTAGTACATTACTCTAATGTTTATGTCATTTTGACTTAGGGGTTTATTGACATGGACCCCAGATCGTCCTTACTGGGGAGAGCCCCTCTAGTGACCTGCCAATGCCCCCGTCCCTCGTGTTGGCCCAGAGGCACATTTGAAGAGCCTCAGAGCCCAAGAAATAATGATTTAAAGCTTCTGAGATGCTCCAACCCTTCTTATAAATGCAACAAGATGAAAAAAAAAGTTACAAGAATTCATAAATTAGGTGAAAGGACCATATACCATTTTCAGTAAGGTTATTTTTTAGAAAAGAAACCCCAGTTAACTTCCAGTTCCTCTGTCCTGTAGGATTCGCATGTGTGTGAACATTGATGGAGACCTGAGTCATTCAACTGTGGTCCATTTGCTTTCATTTTATACCTGGGTTGGTTATAGGTTATTTTGTTCTTTTATATTTTTACTACTGGTGTATGATTTAATTTTATTGTGATCAGAGACTATATTTCAGTTACTTCAAACTTGTTGAGATTATTTTGTGTCTGGTCAAATTCTAAATGTTTCGTATATATATGAAAAGTGATTTTTTTAGGTTAGGTATATTGATGTGCTTATCTTTTTTATGATTTATTAATTTGTGTCTGTTCGAGGAGAATGAAGATCCCCAAATGAATCCTAGAGCAGTCAGCACAAGCAGAACATCTGGTCTTCTTCATCCTGAGCATCTATCAAGGTAGTTGGCAGGTTTTTTAAAGCTAAACACAGTCTTACCATATGATTCAGCAGTTGTGCTCTTAGGTTTGTTTACAAATGACATATATACTCATGAACACACGAAAACCTACACACAGACGTTTATGTCAGTTTTATTTATATATCACTAAAAATGTGGAAAAACCAAGATGTCCTTCAACAGGTCAGTAGATAAGCAGAAGGTGGTACATCCATACAATGGAGTATTATTTAGCTATAAAATGGTGAAATGCCAAGCATGAGACAACAGAGAAGAACTGTGAATGCCTATCTCTAAGTGAAAGAAGCCAATCTGAAAAGGCCACGTAGTGCATGACTCCATTACATAACATCCAGGAAAAGGCAAAACCACAAAGAAAGTGAAAAGATCAGTGGTCTCCAGGAGTCATGGGCAGTGGGGAGGGAGGAATCGATGAAGCCCAGGGGATCTGGGGCAGTGAAGTTATTCCTTATGATGATTCCCTGGTGACTCACAGCAGATGCATTTGTCAAAAACCACAACTACCTGTAGAGCACTGAGTGTACTTTCATGTAAGCTATGATCTTTAGTTAATAATAATGTATCCATTTTGGTTGTTTAATTGTAGCAAATGTACCACACTAATGCAAGCTGTTAATAACAGAGAAACTGAGCAGGGGAGAAAGGGTATATGGGGACTGTGTGGTACCTGCTCAATTTTTCTGTGAAACTAAAACCATTCTAAAAACCTAAGGGCTATTAACTAAAAATAAAAAAGTCTTACCTAAAAAACAAAACCAAAAAACCACCAGTCAGTGTTAGCTTGGTGAAAGGGCACATAGAAGAATATTGCCAAGAGGGGGAAGTGAAAGCGCAGAGCAGGAGGTGAGAAATAGCAGTGCCTGTGGGGGAGGAAGGAGCATCGCCGAGGGTGGTTTGTGGTCCTGAGCAGGGTCAGGTAGATGGGAGGAGCCACCACCAGCAATTCCATGTGGCTGGACTGTAAGTTACGAGGCAGGGCTGTGAGTGATGGAGCTGGGCAGGCAGGCAGAGGCTGGTCCACAGGTCCAGTGTGGAGAAAGAATTTTATCCTGTAGAGTCTACAGTGTAGACAATGGATTCTAACAGGGAGAGATAAGTTGTCTTCTGAGATAGGATTGACAACCCCACACGTTTTGTCTCATGGGGCTGCTCTATGAGCTGGATCAGAACACAGACATACAAATGGTTTCATATCTGTTGAATGCTGACCCCCAGCATGTTGCTGGTAAGTGACCAGCCACTTCTTTGTGAGTCTCAGTGTCCTGACCTTTCAAAGGAGAATCACAAAGTTCTTGCACTTCTAACTTCCTGTGTAGTTTCTGTGTGTGACAATGTCCACACAATTTAGGGGCCTGTTAAACCACTTTTGCAGTGTAACCAGTAACAGAGGTGGACTGCCGTGGGGTGTGTGTGACCAAACTACCCAGCTGCTGAAGAGACATAGAAAACACCACATCTAATGAAGGTGACCTGAACTGGAGCAAAATTCCAGAAAATAAAATTCACAGGATGGAGTTGTGTCATAAGCTAACTTTCTGAAATAAAGATATAGAAGAGAAAATGATAGTGTGTGTGTGTGAATTCTTGAGAAGTGTGGACAAAAAACATGGACAAAAAGCCAGGATGTGCAGTGACTATGCAGAGGAAGAGCCACTTGATTCAACATGGCCAAAGGTGGTTCTCGTCAACATACCTGCCAAAGCAAAATGGACAACTAATCTGGGTATAAAAGCAAACACTGATTCATAATGACTGAGCACTTGCTGCATGCTAGACACTTTGCTGCAATTTCTTCCATTTTTATAGTGAAACCTGTACTGCTCATAGACTGGACCTAACTTGTCCAATATCGACCACTTGGGAACCAGAACCAGGGAACCAGAACCAGGACCAGAAACACAGCTGTCTGACTTTAGAGTCCATGTTCTCAGTTACACTGTATTTCTGTCCCCCACTCTAGAAGAATAAAAAAAATCCTTTAATAAAATGCAGCATATTAATTAAATAATTTCAGGAAGATTTAAAAATTTCAGAAGGGAACTATTGAGAGAATATTGTTGGGGACAGACAGAGGTGAGGTCACGTTCTGGCTCTGCCTCCACCAGCTCTGGGAAAGGTTTGGAAACTCCATGAGCTGCGGGAACTTTTTTAGCTCACAGAGTCTTCATACAAATGAATTGTGATAGCACAGATAAGGTGGCAGGCAGCCAGTGCAGCGGAGGCTCATTCATGTTAAATCAGCTCCCATCACTTAATGCTTCATGATCTGGTCTCTGAATGGAGTTTCCCAGCAGGAGAGAATGAACTGATTATTTTGGCAGCTCTGTCTCCCCAGGAAAATGAATAAATTGGCACTCAATCTCACGTCACTAGCTTGATAGATCTGCGCCATTCTGCAGAGTGAGAGAAACTTGCGGAGAACCTGTCAGTTCTGCTCTTTGAATACATAAAGCTGTGGACCAGAGTGTGAGGTTGCCCCTCTCACCGAGATCCTGTATGAGCCGGCAGTCGGCCTCCCCTCTCTGATATTAATACACACAAAATTCCTCTTAGATGACTTTGCTTTGATGGCTTCTATTGATGACAGTATAATCACATGGTTATTAATATTCCAAATTGCCTACCTGCACGGCACATCAGCCTTAGTTCACCGAGGGAATGGAAACAAGAATTCTCTGTTGGTATGCTCGCAAGCACTGGCGCTGTGGAGGCCGCTGGCCTAGTCCTTCAGCATCTCTGCAGCACCTGGGGTGCCAGCCCCAGCCTTAGCTCTTCTTACCACCCCCGTGGTGAAGTTATTGTGCCCACTAGATAAGAAGTTCATGGAGAGACGTTACTCTACGCATGGTACAGGGGCAGAAGTCAGGGGTTATAAAAAGCCAGGGTTATAATTTCACAAGAAAATGTCCAAGTTCCTCTTCTTGGTACCAGGGGTGCGGCATTTATTGCTCTGTCCCAGCACGAGGACTCTTGGTACACGTTCTCGGGAAGGACTATGACAGACACGCATCCTGGAGGGCGGCAGGGCTTCCCCGTGTACCTCCTGAGGCCCGTCAAGGGTCCAGAGCAGTGCCCTGTGGATACACTATTCAGAGTGCCTGCGGTGTCACCGACGCTCACACACCCTGCGCCACCCCCTCACGGCACCCGACCCATCGCTAAGATCCAGCCGCAGAGCAACGAGGCTTCGTGCTGAGCCTCCAGTTGCACTCGCTCCTAACGGGTCCTCCAACCCCAGGGTTTTCGTTCAAGCACGGTGTTAAAATACTCCGGGTAACTCGTGTCCTCGACACGTCCTTGTCTGCCACTCACACCCTTCAGCTCTGCTGCCTGGTGTGTGTCACCCTATGGTTGACAGTTGATTTTCCTAACACTGTCCCCAAGCATCCACCTTGCCCTCTCTTCGTCCCCACCAGTGTGGTGCCCGTCAGTCTCCCTCTCCCACTCCCGTGGCCGGTCCCAAAGCTGCCCCACTGCTGCAGTTTGTCGTTCACCCGGGGCCTTCTCCATGCTGCCCGATGGCACCCTCCCGCTCCCGGGCTCAGCGTCACCTCCCGAACACGCTGAAGGCTCTTCATCCTCTGGTCGCCCCCCCCCCCCCCCACCTCCCTCCGCGTGACTGTGCCCGAGCCAGCCAGTCATCGTTCCCTGAGCACCTGCACCTGCCTTTCGACCTTCTTCCTCCAGCCGGAATGACAGGCCCTTGTCCGCAGCACGAGCCCCCTTCAGGACGCAGCTCAGGGGCCACACACATCGAGGCTCCCTCTCTCTCTGCTCGGTTACTGAGCGCACCCCACTCCCGCGCCGCCTGGTGCGTGTTGCCTCTGCCTGCGGAACAGGCGTCCACGTCCAGGGGCGCCCCAGCCTCTTTCTGCCCAGCTTTCCTCTTAGCCCCTGGTGTTGTCAGCAGCCCCTGGTGCTCCTTGGCTTGTGCGTGCATCGATCGCTTCAATCCACCTGCATCGTCGCGCGGAGCCGTCCCCTGGTGTCTGAGCCTTTCCTCCTGTTCCCGTGCGGCACCCACCCGTTTGGGTTGGGACTCACCCTGCTTCGGTGTCGCCTCCTTTTAACCTGATTGCCTCTGCAAAGCCCTCACTCCCAAGGGAGGTCACATTCACAGCTGCCAGGGGTTAGGGCTTCGACATGTCTTTTTGGAGAACACAGTGCAACTCATAACAGCATCCAAAGGCAATGGACAGGAGCAGGTTGCTCGGGCCACCCCCTCAGTCAGCAGCAAAAGCTAGAGCTGGAAAGTGGGACTTCCCGTGGAGTGACTGGGTTACTCCTGATCGTCTCCATCTGGCATTGGGAGTGGGGCTGATGTCTGTGGACTGGTAGCGCCCTTGAGGTTTCTGAATGAGAAAGGAATGTGGGATTTCTCTGGGACCTGGGTATGCAAAGGATGGAAAAGGAGCGGCTTTTTCTACCTCAAGCTGTTGGAAGGGGTCCCATTGCTTACACCATTTACTTAATTTCATTTCATAACAATCATGTTATTTGTTTCAAAAACTTTTCTTAATCCTGGACTGTTCCCAGAGCCCATACACTTGTGTATCTTGTACGGACCCATGAGGTTAAAGGCTGACTCTAGAGCCCTGGCCAGTATTGCCCAGTGGTTAGAACGTCAGCCTGTGCACTAAAGGGTCTCCTGTTCAATCCATGGTCAAGGGCATGTACCTGGGTGGGTTCCAGGTATGATCCCCCACCCCAGTCGGTTCATGTGTGGGAGACAAGCAATCGATGTGTCCCTCCCTCCCTCCCTTCCCCCTCCCTCCCCCCCCCTCTCTAAAAATCAAAGGAGAAAATATCCTCAGGTGAGGTTTACCAAAAACAAAACAAAACAAAACAAACAACAAACGGAAAACCCCGATTCTTAAAGCTCACGGTGGGAGGAACACGGCATCCCTTAAACAACTGGTGCTTTGTTTTATCAGCCCAACTCTCCCTGGAATGCAAATGAGAAAATGAACACCTGAGAAACTCCATCCTTTGGTCAATTCTGCAAAATGCTGCAAAAGTTCTTCTAGCTCATTTTGATGAGGATTGTTTGACTTTCAGGGCAGAATTTATGCAGCCAATTAGCCAAGTGCAGATGCGCCCAGAGGGATGCGATTGGCAGAGGTCCTGCCAAGGAGTCTTGGGCGCCCATGCTTGACTTTGGTCCCTGGCAGCGAGAGCTGGCTTTGGAAGCTAACGATCCTTTCGCCAAACTCAGTACTTTTCAAATAATTTATCCACCAATAACCCCACCTGTTATAAGCTTATTGTTTAATTTTTTTCTCTAAGGTAGGTCATTATGTCTGCCTTCTACCTGTACTGAACAAATGAGACATTTCAACCACGGTACCTGAATAAGAATTTCTGGGATAAAATCTATATCTCTACTTACAAGCTGTATGACCTTGGACATGTTAATTAACCTTTCTTTGATTCAGGTTCCACTGACGTAAAATTAGGATGACTAATAAAGAATTAGATAAGATAATTAACGAAAAGCACTGATACAAGGTCCACCCCATAGCAAGTGCTTAATAAACAAGCACTTTTGTTGACACAGAGGAACCCACAGTTGCACACACTGAGATGTAATGAAATGAGTGATGGTTCCACCTTCCACGGCAGGCTGATTCTTGTCATCTCACCAACCTTCAAATAAAGGCCCCTCATGTTTTACTCGATTGCATTGTTTGGTCTGACTCACAAGGGTTTAACCATAACTTGGTACAGGTGCAGAATTTGAATGGAACCATATTACGGGAGAGAGATGTAAAAATGGATGTGCTGGAGACATGACATTTTTCTTCTTGAAATTTCACTTTTCTTAATTTTGTTTTAGTCCTGTAGTGGGGAAAACAAAGAACTTGAATTAGATCAGTGGTTTTCATCTTGACCCCACCCTACCTTAGCCAGAGGTTCCCTCGGGTGAGTCTCCTCAGCTTTGTAAGCTTCAAGTTTTCCTGTCTGAAAATGATGGGGAAAAAACACCCAGTGGTTTCTCTGCAGGAATGTTGGATAAGTAACACTTATGACAATAACATTTCATAAGTGAATGTGATTTAGAGCATAAAGAGTAATGATGTCCCGGGGTCAGCCCTGCCTGCAGAGTTCCAGGGCTGCAGGAGAGTCACCTCCCCCCCACTTGCCCCTGAGGGTGGGACACTGTCCAGGCCCCTGAGGGGAGCTTCTTACCGCGGCAGGAAGCCACGCAGGCGTTTCGGGGAAGGAAATGCATGGACTGTTTAAGCAAGACGAACTTCTGGTTTCAGTGGATTTGAGTGCCGCAGTCTTTCCTCTTCACGAGTGCAAACCCAAATTTGAAACCACACACAAAGAGTGTAAAGCTCAAACCTGCCTCATCATTTATTTTTTAATAAGAAAAACCTTGATTAAACAAACCCTCGAATAATGCAAAGTCATAACTCATCAACGGTCCTCAGTGCATGAAAAAAATGCTGACTTTAAGATTACTGAATTTATAAGACTTAATATAATGAGTAGAAAGCAGAGATGAAAAATGTGTCCCTCTTTACCCTAAATGAGTGCAGATATTTTTTCTTAGCTCAGACTTATAAGCATTTTTTGATTCTATTATAATTTTTACCACCCTATGAGGGGACAGTCATTCTTGATGGGAAATCCGAGGGACTATTATGAACCCTCTGCAGGTCCCCAGTACCTCACAGCCCCCAGGGTCTTTGATGAGCTCCTTTCCTGAAGTCACCAATAAATGCTTTCAGTGTAACCTTGACTATAACCTTGGGATTCTTGGAAACTCTCTCTGGTGAGTTCTGAAGCGCAAGGCAAGTGAGTAATGCACTCGGATATTGGTTCTGGTGGTCATGGCAAGAGTGGATGTCAGAAAGTGACAGGCTTCTGGCAGAGGAGCCAGGGCAGGGGATGGGTAGAGGAATCAGTGCACGTGGCCCGTGTAGATCAAAATGCCTTGACCGGACCCCTGCTTCAATGGCCTGTTGATGCTTTTCATCGATTAGTTAAAGTTGAAGGTGAACTCAGAGAATCTGTCAGGGGTCCCTTCTCTTTACCTACAATTCACACAAAGGCCCAAGGTCTCCACTAGACTAAGAGGAAAACCTAAAAAGTTAAACCATTGGAAGAGTCAGTTCACTAGGACACACCAAATGCTGACTATGAAGATGGGGACCAAAGGTGTGGCCTATGTCTCTGTGGAGTTTGAACCCTCAGGAGGGTCATAAGAAGAGCCCTCAAGTAGATATCACCCATGAGAGGTGCATTAATTCCCTCAGGACAGAAGTCAGAAATGGGTTTCACTGGGCTGACATCAAAGTGTCGGCAGGATTACGTGCCTTCTGGGGACTCCAGGGCAGGATCCATCTCCTTGCCTTTTCCTGCTCCTAGAGACCACGTGCATCCCTGGGTTCATGGCCCCGTCCTCTGTCTTCAAAGCCAGCAGGATAGCATCTTCACATCTCTCTACAACTCCCCTGCCTCCCAACTGCACTTACAAGAACTCTTGTGGTTACTTTGGACCAGCTCTGGTAACTCAGGATGATCTCCCACCCAAGGGGCTTAATTTAATCTTCCTTCGGGTCTTTATTGCATGCAGAGTAACATTCACGGGTTCTGTGGCTTAAGGCATGGGCATCACTGGAAGGCTGTTATCCTGCTTGTGAGTACTAAGTGCTAAACTGCTCTGACATCAGCAAGAGGTCAGAAATGGGAGAAACTATTTTTGCACCCTCAGTCAGAAAGGACATTGATAATGCACTGAACAGGGTTAACTTCAGCCTGCACCCTGATGGACACTGAGCTGGACTTCAGTGATAAGATGGTGAGAAAACATGGGCACGATTGAGCTTGCAATGTAGACGGGGTGGCAGTATTGCAGGATCACCAAAGCTATGCAGAACCCCCCTGTGCCGAGAGAGCAGAGACATAGGACGCCATGAGGATGAAGAGTGGGGTATGGGAAGAAAACGCCCCAGTGTACTGTATGTATTTTGAACAGAGAAACATAAAGTAAATGACATAGAAAACACTAATACTAAATTTTGGGGAGTAGCTGGTAGATTTGGGGATCTCATAACATGGAGATATTGCTATTGCTGGAAGTAGCATGACTATGGAATATTTCTCTGAGCTTAGCCTTGGAGGTTGGGTAAGATCCAAATAGACAAACTTTCCCTTTTCTCTCCTTCTCTACTCGCATCCCCCCTCCCTTCCTTCCTCAGTTAATTTAGTCTAAAGTCACTAAGACCAAAGTGTGTCAGTAACAACAGCCTATAGGATGGTATCTGAACCAGACTTCCGAGGCGGCCCGGTGCTGACCGAACGGTAGTTTGAAAGATCCAGTAATCGAATAGGGTGGAATAGGCATAGACTGGCACACAGGGATCTGAGCACATAAGTGACTATGTTGGGAATGGAAGCCAGCTTTTCAATGACAAGGAGGGAGGTAGAAGACTAGAAAGAGACCCTATAGTATTGAGATCATGTTTTATTATACAGATAAATGGAGAGATAGAGACATAAAAGCAACTAGAGGTAAAGGGGTGGGTGTGCAGACATATATTGCCACTGGGGGCTGGGGGTGGTAGCAATGAGCATACAAGGCATTTAAATCTTAGTTTCTAAAGACCTTGAAGATGAAGTGCTCTACTCAAGGCGCCAAGAGATTGTCAGCAAAGAAGCATTTCAGTACCCGGGACAGCGCCCCGGACAGCCCTCAAGGGCACACTTACTACACAGAATTAGTGTTTGCAGGTCTGAGGAGGGTTTCCGACCATCATGTTACTTCGCCGAGAGAGGCACTGGGCACTCACACTGCTGACTGGTCAGAATGCAATCTAAAAAAAATCACATCCTTCAGTGATGACTACAGAGAACATTAGCTCATCTATGAAATATAATTGCATTCCTTCGGGAATTAATCTGTTTGGCTTTTCCAAAAACACGGGAAGACAGAGCAGCTATAAAGTGAGGTAGAAAACCACAAAGTAAGCAGAATCTAAGACAAAAAGCCAAGAGGATGAGATGGGAAAGGAATCCAGATAAAACGAGAAAAGCCATAATAGGGGGCTAAAAATGGAGAGGTAAAATTGCATACAATCCAATAAATAATTTAGATAATAAATATGCAAAAATACTTACTGGTCTCAGATGAAAATAATTGAGATTAAAACCATTAAGCCAAGTTAGTCATTTAAAGGGATGCTATAATAATAGTTCATAGATTAACATGTACAAATTTTTAAATCATGGAGAAGTGCATTGTCAAACATTTAAATTAAATTACAAATCATTGAGAACAATGATTACGTTTCATTAAAAACAGACTGTCCAGAGAAAGGCCGTGGCTACTGACCAGAACTGTGCACCGGACAAAGGGAAACTCAGATGTTCTGTTAGACAGGGCTCTGGGCTGTCACCAATCCCAGACCCCGTCAGTTTGGGATTGGGGCAGTCGGGTGGCCAGCAGACCCTGACTTACGTCTGTCTCACGGTGGGGTAAGCGCTCTGCCACATCCGCGAAGCTTCAGGACCCGAGCGCAGGGCAGGTCACACAGTCCTCTGGAAGGCGGAGGGAGCTCGCTGCACCTCCTGCCTCTCTGGAGAGGAAGGTGCAACATTCTGTGGGTCTTTCTGGGCTTGGGAGCGGTCTTACACCTCATCTGGGATATGGCCTGAAGCTACTTACTGGGAAAGTTGTAGGCGGCCAGTTTTCAAACGGGCCGGACACAAACGGAGCTCCACTTTAGGCCTGGACTGAACTTTCAGCACTGCTGGGTCTTTTGAGGCAGCTAAGGGTAGGAGAAGGGGCCATGGCCGGTCCGTGCAGGAAGACTCCTCCGGTAAGCCTGGAGGGTATCAGTGGTATTTCCAGGCATTTGAAGTAAGATCATGTTCTCTCTTTTTTTTTTTTTTTGCTAATTTTTACCACAGGATATTTTGTCCATTGCTTCTTAGAGAGAGTGGGAGGGAGGGAGGGAGAGAGGGAGAGGGACACTGATGAGAGAGACACATCGATTGGTCGCCTCCCACACACACCCTGACCGGGATCAGGGATCAAACCTGCAACCCAAGTACATGCCCTTCACCGAGAATCAAACCCAAGACCCTCTGGTGCACAGGCCGAGGCTCTAAACACGGAGCCCCAGAGCCAGGGCCACGCTCTCTTCTTTTGACTACTATTGCTCACCTGGGTTTCTGTTGTATATATTTTTTGTTTTGTTTTGTGTTTCTTTAGGGCTCTGTTTTATATAGACACCAAAGTGAGAGGATTATAAGAGCCTTTCTGCTAATACCTTTTAACATGATATAAGAATTTTGTAGTGTCAACAAAAATAACCACTTACAATTATATCCAGTTGTAATGTTTTCCAATTCCTCGTAGGCGTTGGACCTCGAGGGGCCGACGATCACTCCAGGCAGCGGGCTGGCACTTTTGCTTATTTCTCAGGTGGGCAAGCGCAGGTGTAGAGAAGCCGGCTTGTCCTGGGCACAGAGGTCACTCATCGTGGGTTAGCTGGTCTGGCGCGTGACTAAGCTTCGTCCTGACGAGCCTTCCACAGGTGGCTCCGGTCCTCCTGCTGCTCCTGTGCTAACACGCAGCATCCAGGTGCTTCCAAACTCCGCTTAGTCTGAGATTATTACAAGGGTTTGGTAAGCGGGTCCAGAGAATGTCAATGTATTTAAATTCCCACCTGCAAGTTAAGCTGTTGGCACCAGGGGTGCTTTTTATATGAAGTAGTGGGGAGGTGAAAGGGGGTTAAATCAATGAACAGGACTCGTGTTCTGGTCGCTGCTTCTATAGCTCAGCACGGGAAGTTTCGTCAGCGGCTGCCTTCCTCCACCCCCTGCCGGCCAGCTGGTCACTGAGGCTTCCTCCTGGGAGCTGCCACTGGCGCCTTCATCCACACGGGACCCGTATCCTCAGGGGATCTTCTTATGGGGCTGTGGCCCCGCCTGCTGGTTGTCATCACGGGGCAGGGGTGCCGAGTGACAGCCAAGGGCGCTCCCGGCTTTCACCCGACAACACGAGCTTCCTGACCGTGGTGGTTTAGTGACAGGGCTGCCCCTTGGTAGCCAGAGCCAACCCCGCCAGCAGGCACTGGGGCCCTCCTCTTTGTGCATAATACCACACGGAGGCCAAAGTGCTCAGCAGGGAGTTTCAGATTCCGAGCTAATAAAACTCCTACTGTAAACCCAGGCTCGGGGCACCACCCCATGGGCACGAGACGCTGGGGCCCACTGAGCGCAGGCCGCGGGAGGGAGGGCACGGGAGGGCCGCGAGCGGGCCTGCGCCCTGGGGGGGTCCTGCGGCCGTAGCCGTGCGGTCTGCCCCCCTGCGGTCTGCCCCCTGCGGTCTGCCCCCCTGCGGTGCGGTGCCTGCTCCGCGGCTCCGTCGCCATCGCACCCTCTAGGCTTCTCCTCTCTCATTAATAATTCTTTATATTGAAATTTCCATTTTCAAAACGGTTTCTGTCTTCTGTTTGGACCCTGACTTGTAAAAATTGCTGTTGTTTTAAGGAACCCTCCTTGTTCTGGGGCACCCCAACCTCGCAGGGTGTTAACTAATTGCCCCCGTTGTCTGTTCTCCAAAAAGCTGCAAGCATGCTCCTGATACAACGTGAAAACCACGCTACCCATCTGCCTAGACTTGCAAACACCCCGAGCAAAATCTCAGGTCCTCCCCGTGGTTCACGACTGCCGTAGAAAGAGTGGGTTTCAGAAGTCCCAGTGGGAGAATCTTCCCAACAGGGAGGGCGACGGAGGGCTGTAGTTAGAGAGGGAGGACTCGGGTTGCCTCTCAGGAAGGTATGGTTTAGGGAAGGCATGGATATTGGAAAGTAGGAGCATTCAGGGAGAGAAAATATTACCTGCAGTGTTCATGGATTTTTAAGGAAATGGCTGTAGCTGGATGAGTGCTCTGCCGGGAGACAAGAATAAGTGGGTAGACCTGAGACAGACCATCAAAGGGGACTTAGAAAACCCTGGGCTATTTTTGGTGGGCCATAGGGAACCACAGAAACGTTATTCCACAGAGTAATGATAAGATCAGATCTGCAAAGAGCAGAAACCTGGAGGCAGAAGGTTGGCAGCAGTGGCATGGAGATGCCAGGGAGGCCACCCCCACAGTAGGACAGGTGAGGGGTGATGTCCAGGGATGGAGACGGGCGACGGATTGGAGCCTCGGTTATGCCCTGGGGGTTGAGAAGCTGTGACAATATTCCCGGAGGTAGACCCTGGTCTTCCAAACTGAAGCAGCAGCAGCTGGGCTGTAGAAAAGTAGGTTATTATACAAAATATCTGGGAACCCTGTCCTCCCTGCAAACTACCAGAGCTTTAAAGCTCTTTCTGCTGGCACCGCATTTAGAGGTACACTTACGGGGCATTCGGGCCAGGTCTGTTTCCTGATGTTGTTGCTGTGAAGCCAGTGTGTCTACAGAAGGCGAGGCTCCGTCAGAGGCCCTGGAGGTGAGGTGACGGGGCAAGAGCGACAAGCGAGGTGGCTCCCAGTGATGGGCAGTCAGAGAGGACTGCCCACTCTCAGAATCCCAACAGCTCAGCCATCTTTGCAGAAAACCCTTCTTTGCATTTGGCTCGGACAACTTCCACCCAGGGGTTATATCCAAGATAACGCCGCTGGGCTCGTCCCTAGCTGCTGTCAGTCAGGAGACCTCTTTAACCTGAAGCAGATGTGCCCCGCGACGAAGAGCCCCGACTTGCTGGCGTCAGGGCGCACCTGTCGGCTGCCTCCATCTCTAAGCTCCGTCACCCTGCCAGGAGGGTTAGCATCGGGCACAGAGCCTCCCCGCAGGAAACCTCGCAGCCTCCTGCCTAATTCTCTCTTCTCTTCAGTGATACCACATTTTTTTTCAGCAAGCGCTTTGTGGCTGTTTTAGAGGAGAGAGACCTGGCTTACAAATAACACAGATTTCATTAATTGTCCCCAAACAACTGTATGCAGGGTGTCATGCTAACATCTCAGTCCCAAGCAGGTGTGCCTGGAGGTCCCTGAGCAATGCTCCAGGAGCTCGGCGATCCTGTCTCACAGCTGCCAACCGGCAGCGAGCAGCTTCTTGGTGTGTGACTAACACACTGGGTAGAATTTGGTGCAATGTCTGATGAAGTAACTTATTTTGGGGGTGGTTAAAATGTTCATACACACACAGGACTCTCGTGTGTGCGCACAGACACGGGTAACCTGGAGCACAGTGGGGCTCTAGCGCGCCGCTCCAGCGGGAGGCACAGCTCCCGGGAGCGTCTAAGGGGACTGTCAGAATCCTGCGGCCGGGCTCCCCAGGCCTTCCTCAGGTGCTCAGCCAGCGACGTGCTGGTGAACAGTTTTCCAAATAACTAAAGAGGAAGAAAGTCTCTGGTACTTTTGCTTTGATTCTCCTTAGAAAACGCTTGGGGTTTTGTGGAAGTGTGGCAGTCCGCGGAAGTGTGTTAAATGCAACATCCCCCGTTGGTTCTGGTGTGGACGTGTGTCACAAGTCAGTGGGGTGTAGTCTCTTCCCTGGACTCCCCCAAATCCATGGAGACTGAGTATTAAAGCAGGGGTGCCCGGCTGGGCGTGGCTCAGCGGTTGAGCGTCAACCTAGGATCCAGGCGATCGGGGTTCGATTCCCGGTCAGGGCACATGCCGGGGTTGCAGGCTTGATCCCCAGTTGGAGATGTGCAGGAGGCAGCCCATCGGTGACTCTCTCATCATTGATGTTTCTCTCTCTCTCCCTTTCCTTTCCTCTCTCTGAAATCAATAAAGATATATTAAAAAACACACACACACACAAAAAAGCAGGGGTTATTTGGCCACTGAGATGACTGACTTTACAAAGCACAAAAGACATCTTTTGTTGGTTAGGTTGTCCTGTTTTTAGTTTGTTTCATTTGTGTTTTATTTTTCCCAACCCAGAGGCATCAGAGGAGCCTGCAGGGGTATCTACCCTCTAGGCATGTGGGCCAAGCAGTCAGGACGAGGGAAGGAACCTGCCGCCAACCTTCTGATTCCCAGTAGGATGTGGTGGGTGGCCTTGGGGTCAAACCGACGTGCGTTCATACCCTGGCTGCCACTTGCTATCCGTCAGACCCGGGGCAGTCGTGGCACTTCTACGACGTTTCCCCGATCTGTTGTTGTGGGCTTAGCGGAGACAGCATCCCTGATGGGAAAGGAATCAGTTTCCCCGCCGTCCTTCCTGGCACCTCCTCCCACCGACCTGTCGCCCCTCAGTGCTGCTCACGGGCGCTGGTCCCTCCAAGCCCTCTCCTTCCTGGCTTCTCTTTTGACCCAGAGTTACCTGTTCGAGTCATGGGTTCAGACTGTAAGGGGTCCCACCCATCAACGGCGAACAGTGCTTTTCAGTCCTGATTGCACCTAGAGTCCCTGATGGAGTTTTGCTTTTTTAAAAGTACAGTTGGCATACGATATTATATTAGTTTTGGGTATACAATAAAGTGATTCTCTATTTACATACCCATGTTGTGATCACCGTGGTATGTCTAGTAGCCGTCTGCCACCATACAAAGTTACTGTGACATCACTGATTATGTTCCTGTATGTACATGACTCCCAGGGCCCGTTTACTTCATAACTGGAGCCTGTTCTTATGCTCTTTCCCCTCCACCCGCACCCCCGACCCCTCCCCTCTGGCAACTATCAGTTTGTTCTCTGTATCTATGAGTCTGTTTCTATTTTGTTTAGTTTGTTCTTTTGCTGTATTTTTTTTAGGTTCCACAGATAAGTGAGATCATACAGTATCTGCCTTTCTCTGTCTGACTTATTTGACTTAGCATAATGCCCTCGAGGTCCATCCATTTGTCATAAATGACAGGATTTCATTCTTTTTAATTGCTGGATAATATTCCTTTGTACATACAAACCACATCTTCTTTGCCCTTTCATCTATTGATGGACGTATGAAAAGCTGCTCAACATCACTAATCATCAGAGAAATGCAAAGCAAAGCCACAGTGAGATGTCGCCTCCCAGAAGTCAAACAAGTGTTGGTGAGGATGGGAGAAAAGGGGACCCTCAGACGCAGTCAGGGGGATTGTAATTTGGTGCAGCCACTGTGGGAACCATATGGAGGTGCCGCAAAAAATTAAAAACGGAAGTGCTGTGTGGCCCAGCAGCTCACTGCGGGAACTTTCCTGCACACTGGCGGGTCCACCTGGTCTCGGTTAGGCCTACACTTCAGTGTTATTGCCCGGTGCCGGGTGATTCTGACACGCGTGCGGCAGAAGGAGCGTGCGTGTCTAAGGAGGGTTCCGCACGTCTCTCCTCAGCCAGAGCGCACTGCGGCTGGCGGCCGGGAGGGCCTGCTCCCAAGCCGGGTCCCCGCAGCGCCCGCAGCGCCCGCAGCTCCCGCCCGCTCGGACTCAGGCTGGAGAGCAGGGCGTTCGAGCTCCCTCAGAAAGACTGGCGCTCCGTCATGGCCACGCGCGAGAACCACAGTCATGTTCAAACCTCCCATTTTTTGTGTGTGAAAACTGAGGCCCCAGTCGGAAGGAGCGGGCCTCAGATGCCAGCAGGACGTGGATCTCACGCAGGCGTTCCGAGGTACAACCCCGCACTCAGCCCGCCGGGCCACATTCAAAGGGGGAAGGACGTTTGAAAGCCCTGTCACCCTTCGTGCAGGAAATCAAGCACAAACTTCTTCAGTCAACTATGAAAACAGATAAGAATTATAGGAGAACTATAAGCAAAACCATAAAGCAAATAAAATTTAAATAAACAGCATTAGCGAGACCCATACAAACTGTTTTGCGAAAATAGAAGCAAAGCCTGCTGGAAATGCGGCCTGAGCTCATCCTGACCTCTCCCCAGGAGGGCTGCTTAGATTTCCACGCGTTTTACTTCCTTCCGTCACGCGGGTGCGTTTCCTCGCTGCTTTCTCATTCCTTGTGGAATAAAATGAACGCGGGTGGGTGGCACAATCTCCACGATATGGGCTTTGCTTTCTTGACCAGAAGCTAACGCATTACATCTATTAAGCCTTCCTTTTCAATTTTCTCATTAACCCGAAAGGACTCAATCATTTCGCCCAGTAATTGATCCTGGGCTCTCACAAGCCAAGACCTAGGGCTGATAATGGTGATTGTTCATGAACATAAATGCTCCAGATACTTAAATATTTTTTCAAAGTTATTGCAATAAATTTACACACACACTCATATTTTCACGTAGAATGTCGAGATCATGAACAAGTTGGTCAAACCACAGATGTGGAAATGTCAGTTTTGAGCATATAAAATAAACACTTTTATGACAGATTTCCAAGGAGACAAGAGCAATAAAAAGATTAGCTGTGATTTTTTTTTTTTTTACCTCTGGATTTATGTGGCAGATATATATATTTTTAAAAATGCTTTTATTGATTTTAGAGAGAGAGGAAGGGAGAGGGAGAGAGAGAAACATCATCGATTGGCTGCCCTCTGCAGGCCCCCTACTGGGGGTCGAGCCCACAACCCAGGCCTGTGCCCTGACCAGGAGTCAAACCGGTGACCTCTTGGTGCACAGGATGACTCTCAACCAACTGAGCCACACCACCGGGCACGGGTAGATATTTCTTTGTATTAAGGTGAGGATTGTCTTTTGAGCTCCAGTTTGACTAAATAAAGATTTTTAAGAAGATCTGCTTCTCATAATGAAACACAATCGGGAATTCAAACCTGCCACTGAAACACACATTCCGCTACCAAGTGTCTGCTTCCTGGTCTATCGTTTCATAAGCCAGGAGGACCATCTGTCAATCAGGACTACAGCGTCACTCAGTGCCTTAGAACGCCGTCCTCCAATGCAATTAACTATGCTTGCGGAGCATGAAATAAAGGCATGTTTGTGTTCCTGACTTTTCCGATCAAATGCTCTACCTCTGCGACTGTTCACGGTCACTCAGGGGACGATCTTCACCTCACACCAGCAGCTCTGCGATTCTGCCCACCCCTCACATCGTCACACACACGTGCACATACATGTGCATGCATAACAGTTCATTTACTGAACCCACTTTTTTACTTGTGATTTTGATGCATCTGTTCCAGTCTTTGGCCCAGACATTCTTCTCATTACTGTTCCTTCCCAGTCAAAGCTTTAGTCCTGCAATTACTTTTACAAGTTAGAGTTTGTTCTCAGCCAAATTTCAAAATACTATGAAGTAATGAAAGAATAATTTTAAGTTCAAATTTCACCACTACCCTTTTATGTATTAAAGTTTAAATAATAATTTGTCTCTTTCTATTAGTTTTCTCTCTTCTCTACCAGCAACACAACAGCTTTCCCTCTGTTCATTTTGTTCAATTGTTTTAGTTTAGTTTTTTTTTTTTTTTTTTTTTTTTTTGGTAAATGTGCCATAGGACAAGGTATGGTCTGCTTTTACAAAACTGTTTGGATATTATCCTATATTTATTTCTTCAAATTTCCTTTAGAGTCACTTTGCCAACTAGTATAACTTCACCTTGCGATTTAGGTAGAAGTTTAATGTAATGCGAGGCATGTTTGGAACATTGGAAAATGCCCAGAAAAGGTCAAGGAATGGACTCTAATAAAGCTCATTAGTGTTTTTGTAAGGAGACATGAATATTCATGAGAATCAAGTAAGTGAAATCTATGAGTAATGTCCTGCTGTTTCTAGCCTGGCTTTTCTACCGAATGATTTACAGAATCTTTGGGGTTTTAACTACGTCCCAGAGTTATTTTGAGATCGTGGAAGTTAACACATTTCCAGCCAGTAGCACTCAACAAGTGTCCGCTGCTGTCACTGGCCTAGAAGTCCCTGTAGGGCCGGCCCCGCGGTCACAGAGAGCTTCCCGGTAAACTCTCCTCCCAGGAGGCAAGCAGCCCTCCGGCGTCCTCCAGTTCCCACTGGGGATCCGAGGGCCCTGGGTCTCAGAGAGTAATGTTTCCAGGTAGAGCTGGAATCTGAGTTCAGGCCCTCCCTCTCAAATTCTGGGCTCTCTCCCGATATTTATCCATTCATTCAAGAGACAATATGCACAGTGTCATCCCACGTGCTTAGAAGGAAAAGCACAGCCCGGGAAGAGTCCAGGAGGAAACAGCGGACGCTGAGTGTGGTGGGGGCGCTGCGCAGGCGGCCGCTGCAGGCACAGGGGCAGGAGCCCCCCGGGGACTGAAGGGGCCGCCCGCCCTGGGAGGTGGGTGAATCAGGAGCATTCCATTCCCTAGGGAAAGACGCGTCCTTCACATTTTCCACAGTGCAGAGGGAGGTACAGACACACAGACGTGTCTGAAAACAACCGCAGTAGGAAGGGGCCTCTGAATCCAGGGCTGACCCCTGTGATGTGCTCTCCTGATGTGGATTCAACTGTGACAGTCCCAGCTGCGCCAGGGCCTGACGATCGGGTCATCCTGCGGGGAGCATGGCTCACTGCTCACGGGCATCAGATCTCCCAGGCTTCCGGGGCTGGCAGCCGACAAAGGCCGGGGTCTGAGTGGTGCCCTCTGAGATGCTAACTGTGTTTGAGAAGGAGCCTGTCGCGCTGGCTGTGTGGTAATTAGATTAGGAAGCAGAGGGAGGGGGAGAAGACGTCCCACGAGAGCCTGGAGGAGGGCATGGGCCGCAGGGGTGACCTCCAGAGGGTCACGTCCAAGGCTGGCCAGGGCCAGACCTAGACGCAAGCAGCCACAGAGCGTTTGGTGGCTCAGGGCCCTTTCAGGGAGCCCGGTGGCTTCCGGACGTCAGTCCCGTGCTGTGTGTGTTTGAAAATGCAGCCCCCAGGCCCTGTCCCTGCCGATGCCGTGCCAGTGGCTTTGGGTTTGAAGCAGGAGTGAGGGTGGGGTCTGTATTTTACACACACTACGAATGGCTCAGCTTACTGTTCACTGACCTGGTTCGACGTTGACATTTTGCAGATGGGGGGCTGAAATGAAGAGACGTGCTGGAGATGCTGACGGGAGCAGCACCCGCACAGGCTGTGCCTCAGTGGACCTTCCTGCAGCGTGGCTGTTTGTCCGGTTTCACAGATGGGGATCCTGAGGCTCTGAGAGGACCAGGGACTTGTCCAGTCACATTGCTGGGAAGTGGTGAACATGAGACTGTGCCAGGGCTTCCTGGGGCCCCTGGGGCTTCTCACAGTGCTCAGGCCAGCACGGACAGCCCCTGTGGTCCCCACCTCCTGTCGTCACCTCTCGTGATGCTCCGACGCATTGGTCTTTCAGTTCCTCAACGAAGTGTGCGAAGCTCTTCGGGTCTCAGGGCCTTTGCACATGTTGTTCTGATCGTCTGGCCGGCTTCCCTCCCTAGGGAAAGACACGTCCTTCACATTTTCCACAGTGCAGAGGGAGGTACAGACACACAGACGTGTCTGAAAACAACCGCAGTAGGAAGGCGTCTCTGAATCCAGGGCTGATCCCTGTGATGTGCTCTCCTGATGTGGATTCAACTGTGACAGTCCCAGCTGTGCCAGGGCCTGATGATCGGGTCATTCTGCAGGGAGCATGGCTCAGTACTTCCCCTGATTATTCGCTTTCGCCAGCCCTAGAGGCAGAGTGATCTATGTGTCTGGGCACACATACACACACACACACACACACACACGTGCACACACACGCACACACGCACAGGAGCACATTTAAAGCTGTTTAGTACCCCCAACGCTCTGAGGATCACGAAAGTCCTTGCCGCGACCTGGGAAGTTCCCTGTTGCGGCCCCCACCTCTCTCCAGCCTCGCCCTGCATCCAGCTTTCCCTCCCGCTTGGGGACGTCCTCGAAGCCCCCGGCGCCGCCTGCAGGACCCTGGTGCGCCTGCGCACCCTTGGCTCTGTTCTGCTTTGGGTCTTGCGGTGCTCTTTGAACCCCGTTCCCTCCGCAGATCGCGCCCCAGCTGTGAGCACCGCTCTCTGGGGGAAGCCTGCCCTGCGCTCTCCAGCCGCACTCAGTGCCCCCTCGCGGCCTCACCGCCTGTGTCTGCCGCCATCACAACCCCATCCTCCCCCAGCTGCAGCCTTGAAACCAGTGCTCCCCGTCCCCCAGGGCCGGGTTTCGGCTGCCGTCGAGTCCGGCGCAGCGTGGTGCTCGGTGCTCAGTAAGCCATGTGAGCGGTGACGTTAACGCGCCACTTGAATCTGCACCTAAATGTCACCTCTGCTCAAGGTCTCCCCAGCTGTTCTGTGTTAGTACTTTTTGTCTCCTCACGGTAGTAATGACAAATCATAATTATTTGGTTAACTTTTAACTTTCTGTCTTTCCCCAACGAATGGAAGCTGCCCCAGGGCGGGAAGGTCGCCTGCCTCGCTCGATTCTAGACAGGGCTTAGCGTAGGTGGGTGCTTGGTGTTTGCTTGTTGAGTGAATTGGTGGAAACCCAACTGCAGGCTTCAGTCAGTTTTCTCCGTTCATGCAGCCCCAGCCTCCTGCTGTGGCACTGAGAGCCACACACGGTCATCCTGTCATCCGGGAAGGTGGCCTCCGCCCTCCACGTCTTAGTTTTCCCACATAACCAAAGAAGGCACAAGATAGAGGAACACAAAGTGTCGTTCCAGGGAAGACATCCAGAGTTTCTGGGATTCACTACTTCTTATAACAGACAGATGCCATTATTATAATTAATTACTTCTGAAGGGCTGTGTTGGACTCAATTCAGAGGCTGAATTTAATTTTTAGACCAGTGTTTGCACATCACGAATTAGAACCCAATCCTACAACTTAACCCAAATTTCAAAGTAAAATTTGCTGAAAAATTAATCATACTAACTTTTTATTAACATCCTGGCAGGAAAGAGGTGACATACAGTAATGAAGAATTTACATAGAAACAATATGTAAATCCTGTGGGCAGAATTTAGGCATCCAGGAGGGAGAGCCTGGATCTGGAAGCTAGTAACGACTGAGTGGCACCCCTGCACCTGCGGGGTTGGCGGGCGCAGCTCCAGGACTCGGGGGTGAGCTGTGCAGAGACCATCTCCCAGGAGGAACTGTGATTATCAGCCGGGGAGCAGTCACCCTGCGGGGATCCCACAGTGAGAGAGTCAAGGCTCCCGTTCTCCCTCGGACCCCTCGCCTGCCTCCCCTTAGTGAGCCATCCGCGAGCAGAGAGCGTGGAGCCCGCTGATGGCGCCTCGGAGGCGGGTGCGCGAGCTCAGAGCCAGGCGCATGGGGCAGCGGGTGGTAGAGAATGGACAGCGCGGGATTTTAAGGAGACATCAAAATGCATTCAAGTAGAATTTTACAGAGATAACCTTGAATTAGCCAAGTTATTTATAAAGCATACTTTGAAGACATCAGCATTTTCACGGTTATTAGTCTCAGGTTACTGAGGCCGTCTCTCGTCCTTTGAGGTACATCAGGGCACCTCGCTGTGCTGTGCTGCGAGCCTCAGAGAAGGTGCAGAAAAGGCCCTTTAGCTGGAACATGTGGAACTGCTATGTTCCTGACAAATACTTCTAAAGCGTAAGTGTGTCCATTGAAAAGAGTATAATTATCTAAACAATATAGAATTTACTTGCAATGTCATCTGCATGTATTCTCTGAGGTTGTCCTTCTGTTACAGGAAATAAGAAATAGCACCTCTAACAGATGTTTACACAATTTACAATTCCAGGACTCCAAGGGCTCGGCACTCACAACTGAGTAAGCCCGAGAATAACTACCGGCTTCGTTTACAAGCGAAACTGCCCTTACTGCAGTGTGCTCCCCGGTCCCGCACCCCGCCTCCCTGCGCGCCCCGGCTTACAGGGCCTCAAGCCCGGCCAGTCACAGGCGTCCGTCACTGGGAAACTCCCACAGTTATTATGTTTTCACCTCTGACTGTGACTCAACCAAGAGGTGTTAGACCAAACACTCCTTCTAAAAATAACTGGAAGAGTTAGTTTCTCCACCCCCCCACACACATAGACACACACACTGCAATATTATTATACAGTACAATTCTATGAACGTGTAATAGATCCCCCCAATATGTGCATGTACACATACAAGCTTATATGTACATACTGTGAACATATAAAGAACTACCCCCAAATGTGAGGCTTAATCTAGCCAAAAGAGCTTATTTTTTTTAATATCCTGCAATTGGGCAGCTGGCTGCCACCAGGAAAGCTCAGGCAGGGCTGGAGGACCATTTCTGGGAAGGCTCAGCTTGTGCCCGGCTGGTTAGTGCTGCTTATTGTGGGACCTCAGCCAGGTCTTCAGTTCTCCACGTGGCCTGTCCGGGAGGTTAGGTTGGGCTTCTCATGGCGTGGCATCCAGGTTCTGAGAGGAAGCTTTCCAAAGTGGGTGCTCCTGGAGCTCAAGTCTCAGGCCCATGATCTGGCTAAGGTTTCATGGGCCAGAAGTCAGTCTCATGGCCCAGCCAACCCACCTGCCAATGTAAACAGAAACTACAAATGTGCATGTGTACCGGGAAGCACAGTCCAGTGTGTGTGTGTGTGTGTGTGTGTGTGTATTTATAGGCATAGATAATCTACCAAGGAAGTTAGAATTAGGGGAGAAAAATCTTAGTGAAAATAAAGACAAAATGAAGTGAGTCCAAAAGTGGACTGGATATTGCTTCTTTTTCTGAGACATTTTTATATAAATACAAATGACCAAGAATAGCCAAGGCAACCTTGAAGAAGTAGAATAAACATGGAAGATTGATAGTAGAGGATATTAAGATTTATATTGAGTTACATAATCAAGACAGGACAATAATAGGTGGGAAAGCAGGCAAATAGAGCAATGGAATAGAGTAAACTTTCTGCTAACCAAATACAAGCGCACATAAATGCAACACATAAGTGGATTATCCTGGATCAATTGGATATCCATGTTTTTAAACTGTGAATATTGATCTCTTCTTTATTGCATATGTAACATTCACTCCAGATAGATTATAGATATAAATATAAAAGGAAGACTGCTATAAATCCTAAAAAGGAACACAGGAGAATGGCATACTGCCATGGTATAGGAAAGAGTTTTCAAACAGGAAAGACGTGTACTAGCCATAAACTATTTAAAAAAAAAGATAATGTCTAGGATATAATTAAGACTTTCTACTCATCACAACATGCTATTAAGGGAGGAACTGTGCAAGCCATGGGTAGGAGGAGATGATTAGATATGAAGAGGGACTCATATCCAGAATAAATAAAGAAATCTTTTAAATCGGTAAGAAAAACAAAGAACGCTCAATAGAAAAATGGGCAAGAGATGGATCAGGCACTTTGCAAAATTTCTATCCAAAAGGCCAACATGTATAGAAAGTGTTCAATCTCTTTTTTCCAATGCAAATTTGAGCTTCATTGAGATCCCAATAAATGCCCCCATGTTCCCAAAGAGCTAAAATAAAATGACGGACAGTACTAAGTGCTGGTGAGGATTGTCAGCTGCACTGCTCACTCCAGCCTGGTTCCAGCATAAATTGCTACGACCATTTTGTGTGACTGGTGGCAAGATCTGCAAAAACTGAACAAAGGAATGCTTTGTTGCCCAGAAATTCTGCAATAACGACAGCGGTTGTTTACCAAAGCCTTGTACAAGAATTTTCATTGTAGCACCGTTTGTGACAAACCTGGCAACAGCCCAGTATTCGGTGAAATGGATAAAAATGCCATATATTCACACGGTGGAGTATGAAATGATGGAAGAGAGCTGACTACTGCCCGGCGGAAAGGTACAGGTCGGTCTCAGGACCCTACGGGGTGAACAGCTTGGTGCACACTGAAGTGTGTGTATGTGTGTATGCGCCTGTGTATGTGTGTGTGTGCGTATGTGTGCATGTGCATGTGTGTATGCGTGCGTATGTGTGTGCGTATGTGTGTGCATGTGTGTACTTGTGCGCATGTGTATGTGCGTGTGTATGAGTGCATGTGCGTGTGTGTGTGCGTGTGTGTATGTGTGTGCGTGCGTGTGTATTTCAAACACAGGAAAAAGGAAAATGTCCAGGGTTGTGTTTATCTTTGGAAATGGGTGTTGGGCTGGAAGGGAGCCCACAGGAACCTCGAGGGGTGCTGTTACTGTTTTTCTTTTTTCCCCTGACCGGGGTGGTGGTTACGCAGGTAATTACTACTTTGTGGAAACTCACCCAGCTGTAGATTTCTGACCTTACTAAACAGACCCCAGAGAGCTCCCTTCCTCTTCACTGTCAGCTCTCGAACCCCTAGCATCTCCGCCATCACCTGGGCTGGGCCCTGGGAGGGTAGGCCTGCTCCCTGCAAACCTTCCCCTCCCCACCTCCATGCCTGGTCTCCAAGCGTGGCCCCACCCCCGCCTGACCTTACACCAGCCTAAACCAGGCCCTGTTAATGAGACCCAAATGTCTCAGTAATTACAGTGAAGATATGACTAAGAGTTAACATTTTAAAACTAGGCAAGCAATTTGGCAGACATCCACTAAGCACTTCAGGTGTGTTAATTAATTCACTTAGTAACAACCCCCTCAAGAGGATACTATCATGCCTCCCATTTTACACATGAAACTGAAGCCTGGGGTGGGGTGGCTGGCTGGCGTGGAACGCATGCGCAGCAAGAGAACCCTCGCTCATAGCGCTCCCCTCTCCATTTCCATCGCCGGAACCTGCATGGCAGCTGCTGAAATGAGCTTCCGGAAACGCATGACAGCTAGCGTGGCCCTCATTGCAATGGCCTAGGAACTCCCGCCTTCTGATGTCAGGCATACCTTGTCCTTCAGCCTCTCCACCCTGCCTGCCTCCCAGCCTCAGGTCCTGCTCGGATTGCAGCCACACTAAGTGAGGATTACAACCCGCGGACGCTCTTTGCTGCCCCGCTGGCCATCCAGTTTTCAAATGTACTGATCTTGTTATACACACATGGGTCATGCGCATAGATTAGATGGTCATTCAAAGGTTGAAATAAATGCACATCTCTGTGACGTTTTTCAGACACTTCCTGCCCTGTAGAATTGCGTGTTTCCTTTTGTTCTCACATTTCACATTCTTCTGTAACAGCACTTCATATTTTGGAAAACAGCAGGAGCCAGGTGAGCAAAGTGGTTACTAGAACCCACTCTGGAGCACAAGTGCTAACATGAAGATCTAGATTTCATAACTTTCTAGCGAGGTGATGTTGAACTAATAATGTAATCTCTCTAAAACTCAGTTTGCCCTTCCTAAACATGAAAATAATCACAGTAGCTGCTCTAAGAGCTGTAAAGACTAAAGGCAGCAAAGTATGTAGATATCTAAGCACAGGGCCTGGTACAGAGCTATGCTCAATTCCTACCCACTATCCTCACTGACGTTGCCGTCATCATCAAGGCATCTCTCCCCCACCATCATCATCATCAGCAGCAGCATCATTGTTAACATTGTTATTATCCCATCATCATCCCCATCATCCCCATCATCCTCATTATCCCATCATCACCCCCAGCATCACCCCCAGCATCATCCCATCATCATCCCATCATCCCCATCATCCCCATCATCCTCATTATCCCATCATCACCCCCAGCATCACCCCCATCATCATTCCATCATCATCCCATCATCATCCCCATCATTATCTTCATCATCTCCACCATCGTCATTGTCATCTCCATCATCATCATCATCACCCCCATCATCATCCCCATCATCTTCATCATCTCCATCATCTTCATCATCATCCCCCTCATCATCCCCATCATCTCCATTATCCCCATCATCATCCCATCATTATCTTCATCATCTCCATCATCATCATCGTCATCTCCATCATCATCAAGGTATCTCTTCCCCATCATCATCATCATCATCAAGATCAACATCACCACTGTCAGCATCTGTGTTCCAAATCTAGTTCACTTCTTAGATTTAGCATCTCTTTGAAAGCAGGCCTATGTTTCATTTACTTTTATGTGTAATAACAGGCCTATAGACAAAAAAGTTATCTCATTTTGTGGGATGCAGAGCTACTATAATTTTGTCCCATTTTACAGATGAAGAAATTGAGGACCAAAAGATAAACTGATTTTCCCAAAGTCCACAGGTTCTATATAGCAGAGCTGGGCCCAGCACGAAGCCCCTCTCATTCTCATGGTTCCCCTTCAGGCAGAGGCCTAAGGAAACAACAGGGAGAAAGCCTGAAGGCCCTGAAGCTTCAAGCAAGAAATTATTTTGACAATTGGGTTTCAACATTTCAGTGATAATTAGCTGCAAGAACAAGGTTTTGTTTTCCTTTGGAGAGATGGAATATACCGAGAGACAATGGCCAGACCACAACAGAACACTCTGCAGCGTCCAGCTAGGAAGCCGCACCACCCTGGCAGCAGTCTGTCTACAATGGCCAGGACTTGGTCAAATTCCAGCTTCTCTATTTTCTGGCCCCACTTCTAACCCAGGACCAACAAGAAAAAGCCAAATATGTACCTAAACCAACCACATGAGATGTCTGTTTCTAATTAACCCTCCAGCTTCCTGGTGCCAACAACTGCCGATCAGGCTTAGGAGACTCTCCCACCCCTCTGCCTGTCTCAGACTTTCTGCCAAAGGCAGGGGATAGTGGCTGAATCTCTTGCTCCAGTGAGTCCTAAAGAGACAGCCTCTGTTTGCACTTGGGCTGTCCTTGTTTCCTTCTGCATACTTGAGACCAAGAACATTTTTAACAAGACCAAACTAACGTGAGACATAATGCAACAGAGATGGTGGGAGTTCACCTAATGGAACCTGTTCCCTCTGGCACACTCAGGCTATGGTCCCAGGGCCTCAGCCTCTGGCCCATTGCCCTCCCCGCCTCTCCCTTGGGGTGGCAGTTATGGGGGAGACCTTAAGCGAGGCAGTCAGAAAGCCTCTAAATAAATTCACTGCCAGCATTGGCACCTCCTGGAAACATTTCAGAATTGCAGAGGCCGGGACCCATCTCAGAGCCACAGAGTCTACCGCCTGTGAGCGGGGCCTGAGGCCCAGGGGACTGAGTGAGATCCCGCTGAAGGGCTCTGTCTGTCTGAAGTGCCTGGGGGCAGACACAGATTTGGCCCGACCATTAGTAACTACCCTTCGACCCCTCTATTCCTGCTAACAAACCCTTATGTCTCTCAGGCGACCTCGGGGGGGGGGGGGAGACAGCCCCCCAGGGGATGGGTCACGGTGAGGGCTGGCCCCTCGTCTCCCCTTAGCCGATGTTTCTTCCCTCGCCCGGTCTGAGACCCTGCAGGGGGCCCGTTGGCAGGGTTCTGGCCCAGGGGCGACGAGGAAGCCCGTGATGGCTCTTTGGCGACAGCATTTTCTCCTCCCACCAAAACCCCTCTCCTCTTGCCCCGGCTGCTTCTTTCCTTCTCAGGCAGCCTTTGCGCGAGGGAGGCTCGGAAGCAGCGCCGGCCTCGCAACACTGAGGGGGAGACGGGGTGACGGCGGAGGCTCACCGGGCCTGGCGCCGGCACCCGTGCTCTGCCCCTCGGGCGGGCAGTCACGGCCCCCCGAGCCCCGCTCTTGGGTATCAGTGACCAGCACATCCAGAGCGATCTTCACCGCGGGCCTTCCGCCTCCCCTGAGATCCTAACCGCCCGCGAGGCCCACGCGAGCCTGAGCCACTTCAGCCGCCCGCGGTCCACGGATCGTCTCAGGCTCTGCTGCTGACAGCAGTGAATTTCACCAGAGCCGTGACCCCGGGAAACAGAAACCATTAAAGACCCCCCCTCCCCATGCTTTGTGCCCCAGGGACCAGCTCACTGTGAGATGCCCCTTCTCCTGCTGACTTAGATGAGACCCATGGGCACCCCCTGGCAAGGCCAGGCACAGGCCCTCCAAGCTCCCGTTATCTGCCCCATCAATGATTAGTCTAACTGCTTGTCCCCACTGATAAAAATAAAATGCTTTTTAACCAAACTTTGCAAGTTTTTTCTCCTTCCCCAGGCCCTGAACTTTGGCTTCCCCTCCCCCTGATTCCCCATAAAGACCCTCCTGAGAACAGGCTGGCCTCAGGGCAAACTTCCCACGCTGGTTCTTTCTAGACCCCCTGGCTGTAAAAGAGCAACATTTTTTGAATCCTTGAGATGCTTATGGGTTTCATGGACCTTCTCCCCTGCAATAGAGTCTCTCCTCCTAGTGATGGGCAGCCTGCAAGATGGTCCCCAGGACCGCAGGCCCAGTACCCACAGGCCTGGGTACTCCTGAGCAGGGTCGCACTTAGCGACTCATTTTCAATGAACAGGACAGAGCAGAAGCGATGGGCGTCTGAGACCAGGTTGCTAGAGGCTGCGGTGTCCCCACTCGTTCACTCACTCACTCACTCACGTTCCTCAGCAGAGCCAGCTGCCATGTGGTGGGGACACTGGGCAGTCCCCGGGCAAGTCACTGCCGCCTCCAGCCAGCCCTTGCAGAGACTGTGACAGCCACACACCTAGGCACTTGCTGTGAGCCTTTTTGTGGACCGTGTGTGCTGTTTGTCTTTTCATCTCTGATTTTTGAGTGTCGCCCTAGAGTGTGGACGTAAGTCTTTTGTCAGAGACACATTGCAAGTATTTCCACCCAGTCTGAGCTCAGTGATTAATTGACCTAAAGATGTCGTTTGATGATCGCATTTAAACAGTTTGTTGAAACGCAATTCTTCTTTTTTTTCTTTTAGGGTTAGTACTTTTGTGTCCTGAGAACTCTTTTTCTACACAAAGGTTGCATGTATGTAACGATTTGTGTTCTTTTACCAGTTTCATGGCTCTAGCTTTTAAAATTGTCTATTTTTGTTTTTTTTTTTAAAAATATTTTTATTTTTTTACATCTCTATTTATTTCAGAGAGAAAGGGAGAAGGGGGGGAGAGAGAGAGAAACATCAATGATGAGAGAATCGTCATTGATCGGCTGCCTCCTGCACACCCCCAACTGGGGACCGAGCCTGCAACCCAGACATGTGCCCCTACCAGGAACCGAACCCCGATCTCCTGGATCATAGGTTGATGCTCAACCGCTGAGCCATGCCTGGCCGGGCATAAAATTGTCTGTTTTTTTGTTTGTTTTTTTCCAATTTACACTAAGTTAGTATGTCTATCTGCCCGAAGTAGGGATTGAGTTGTGTGTTGTTTTTTTTTAATATAGACTCTTAGAAGTCAGTAAGCCAACCCCCGTCATAGTTTTGAGTATAGAAAACTGGCCCAGAGGCTACAGAGACCTAGTCCAAGCTTAGCCACAACGCGGTTGGTTACGGAGTCAGAACTCGACTTACACACATTTACCTTTCCTCCTGAAGTCCCTGCCTCTTGGAGCTTCAGTTCTCTCACTAGTGAATGCGGGACCTCCCAGCACCAGGATCCCATTGTCGCCTTTCCCTGTGCCTGCCCACGCTCCCAGGGATGTTGGGGACATGACCCGTGTGATGTCATCGGAGGCCCCTTTCTATTTATGCTGAAAGGTTTGTCAGACTATGTCTAAATCATGATTCTGGGGGAGAAAATAGCTTATTGTTAAAAAAATAAAACCCCAAGTGAAACAATTTTGTATTTCTTCTCACCAAATCCAAATGTACTCCTATGAAATGTTTATAAGGGATTGCCAAGTATAAAAAAAAACACTACAATGCCTTTGTTTTTCCATTTCAATAATGACCACCATAAAGAGTTTAATTTACAATTCTCATGATTTTTGTGGGCTTACATTATACCTATGTTTTTACTCCTTTCAAAAACATTTACTGATTTTCTACTATGCGCTAGATACTCTGGTGGGTACCAAGGGGCAAGATGGGCAGCTGTCTCCTCTCATGGCCTTTATATCCCGACACGAGGCAAGACAAGAGCAAGCAAAGGAGCAGCGCCCGCAGGCAGGGACTGGGGAGCGGGGGGCTCCGAGAGGCCATCGGAGCATGTCTCCGTAACAAACAGGCCCAACAGCACAAAAGAATCAGACGTTTTAAAGCATGAGATGCCCAGCTGGCGTGGCTCAGCTGTTGAGCATCGCCCTAGGATCCAGGAGATCGAGGTTTGATTCCTGGTCAGGGCACATGCCCGGGTTGGAGGCTCGATCCCCAGTGGGGGGCATGCAGGAGGCAGCCGATCAGTGACTCTCACCACTGATGTTTCTCTCTCTCTCTCCATCTCCCTTCCTCTCTCTGAAATCAATAAAGACATATATTTTTTTAAAAAATTTAAACATGAGGTAAGGGAGAGCTGAGGAGGAAACTGCGAACGGTACAAAAATGAAGGAGTTTAGGGCTTCTGGCCCCAGGAGCTGTGGCCGGGTGTGCAGGGGGGGAGAGCTGCAAGGAGAGCTGGACTCCACGCCCGCGGAACCTCGGCCAGTGCATTTAGGGAACAGCCCACGCACAGCAGAAAGCCATCGGAAGGCCTAAGCAAAGAACTTCAGAGTTTAACCCACTAAATATAGACATCTATACAGTGCGTGCTTATGCCAAAATACATGTATATTCACACACACACATGTTTGTATGTATGCACATTTTTATTGAAGATGTAGTCCCTCATGATTTTGGAAACATAGGGCTTCTCTACATTCACTTTCTGACACAACTTTCAGTTCAAGGGTCTCGAGCATCTTCACTTGTCAGTGCATGAGGATCACTCACGTCTTTTCAGCAGCACGGCCCTGTCTTGCATTACCTCTTCGAAGAGGAGTGTTCATTTAAATGGTGAGCATTCACTTTGTTTATTTCAGTTATTAGAGATTCACTTAATTAATGATCCAGCAGACCTTGTTGAGCCTCCACAGGGCCTAAACCCCTGGGCATTCACAAAACCACCAGTCAGTGGAGGGTCTTTGTCCTTAAGAAGCAGCAGTCTGGAGAAAGGTCACACCGGACATGACAAGTC
Source organism: Miniopterus natalensis (assembly GCF_054644295.1). Classification (NCBI taxonomy): domain Eukaryota; kingdom Metazoa; phylum Chordata; class Mammalia; order Chiroptera; family Miniopteridae; genus Miniopterus; species Miniopterus natalensis. Next base: position 41,452,915 of record NC_142096.1, on the reverse strand, counting down.
CTGTGGAGGTTTAGAAGCTCGGGGAGGGAAGAGGGACAGAGGGGCACACGGCAGGAACCCAGTGCCAGGGTGTCGGGGGGCAGGGAGGCGTTGCGGAGGAGCTGGTCCTGGAAGGAGGGCTGAGAGATGAGCTGGACAAGGTCAGAGAGAGAGAGGGCCAGCAACTGGGGAGCGCAGACTAGACTGCAACCCTGCATGTGACAAACGTGTCATTAATGCTTGAGGGGACTTCACGGTGAGAAGAAAAATGACGGAGGACACCCAGGCTCCAGACTTGCTTTTATCACTAACTCTCCTCGTCATCACAGGTAAGTCCCTTCCCCTCTGTGTCCCGGTCTCTGCATCTCAGAGGAGTCCTTTGGCTTTCATATCCTGTGGCTTTAAGAAAAAAACCTGACATGAGCAACACTGTTGTGGGGGGAAAGTCTGCTTTGACCGCTCCTGAGCTCGGAAATGCTGCCAAGTCTTTTTCCCAGCAGACAATATTAAAACAATTAAAGTAATGAGAAATACTGATCGCAGAGAGGGCATCTTCCACAGAATAAGGGGAATGATTAGATAATAATGTAGTTACGGAGTCAAAGTAACACGGAGGCAGTGCCGTCCGGCTCCCACTTGACCACTGCGCCCGACCGTTCCCAGCGCGTGGCCTGGTGTTCGCCCAGCCCTGGCTGCTCCCGGTGAGGGAGCCCACACACAGCAGGGTCCCCCCCGGGAGGGTCACGGTCTAGTAAAGATGGCCTATTTGCTCCAGGTGCTGCGCACCCCTATCTATCCTGGGAACTCCTCGGTCTGCAGTCCCTGCGCCGGGAGTCCGTGCTCTTTACAATGGGCCCCTGCGATCTGAGTCAAGCCCCCCGCTGGTCGTCCCCTCGGCGGAATCAAGAACGGCGACTGTGTGCCGTCTCCATGGGCGATACGTTCCCAGACCCCTAGTCGACGCCCGAAACTGTGGAAACTACTAAAGCCTAAACATGCTATGACTTTTCCTATACATATATACCTACGATAAAGTTTAATTTCTAAATTAGGCACTAAGGGATTAACAACAATAACTAATGATAAAATGGAACAGTTATAACAACATGCTGTAATAAAAGTTACAAAGTGCCATGAATTTCTATTTCCTCCTTCACAATTTCACAGATAGATGGTTCTTGCCTGAGATCTTAGCAGCCTCAGCATACAATTTTTTCTATCTTGATTAAGTCAAGAACTTTTACCTTTTCACTTAAAAGGAGCACTTTACAGCTTCCCTTGGCCCATCAGAACTGCCAGCATCACTGTTCTTGTGCTTTGGACGTTATGAAGTAATTTGGACACAAATTGGACACAAGCACTGCGATTTCTCGACAGCTGATCTGATAACAGATGCGGCTACGAAGTGGCTTATGGGTGGGGTGCTGGACAAAGGACGGTCTGTGTGCCAGGTGGGCCCGAGCAGGATGACTTTCATCACGCTAGCCAGAACAGCACGCAACTTAAAACCTATGAATTAAACAATTCCTGGAATTTTCCACTATATTTTCAGACTGTGGCTGACTGTGGTAACTGAAGCCCTGGACCGGGAAACCATGTATAAGGGGGCACTGTAGTTTAGCTCCCATGAATGGACATAGACAGATAAAAGCAGAGCACGGTGCACTTGACAAAGCAAGTTCTTTACCATCTAAACTGCAGAATATTGGATATGGCTGGGACCTTACGGAGATCCTTGCATTTCCTGAGGCCGGAGAGGGAAAGCTGCGTTTTCTCCCAGCGAGTAGGAGGAATGGTCGGGTGGAACATGCCTTCTTGGCCTCGCTGAGTTCAGGCCTTTTTCATTATTTCACATCGTCTTTGCTTTCTTCCCAGATAATTTATGCGGCAGTTCTTTCTGAGAACTGAGTGCTGGGAAAACGGAAAGATTTGTGACAGGAGGACCCTGGCCGTGCCGCCCTGTGACCTCCGTGGCGCCAGCAGGCATGTGTGAGAATCACGGAACCGGTCCAGCCTCAGCCCCGAGTCTGTCCCTCGCTCACACTGAGACTGCAGGCAGTGCCTTTGCCTCTCCCGCCCTCTGCCTCGTCATCTGTAATTTGAGGGTAGGACTGGACACTCTGAAAGACCCCACTGGTGCTGAAATGCCTGTGGCCCAGTCTCCCTCACGGTCAGAGGCCAAGCCCATTAGCTCTCTCCAAAATATCCCACCCTGGACATGTAAACGCTTGAGAGATACTTGGGGATAAGTTAATAGAGGAAAGAAAAGAGCTTTAAAAAATTGTACGAAGTCAAAGAAGCCAGAAGGACACACAGCGCATGATCCTGTTTATATGAGATGTCCAGAAAGGGAAACCCATAGAGACAGAAAGTTGAGCAGCAGTGACTGTACCAAGAGCGATACAAAGCACAAAAGGATGGTCACGTGTGCTGTCCAGCGGGAGCCCTAGAAGGTTGTGCACCAGACGACCATCATCTGTGTCACCTCTGCGAAGCTGAATCAGGGCTGATCCTGGAGTGAGAGATGGCTCCCGTGCCCCGTCAGTGGCAGAATCGGCAGAGGGACCCTACCTGCCCCTCTGAGCCCCCTCTCTTCACCCTCCAACCCCATGTACCACCTGGCCCTCCAAACCGCCCAGCGAGCCGTCATTTGGACACACAATCCAACCTGTCCCCCTGCCCACGACTCCTCAGCGGAGCCCCTTGGCTCAAGCAGTTCCAATCTGAATATCAGTCACTGGGCGAGGTTTTTTTCCTCCCTTTTTAATCAGAATTCCTTGACCCTGACCCAGAATTACAGAGGGAGAGTATCGGAGGACGCGTCTTGGGGAGCTCTAGCTTTAGGACCTGGTCCACGCGTGGAGAAACTCCTTCCCCTACACTCCGTATTTCCTGAGCGGTCCGTTTGAAGACCCGGGCCCTGAGGGCGGGCGCCCTGTCCTGAAGGAGGCTGCCCTGCCCTGAAGGCGGCTGCCCTGCCCTGAAGGAGGCTGCCCTGCCCTGAAGGCGGGCGCCCTGCCCTGAAGGCGGCTGCCCTGCCCTGAGGGCGGCTGCCCTGCCCTGAAGGAGGCTGCCCTCCCCTGAAGGCGGGCGCCCTGCCCTGAAGGCGGCTGCCCTGCCCTGAAGGCGGCTGCCCTGCCCTGAAGGCCGCTGCCCTGCCCTGAAGGAGGCTGCCCTGCCCTGAAGGCGGCTGCCCTGCCCTGAAGGCGGGTGCCCTGCCCTGAAGGAGGCTGCCCTGCCCTGAAGGAGGCTGCCCTGCCCTGAAGGAGGCTGCCCTGCCCTGAAGGAGGCTGCCCTGCCCTGAAGGAGGCTGCCCTGCCCTGAAGGAGGCTGCCCTGCCCTGAGGGAGGCTGCCCTGCCCTGAAGGAGGCTGCCCTGCCCTGAAGGAGGCTGCCCTGCCCTGAAGGAGGCTGCCCTGCCCTGAAGGAGGCTGCCCTCCCCTGAAGGCGGGCGCCCTGCCCTGAAGGCGGCTGCCCTGCCCTGAAGGCGGCTGCCCTGCCCTGAAGGCCGCTGCCCTGCCCTGAAGGAGGCTGCCCTGCCCTGAAGGAGGCTGCCCTCCCCTGAAGGCGGGCGCCCTGCCCTGAAGGAGGCTGCCCTGCCCTGAAGGAGGCTGCCCTGCCCTGAAGGAGGCTGCCCTGCCCTGAAGGAGGCTGCCCTGCCCTGAAGGAGGCTGCCCTGCCCTGAAGGAGGCTGCCCTGCCCTGAAGGAGGCTGCCCTGCCCTGAAGGAGGCTGCCCTGCCCTGAGGGCGGCTGCCCTGCCCTGAGGGAGGCTGCCCTGCCCTGAAGGAGGCTGCCTTGCCCTGAGGGCGGGTGCCCTGCCCTGAAGGAGGCTGCCCTGCCCTGAAGGAGGCTGCCCTGCCCTGAAGGCGGCTGCCCTGCCCTGAAGGAGGCTGCCCTGCCCTGAAGGCGGCTGCCCTGCCCTGAAGGAGGCTGCCCTGCCCTGAAGGCGGGCGCCCTGCCCTGAGGGCGGGTGCCCTGCCCTGAAGGAGGCTGCCCTGCCCTGAAGGAGGCTGCCCTGCCCTGAAGGAGGCTGCCCTGCCCTGAAGGAGGCTGCCCTGCCCTGAGGGAGGCTGCCCTGCCCTGAAGGAGGCTGCCCTGCCCTGAAGGAGGCTGCCCTGCCCTGAAGGAGGCTGCCCTGCCCTGAAGGAGGCTGCCCTCCCCTGAAGGCGGGCGCCCTGCCCTGAAGGCGGCTGCCCTGCCCTGAAGGCGGCTGCCCTGCCCTGAAGGCCGCTGCCCTGCCCTGAAGGAGGCTGCCCTGCCCTGAAGGAGGCTGCCCTCCCCTGAAGGCGGGCGCCCTGCCCTGAAGGAGGCTGCCCTGCCCTGAAGGAGGCTGCCCTGCCCTGAAGGAGGCTGCCCTGCCCTGAAGGAGGCTGCCCTGCCCTGAAGGAGGCTGCCCTGCCCTGAAGGCGGCTGCCCTGCCCTGAAGGAGGCTGCCCTGCCCTGAAGGAGGCTGCCCTGCCCTGAAGGAGGCTGCCCTGCCCTGAAGGAGGCTGCCCTGCCCTGAAGGAGGCTGCCCTGCCCTGAAGGAGGCTGCCCTGCCCTGAAGGAGGCTGCCCTGCCCTGAGGGAGGCTGCCCTGCCCTGAAGGAGGCTGCCCTGCCCTGAAGGAGGCTGCCCTGCCCTGAAGGAGGCTGCCCTGCCCTGAAGGCGGGCGCCCTGCCCTGAAGGAGGCTGCCCTGCCCTGAAGGAGGCTGCCCTGCCCTGAAGGAGGCTGCCCTGCCCTGAAGGAGGCTGCCCTGCCCTGAAGGAGGCTGCCCTGCCCTGAAGGAGGCTGCCCTGCCCTGAAGGAGGCTGCCCTGCCCTGAAGGAGGCTGCCCTGCCCTGAAGGCGGGCGCCCTGCCCTGAAGGAGGCTGCCCTGCCCTGAAGGAGGCTGCCCTGCCCTGAAGGCGGGCGCCCTGCCCTGGGAAGGAGCAGCCCGCCGCCCCGCCTCTCCTGCCGCCGCGGGAGTGCTGGGCTCTGTCCTTTCACGCGCTCCACTATCTTTTCTTTTCTGCCTTTGCAAGGCTTGTGCCATCCTCTTGGGGATTCCTTCCCTTGCCTTCAACTTAAGTGAATTCTTCCAGGTTTTGCTCGGCTGACCTCTCGGCTTCAGTGCGTTTTCTGCTCATCCGCCCTCAGCGTGGTGTCCCTGCAGCGCGTGCAGCCACCATGTGCCTCGGCCTCCATGCTCCGCGGTTTTCTTCTTTATAATATTCTAGGTGTCTGCCTGTTTCACCAAACTCTGAGCGCCTTGACAGAGAGCGGTGCTAATTATCATCGTACCTGGGACAGCACGTCTCGAATTTCAGATACGAAATCTGATTAGCAAAAGTCTGAGGAACATCCGTGGAATGGTAAGTAATTGTAAGCAAGAACGTGGCCATTTCGTAGAGGTGCTAATAGCATCTTTTATAACATGAATAAATGTAAGCTTCTGGGGTCTAATGCCCATAGGTTTATTGGGAGACAAACCACCCCCAACTTAGTGCAGTTTAACAAAATCAATAATGTATTATTATCATTATTATTATTATTATTATATTTCTTGTGGTCTGGGGTTGACTAGACTCAGCTAAAGGCTCTCACTCGAGGTGTCTTATTCAGTTAAAATCAGAAGTAGCGGAGACGGAGCCTTTCTGAAGGCTGGCTCACTCTCGGGTCTCTCAGTTGCTGTGGGTGCTGGCTAGGACTCTTGCTGGATTGCCGGGCACCCTACACATGGCCCCTCTATGTGTCCTGGGCTTCCTCACAGCATGGGGCCAGGATCCAAAAGCAGGTGTCTCAAGAGTGAGTGGGGAAGAAACTTGATTTTCTCCCAAGTCACGTGGGTCCACTTCCACTACACTGCATTGGTCTCGGTGGTCACAAGAGCCACCTGGTTTCCAGGGGAGGGAACACACAGTCCTCTTCTTGACGGGGCAGTGGGGGGGCCACCGTCGGAACAGCGTGTGGGCTGTGGATATGGCCGTATGTGGAAACCTCAACCTGCCCCATCAGTTAGCTGCTTGACATCTCTGAGACTCAGATTGCCCATCGGAAAAATATGGACAATCGTACAAAGTTGGTAGGAATGTTAGCTGTGAGGTTTAAATCAGATGATACCTGACTCCTGTTCAGTAAATATCAAGTCTCTGCTCAGGGGAAGCAGAAGCGGATAGAAGATGCCTTGGGTCCACGACCATAATGAGTCTGCAGAAATATTAGCCTCAAAGTCCCTGTGGGGAATGACAAGATGCACTGTTGAACTTGGGGTCCCCATTTGGGAACGGCCTTCAGGGGAAATCTCAGAGCTCGTGTCCTGAGTGTGCACATCCCCTCGGCCCCAATGCCCCCTCCGCCCGCCCCACCATCTTTCTCAGCAGCTCACTCCAGATCTGGGCACTGTTCCAGCACCCGGCACCTTTAAATGTTTTGTTCTTGAATATTTCATTTTGGAAAAAAATCCAGGTTTGATTAAAAAAAAACAGCCCAGTCTGTGTTAAGAAAAAAGCATACAATGCCCATTTAAACTAAAAGAAGGTGTGTATCTCTCTTTTTTAAAATCTTATTATGCCTATCATATAAAAAATTTCCTCCCATAAATAACATCACAGCATGCACAATTTTATGAAAAAAATACAGGGTTTAATTTTTACCATAGAATAATTTATACATGTGTACCTAGGCCATTGTCTGATAAAATGACTGAATTAATGAATGTATACATATGTAAAACAGACATACAAATAATATATGGAATATGTGTAAATGATAAACCCAAAAGACGAAATGCCAATGAACCTACCACCCAAATGAATATAGAGCATTGTGGTATCATTCATTGACCCAACATGGTCTATGAGCCATCCCATCCTCTGCTTCACCCCAAGGTAAGTTTTATTCTGAGTTTTGAATTTGTCATTCCTTTGCTCTTTTAAAAATATGTATATCTCATACATGTGTATTTATATTCTGAAAATGCAGTATTTAATTTTGCTTATTTGGAAACTTTAAAAATAAATCATTTCAAGGAGCAGAGTAGGTCACTCTGAGCTGGGCCCTGGCGAGACATGATAAAGCAGAGACTATCTGGACTCTGAGGGGAGCTAGGCCCAGTCACTGCAAAGCAGCTGAAAGCGACAAAATCGCCGTGCTTCCTATAGGCTTGGCTGGTCAGCCTTCAGCTTTGAGGGGATCGCCGGAACCCCAGGGCATAAAGGCGTAAAGCAGGCCTCTCTGACACGGTCCCCAACTCTCCGAGCAGCCTCTTTTTAACGTGCATAGAGGTGCGGGGCAAACACTCCATTCATGCATTGCCAGCAGGAATATGGATTTGTTCATGTGCAACGGAAAACTTTAGGACTAGCTACTGAGGATGGTTTGCCCGCACTTCATGACAGAGCGGCTCCATTCAACATAATGTATACTCGATGGGAATAAATGCATATGTGTGTCAAAAATATATACAAGCACATTGTATGTGGATTTACATAAATACTCAAACTAGAAGCAAGTCAATTAAATGCGCATCAGGAATCACTGACATATATCCCGTCCCGAGTGTTTTTCGGAGATGCTGAACTCCTCCACTGGAGGGATGGGTTGTTTTCATTTCCTCTCCTTGCACCTGGCCGACCTTGGCAATTGCCTTGACCCATATAATGCGGTGGAAGTGATGCTCTGTGGTTTCCAACCTGGAGCCAGGCAGGAAGAGGAGACCCAGCTTCTGCTGTGCTCTCTTACTCTCTCAGAACACTCAGTTTTGAAACCCAGACACCACAGCACAAGGAAGCCCAACGCACATGGAGACCCCACAGGCAGGTGCGAATGTCCAGCTGGTAAACCGAATCAGCCGCCAGACTCGTGAACGTAGAAGACTGGGCCTTTCAGCTGGGTCATCAGGTATGGCCGAGAGTAGACAAGACCCCTACTGTGCTCGTCCAAAGTCCGAATCCATAAGTGCTACCAACGCTTGTGCTGTGAGACTGAGTGTGGGGACGACCTGTTAGGCAGCCATCGTAACTGGAACAATGACACGCAAAATCATGAATGACTGTCACAAACAAAAAAAGTTAAAGATATCAACTTGCCCACTTGCTCTGCTCCCCCTTATTCCACAGAATTCCAGGAGCTTGATGTGGAATGTGGTTTGAAACTCTTGTGCCTAAGGTCCTTCTCATTTTCTACATTCCATCATCTTTGTATCTCCAGGACCTGCCACAGGGTGTGATACACAATAGCTGCTTAGTAAATGCTGAGTTCATGCATCAGCAGGTGAATGAAAGATAGCTTTTATCTGTTTATAGCCCTACAAGGGTTTCCTGTTGGACTGGGGAGAAAAATCCTTTGGAAAACATCTGGAATTGCATTCATTCTTTCAGACATTTAGGGAACACTTTCAAATCATTTGACAAATTACTGTTCATTTGATAAATTACTGTCCATTTTTAAAATTACTGCTTATTTTGTCATTTCTGGGTCCTCCCTGTTGTCTAATGGGAGCTTAGACTATGGTCGTTTCAACCCGTTAGTCCTGGTCACTATTTATACAATGATATTTGAGGCAACCTCCTCAGAGGACTGTCCTAGAGAGACACTAGTTGCATTTAGAGTGTCAATAAAACAATTATGTTCTATGTACTTTCTTCTGCTTGTTGAAATTCTCATTTATTCTTTGAAACTGAATTTAAACATCTTAACTTTCTTAATGCCTGTGCTATAAACATTTTAGACAGAATTGGTGGTCCCCTTAGAAATTATATATGTACACACACACACACACATATATATATATACTATGTATACTATCTATTATATATAATATTATATATACATATATAATCTCTGATGGGTACCAGTAAATATGTAAATACAGGTACCAGTATATATGATTTCATATATATATATATGAAATCTTCTTGATTCTGTTAAGAGGAGGGTGAGGGATGTTAAAGGGAATATCTACTGAATACCTTTCATGTCCCAACCTTATTTAAAAAAAGCAATACAATCTGACCAAGTGTATTTATTCCAGGAATGAAAGTTTGATTTAATATTAAAATTGTAATCACTTTAAATTGCACATTAATAATACAAGAGAAAAACTCTACGATATTCCCAATAGATGTGTAAGAGGCATTTGATAAAATCTGATACCTATTAATGATAAAAAATAATCCACACACCTAGTTAACGATACGGGCTAATAAACCTTATGCTTACTTCGTACTCGATGGTAAAATATTTGATGCTTTCGCTCTGAGAATAGGAACAGAGCAAAGATATCTGCTGTCATCATTTTTAATCAGCTTTGCACTGGAGACATTAACCAGTGCAATTATGCACAAAAAATAAACTATAAAGATTAAAAATGTAATTAAAAAGCCATCTGTCTTCATAAATGGCATGATTACGAATGTAGAAATTGTTTAGGTCTACAATTAGGATTAATAAGTCAATTCAGCAGAGACCCTGGAGACAAGGTAACACAAAGTCTACATGAAAATCATTATGTTTATATATTCTAGCACAGCAGCAGAGAATAGGAAAGTAAATTTGAAAATACTACTGTTTACAACTGCATAGAAAAATTCTCAGGTACATAGAAATAAGTCCATGGAAATACATGTAATAAAAAATATCAAATAACTGGCAATCAATCTAAGAAACTGTGTGTAAAAACTCCACACCGGAATACAAAACACTGCGGAGAAATATTAAGGAATACCTAACAAATAGATAGTCCATGTTCATGGACTGAGATACTTAATATTACTAAGATTGCCATTCTCTCCAAATTCACTTATAGACTCCAAATTATTCCAACAAAACCCTCAGAAGCTCATCCTTTTTATGTTAGCATTGTAGATATCGATACACAAATTGAAAAGTTTTATTGAAATGCTATGGACATAGACTAGCCAAGACAACATTTTAGAAGAAAAAGTTAGAGGATTTATAGGTTTCAAGACTTAAAATGAAGTGAATTAATTAGGTCAATGTGGGTATTGATGCAAAGATAAACAAATAGAGCAATCAGCCAAAACAGAAAGTCCAGAAATAGATCCCCAAATAGACAGCCTTTGATTTCCACTGGGAAAATGTCTTTTCAATAAATTTTGCCCCCACCCCAATTCCAGTATGTGCATGGGGCAAACTGGACTTTCTTCCCTATTTCACAATTTCATATGAGGAAAATTATAAGCATAGGTCTGAAAGTTAAAAGAATCAAGCTTTAGACAGAAATAAAACAGTAGAGTAGCTTCATGATCTTGTTTTCGGACAAGATTTCTCAAACAGCCACAAACCACTAAATGTAAAATAATAAAATAAATGATAACTTACTAAAACTAGAAAATTCTGCTAGTCCTAAGTCCAAATTATGAAAAAGGATTAGTGGGGCTACACTTTGGAGAAAGCATCTATGGTCCACTCCATATCCTGTGCGTCTATCTTTGCATCCCAGGCCCAGCCTAGTGCCTGAGGCTCATCTGTGCTGAGGAAAGGCTTGTTTTCTCCCTGTACCCTCCCTCCCCTCATCTGATGGTCTCTTACACTAGCAAAGGGATCAAAGGCCCACCATGCCTCAAGTGAAAATGTGGATGGAAGTCGGTTGACACCTTATAAGTGCTCTATTTTGCAAATGTTCAAAAGGAACCCCTCCAAGCAGCAAGAATGGAAGACTCCATCTGAATGATGTTACACGCACAGACTGAGATCCATTGCCTGGCAAGGCCCATTCTTCTATGAAGCATGGACTCCGTAATCGCACAGATGTGCGCTCAGATTCCAGGGATGGGATTTACTTGTTGGCTTTAGACAAGTCGCCATGTCCCTCTGGGTCTCATTTGTCTTATCTGTAATGGTATAACTATTTAGTAGTTTGTTTTTAATGACTGAAATATCAAAATCTCTTCCATGAAACATTAATTCCTATAATGCTAATAGATGTTCCACATAGAAACTCTTCCATTTTCAAGTATGGTTCAACAGTTCTGCATAGAAATTAATTTTTAACTTCATGACTCCTGAAGGGATTTTTGCAATGAACGTTACAAATCTCCAAGGAGGGGCTAGACTATTCAGTTTCCTACAATGTCTCTGACCCATGGAAACATTTTCCATGACTCAGGATTAGTGTTGCATGAACACACTCGGGGAAATGATGATGTAGAACAGGACAGACATTCCAAAATGCTATCTGATATGATTGTTATTGTTAACAAATACTATTATGTTATTAATTATTACTTTGCAGCAACAACAATCATGCAATGCAAGAAGCCCAAATCTGAACAAATCCAAGTTACAGTTCAATATTCATAAAGCATCATTTTTTCACAGAACGACATTTTGAGCGGTGGATTTTGCTTGGCACGTCTCTGAATTCTAGAATAGAGGGTTTGAAAATAGATCCCTTTTCCCCTTGCTCATTAGCATGATGGATTTTGAGATGGGACTGTTCCATCCCAGTAGAGAGGATGCTCTAGCTTTTAATTAACCATACAGGGACTTGAATCGATTCAAAAGGAAAGAAAAATCCCAAACACGCGCACTTCCTGGGATAACGGCCAAGGGAGTCAAAGGATGAGCGCAGCTCTGGGCTCACATTTTCTACCGAGTTCCTTGTCCGACACCAGGTTTATACGTACCACACCGCATATTTGTAATTGTGTGTTTTCTTGACGTGGGGCTAATGAGAATGCGGACCGAGAAAGTGGCGCAGACCATTCCTCAGCGCCAGCGCTTCCCCCACTGCCTCCCCGCGCCGAGCTGTTGATTCCTGAGAAGTGGCCTCGTGGCAGCTGCTGGGCGATGGCATCTCCCGCTATTCACCAGCGCGCCCTTGGATGCCAACAGCAGCCTCCCTGTGTGGTGTTGGTTTCACTCGCTGTGACAGAGGCCCCGAGCACTGAACCCTGGCTCCCGGCCCTCCCGGCGTCCCCAGGTCTCCAGGATGCTTGGGACACCTGACCCAGCTGGGGCCTTGCCTCTGGCTCTCAGCTAGACCTTTCCCCCAGTGGGGACCAGGGCGAGGCTGTCACTCCGCGTCTCTCTGCTGGCAGTAGGCAGGCGCACGTTGTCCCCTCGGGCCTCTGAAGGAACCCAGCTGTGCCTCGCTCCTCTGAGACCCGGTGGGACTCGGAATTCCAGAACTGTAGGAGGGTAAATGTTGTTTGTGGTCATTCATCAAGAGGAAACTAACACAGACCCGCAGACCCTCAGCTCCTCGCCACGTGCGCCTCCCGCTGCAGTGCTCAGGGGGCAGCTGGCTGCTCCAAAGTGAGCAAGGGAGAATGTTTCCTTGCAACACAGGAGTCGGAGTCATGTGTAAGACAATCAGGCAACCCCACCTTCACCCAGTCTGCTGGTAAGAAGCGAGGCACAGTCCTGCCCACACTCAGAAGAGGTGGCGTCAACACCAGGAGGTGGGGTCGCGGGATGGGGCCACCCTGAGTCCCTCTGCCACACATACCAGGAGAAGGTGTTTGTACCTCCCTGCAGAGCTGTGCTCTCAGCTCTTCCATAATCTGGGGGATGTCCAGGACCACATCTTTTGAAACCGCTCCTCCTGACCCTAGGGAACCGCTCAGGTGGGGGGATCGGACGAAGCTGGCCGTGGGCAGTGCCCACTGCAGCTTTAGGAGATGGGCAGCAGAGTGGGTCGACCTACGGCGGCAGGGATGATCAGCCTGTGCTTTGGAACGAAGCCTCTGGCCGCAGCGTGCAAGATGCTGGAGCCTGAACCCAGGCAAATGGTACAGGAAGAGAGGAGCTGTTTGACCCCAAAGTATTTACACAGTAAATCAGTCTGAACTGGGGACCGGGCGGGTGAGATAGTCTGTGTGGAGCTGCTCTCTGCTCTCTGTGCGGGGCTGTGTGGCAGGGAGATGATTTGTGTCCGAAGGGCCCCACCAGACTGAGTGAGGGCCGCGGAGGTCCTGCCTGCACCCTGCTTACCAGGCAGTGCCCTGTCCAGGTGGTGTCCACCGCAGGGGGTCAGCTCTCTAATTTGTCCACCTCAGTCTCTCTCCTTATAATTTGCACCAAGGCATCAGGTGGCAAATCTGTCCCCATTTTGACAAAAGCTTCCACAAAATTACTGTTCCCTGGAAATAGGGGTTATCTTGCTATTAACTCGGAGGGATCTAGGTTCTAATTTTAGTGTTTTTTTCCCACTGCCAAGCAGTCCCCTTCTTTTGTGTGATCCCCAGACCTACACCAGTGAGAGGTGCGTCTAGGGCTCGATAAAAGTCTGTAGCACTGAAGTGACTAATGGATTTGCAAAGGGACTTGAGTGATGAGGCTCCCACATCAGGGCTGAAGGAAGGAGTAGTACATCAGAACAGCCACCATTTACTGAGGCCACCCTGAGTGCCAGGGACTATGCCAGGCAATTTGTATTTGTATCGCCCAGACCCTCACAACAACCCCACACATAAGTTTCACTGTGGCCAACTTCCAGATAAGAAAACAATACAAGGCTGAGTAGGGTTAATAGACTAGCCCAGGGTGATGGAATTAATTAAGACAGAGCTGAGATCAAACCCCAGCCTTTAGACACCAATCCTACAGGTAAGTTATAGGTAAGATGCCCCACATAGAACTGCCTGCCTTTTCACTGTATCTAATCCAGAGCTGTGCACAGCTTCCTTAAACCCTTCCCGCCTCACCTAACACAGGTCAAAATCCTAAGCAAGCCTTTTTTTAAATTTGCTAATGTGATCACTCCCCTACAAGCCAACTTGGTGGTCCAGGGGCCGCCTTCCCACTCTCCTCCCCAGGCTCCCTCCGCTGCAGGTGGAGCTTGCTCCTGGTTGCCTGCAGCTGACTGTATCTTATCTTCTTTGCTTTGTACACGCCTGTGCACACTAGGTGCCCATATGTGTTTCAGATATTTGTAACCACAGAACCAGCTCAAAATGGTCCTATCCTGTTTAACAAGATGCTGAGTTGCTTTTCAGAGACAACAGACCAAAACTGCAAGTTTTGCAGCCAAAGAATGCACAGAAGAGAGGACTCTGGCCTCCAGGGGCATCCAGAACCAAAGTACCCCCACCACCCCAGGACCCATGGGGCCAGGCCATAACCAGAACTTGAGCTGGAACCCTTTCAGAAGCTGAGGGTCCGCTGTCCAGGGAATTGCAGAGCTCAGGCTTTTCAAAGTAACTTTCCCATTCTCCCTGCTTAGCATCTGCAAATAAAGCAGGTAATTTCTGCACTGCCATCCTCCATGTCTGGTGTTTGGTTCTGCTAGCACTGCTGGACAAGTCTTTCTGTTCAGTCACACGGTTGGTGTGTGAATTGGCCCAAGGGCTCTCTCAGCTTGACTAGAAGTGATCTCTTTTCTTACATCGCCTTTCTTTCTCTAATGCAACACATCGAATTTTACTCACCATCTGGGGCCAATTCAAATGGCACCTCCTCCATGCAGCGTCCCTGGAATTCACCATAGGATGGATCCCTTCTTCCTCTGCATTTCCTGAGGAAATCAGTAAGTCCTTATGGAAAAATGAATGCATGCACATAAGTGAAGACAAACCCATGGTATGGAGACACTTCTAAAAATTAGCCTTAATTTTGCGTTTCCATTTCATCCCATGCCCCAAGAAAATAATAAATACATGAAAATACCATTTCATCTTTGGGTTTTGCTCCATTATCAGCCAGCCATAAATAGTAAACCTCATTACACAGTGCTCAGCCTGGTTAGAAGCTCACGACCCAGAACAGAGGGATAGGTCTGCTCTGCCACTGCGAGCGCACGAACCAGGAACAAGTCCTCAGTCAGCAAAGGGGAGCAGGACATGAATGTCTCTCCTCATTGTTTTCGGCCCTTCAGACAGGACTGTGAGGTTGCCACTCAAGGGGAAAAAAGTAAAATTTGAAGCCAGTTTAAATTTGCTATGATTTTTGTCTTGCCAGATAAGTTACTTAAAATTGCTCAAAAATATGGCTAAGAAAAGAATTATAAAATTAGAAAAGTTATATATCTAAAATATACACATATTTTATGCACAGTCTTTCCTTATAGATAACAAATATTTAACATTAATATGTTATTTATGAATTAATTTCTACTTTTAATAATAAATATGCTATTTAGAACTACCTATATTTATATGACATGATATATACAGTGTGTATATATATATATATATATATATATATATATATATATATATGGGTAATGCAGATTTACAAATAACTTCAATTTATAATATAAAATAGACATGGGTATATGTTGTATGCGTAGATATCCATACTCCATATAAACCACTGTACACTGTATGCTGAAGGCATAAAGGTCAAGCCTCAGACATATTCAGATTTGAAGCCAGACCCCTCACAGCTCTGTAACATTGAATGAGATGCGTGCTACTCATCTGTAAGCCGGGGCCACCCACACCAGGAATCTCGTGAGCTGTCAGAACTCTACGAGGTAATGGGCACAGCTTTACAATGGCACATAGCGAGGGTTCAGTAGCCAGCTGTCCTTGTTCCATTTATCAAGCTTTTGGCAACTGTGATCACATAAATCCCACCCAGTGTGCGCTACCTACAGAACCTGCCACACCTGACAAGTGAAGGCACAAAGGAGATGCAGGTGGGCAAGAGACCCCGGATCAGCAGGGCTCTTTGGTGATTATTTTGGGGTGCAGTCACCCCAAGGACTATAGGAGAAAGGCCTTGAAGCACTGTTGTGGCTCCCAGTTCCCTCAATTCTGTGAGACCCATGAGGGAAAATCCCAGCAAAGCTGAGAGAGCATGGCTTCTGGAGAATGGTGGAGCATTTCTCCCAGGCAAGGCAGGGCTGGGCTCAGAAGGTCAGCTCCTTGGCATTGGACCCCTCACAGTCCCTCATTCAGCCTGCACTGATGGATCTGCCAAGGCACCCCCTCATTCATTCACATAATCTGTGCATCCAAATATATGTGAATACATCCATTTATCTATTAATGCACTGGAATAGCCTTTTATTTATTCAATTACTCATTCACTATCATATCCATTCCTATATACTTGTACTAATTATTTCTATTAAATGTCCATTTACCTATCCATCCACATATTCATTATCTATTAATTTACTTACACATCTGTTAATTTATTATTCATTCTAATATTTACCCAACCATGCATATACATGGACTCATTTGTGTACTTATTCATTGATTCAGTCAGTGATTCATAACTCACGTATGTAGTCACTTACCACTTATCCATTTACAGAGCCATCTCTTCTTTATTTAGCAGTTAATTCCTACATGTGCTCAGATATCCTTTCATTCATTCATCAGATCGAATCGTCTCTAATCCAGTCACCTGTCCCTTCACTCATCCATTTGCTCACCTTTCCTCTAACCCATGCACCCAGCATCCATCCATCCACACGTCCTTCCTTCATCCCACTTATGCACAGAGCACTTTGGAGACTCATCTGTCAGCACCGCTGATACGGATATATAAGAACTCAAGTCTAAATTTCTTGAAATGTTGATTTAGAGGCAAAATGATATAACAGAAAATTCAAGAGCTTTTGATGCTGAGGGACCTGGTATTTATAATTAAATTAATCATAATTAATTTTGATTAATTACCACTTCCTAGTTGAGTACTATCAATTAGCCCTTTGAAACTTAAATTTTCTCATTCTGTGGAGTGGGGAGTTGTATATAAAATTACATGTTGAAGTTTTGAGGACAATTTTGGGACACAGTTTCAAGCAAGTAATGAGCCCCTTCTCTGTCCCTGTGGCATCAGGATCTGTGCCACCTCCTGGCCTGGCACCTCAGGCATTTGTCAGCCTGCCCCTTGCTTCCTCTCCTAACCCACCAACCCTAAAAGTGCTGAACTCTACAAAGGCCTTCCCCAAATATTCCTTTGTTCATTTGTCCATGTCACTGCACCCAACCAGAATACCTCCTCTGGTCACCAGCTGTACGAATTGCCACAGAGAGCTGACAACCTGTCGTCTCTGACCTCTGGGTTGGCAAAGGCAGAGATGTAAACAAATGACAGCAAACTGTGACGATGTTCTGAGTGGAGATATGGAAGGGTCTTGTCTGTGGCTAATAAAGGAAACACTGACCTTGGATCAGTTGGCGGGGAGGGGGTGTGCTATTAGAGGAAAATGAAATGTGACACTATTACTATTGGATGGTGCTAACCAGAAGAAAGACCACCTGGAGGGCATGGGCATTAGGTGGTTCAAAACCCAAATGTCACCAACATGTCACTCCGGGCAGGGCCTGGCACCGCTGAGCTCTGTGCTGGGAGAGAGGACTGCAGAGTTTGGTCTTGATGCCGCATCTTCTAAACGCAGGCTGCGGGGAGGTACGCTCACTGAGCTGTGCTCCCCGCACTGTCCCGCCCAGCCTTCTTGCTCTGAGTGGCCCAAGCAGCCCAGCAGGCAGGGAGCCAAGGCCAGAGGCAGCCGAAGTAGCGGCCGGAGCGGGCAGATGTGACGGTCTCGGCTCCCGCTGGGCCAGACCTCGGCGAGCCCCTGGAATTAGCCTGAAGGCTGCCAGTCAGTCACACTGGATTCATGCAGACGGTTCCGAGTCTTTGGGGGCAGGCGGAAGGTAGGGGCACAGCTAGAGCTTTGCAGGAAAATAATTATAATGAAGATGGTACTACGAGCAGCCAGCACACAGCAGCTCCGGGCCAGCCCTTCGGGCACAACTGCCTCCGCTCCTCTCCCAGCCAGAGGCGCGGCTGCATTTTCTCGCCCACTGTACAGATGACGGACCGCCGACGTTTGTGGGCTGCAGACCACCATGGAGACTGAGCTACGCACTAGGATGCACCACGTGGTTTAATACTGTAACCCCACCAGGAAAGGGCTGCTGTGATCCTTGCTCCCAGGTGGATAACCAGGGCCAGGCTCGTGGTAGTGCAGCCACACCTGTGAACTGGGTTTGACCCCACATGGAAGTGACTCCAATGGCCCCCAGGAAGTCTGAAGGGATGGTGGGGGTCAAGGAAGTGGAGGGCAAGGGGGCCGGAGTGGAAGGAAATAGTCCCACACTCAGCCCGTGTCAGAGTGAGGCCCACAGAGAAGCTGTCACACTCCTCAGGGTGGCCTTGGGCGACTGGCTCATGGTCCCCTGGGCCTCCCCCTTCCAAGGAGGGAACAGCAGCACCACTCTAGTGACGGCGATTATGTCCCAAAATCTGATGCCACACAGCTGTGTGCTGCGACAGAGACGGACCCAGGAAACACTCGGTAAGTGAAAGGCAGCACAGTGAAGGATGCCAGGGAAAGGAACGCCCAGAGGAGAGCCTGTGGAGGCAGGAAGGAGGCTGGTGCTTGCTCGGGGGCTGGGCACGCAGGAGTGGGGCGACTGCTAATGGGCATAGGGCTTCTTTTGGGGTGATGAAAATGCTCTGGAATAAGATAGAGGTGATGCCGTGCCACTCTGTTAATATATAAAACCCTGAATTATAGTCTAAAATTATGAATTTCATGGCATGTGGGTTATATCTCAATAAAGAAGGCAATTTCTTTCGGTGTTCATGTGCATTTGTTTAAAGGGACTGAATACTCTGAAGAGTGAATATTACTGTGCATAAACGAAGCATAGCTTCAAAGAAGCCAATACGCAGGAAGGTTAAAAAGCAGATCAAATATCCATTGAAAACCGTTAGGCCAGGGAATCGAGATCTAATAAGATTCTTGGATAAATGGATAAGAATATCCCAAGAAAAGTTTTGGTTTTCCCTTTGTCTTAAATAATAAACTTTGAAGGGAATTTGCTATTTAAAAAAATCCAATTGCTTTGTACTGGAGGATGGGAGCTGAGTCAATTTCATCATATTTGAACAGGGAACTTTGTGCACTTTCACTTAGATTTGGTGCACAATTGGCTTTAATCGAGGTAAGAAGACATTTCCTTGGCATATGAACACTGAGAAAGCACTAGAGCTCCCTTTATGCTTTACGGTCTAGCTGCCAGCTTTTTGACTGTGGTAGGTCTCCCTCTTTCTCAACTTAGATGTCACTTTTTGGGGCCTCTGGGAGTTTCCTGGATTCTCTGGAGGTCCACTGCCCCACCCTGACCTTCATTCTGTGAAGACTTGTGTGAGTGTCAGCTCCTTTCCTGCCGCATGTGGCAGAGCAGGCGAAAGGCCAGCCTGAGTTGCTCCCTCTAAGGCTGCTGCAGGCCTGGCCCAGACCGCTCCTGCGGAGCCACCTCAATCCTGGCCTTGTTACCTAAGGACGCGACCTGCTCTCGGCCAGGTTTCCCGGACTCCTGCTGGGTAAAGGATGTCCCTGGAGCATTTTCTTAACTTTTGATACCTCTTTTGTCAAGATACCGCTATCTTGACATTCTACATGTTTACGATCAGCTTTCCTGTCTGTCTCTTTTGATGGTGAGCTCTTTGGTGACAGGGACCCTGTCTCTTCACCTGTGGGCCCTAGTGCTGAGACTAGCACCCAGAGCATGATAGGTGTTAGTACACGCCGAGGTCACATCCGTGGGGGTTCAAAGGCCCCAGAGCTTCAGATTTTCGTTCACAGCTGAATCACCCTCCCAAACTGGCTTACCAGACCAGGCAGCCTGATGTCTGAAGTCAGATTTAATGCCCATTTTTTAGTGAGCAAGAAAAGAAGAGAACTATTATAATCATGAGTAAGGAAACTGTGATGAAGTGACATTTAAAGGGCATTGTTAGGACTCTTGGCCCCAAGTCAGAGACTCCTCATGTGACATTATCAAATGTGTAGTCACCTGGCCTCTCAGAGCTAAATGTGGCCTTGCTGCTGGGTTTCGCCAACGTCTTCATTTTAAACAGGAAGACCGGAGTCCAGAGAGCTGGTTCCCCCGTGCGACCCGAAGCAGCATAGCAAGTGAGTTCAGAGCAAGGCTGGGCCTGAAACCGGGGTCCTGTGTCCAGTTTATGAGACAATGATTCGAATGTCCGGCACAGCCGGCCTCCCCATGGTAGCTGGATTCCTGGTCATTCTGTAACACTCACCCAGCTCCTGCCAGGAAAAGGTCATTACCCCACCGTCACAAGGGAGGGCCCGGAAAGCAAGAGTTCAATGAACTTGTCCGACGGCCAAGCAGGTAGGCGCGGCAGACTAAGATTACTGTGTACAGGTGCTGATATATGTCATTCACAGGCCAAAAGTGTTTGCTGAATATATGTATGTCTGTATTATATACATATATGTGTCTATACGCACACACACCGTCTTTGAATGTGCATATACATAAACCATAGATTGCCGACATCCCTGCGGTGGCCACGCCTGATCCAGTGCCTGTCCTGATCAATCGGCTGTGGCTGGGGAGTTGGATAGGCGGGGTACTCCCCCTTCAGCAGGGCCATGAACAGAAATTGCCCCTGAAGGGGGCAGGTGCAAGCGCGAGAGACCAGGCTGTGGTGGGAATGCCCGGGAATAAATTAACAGGCAACTGCTAAGGCCATCCATCCCCCACTCACCTGATCCTACTAAAACAATGTGTCCAGCATCAGAAATATTATGCTCCACGCTCATGCAGAAGGGATGGGTCATTCCCCAGTCCTGCTGCCCTGGGACCTGTAGGAGCCCTCAGCCTGTGCATAACTCACTCTTTAGCATCAGGACCTAGAGCCCAGAGTGGGATAGAGCAGGACCTCCACCTGAGCCACAGATAGGGGAGAGGTGGCCCAGGAGCAGAGGACAGATTTCTGAAATGAGTCCACTCACAGGCCCTTGGGTGGGAATATGTCTGGGTCTTCCAAATATAGCAAATTAACCTCCCCCACTCCATAGTTAATTCTGGTTGGCTGTACCTTTCTTAATAATGCATGTCCTTTGGGGTTTCAGACCACACCACCAGGCAGCCCCTGTCAGCTGGGACCAGGCTGGCTCAGAAAGGGCCATAGCCCTGGGCAGGGATCATTACCCCCAGAGCCCAGCAGAGGGCCCGCTCTTGTCGGGAACCGGCGCCGACCAAGTGGCTGGAGTAGGCCCTTCCCGCACACGCCAATCTGCCGCTGCCTGAGGCTCAGGCCTTTCAGCCCACCGTCCGGGCTGCACTGGCTGTCTTCTAGTGTGAGTTGTGGGAAGAGTTCCACTCTGGGGCCAGGCTGGGGTTGCAGTCCCACACTGGCCTTAAATTTCTGGGGACCAGAAGAGAGCCGTGACCAGGACCAGCTCCCTGCCCGAAGCTGGGCCGCCTGCCTCACCTCCTCTCCCGGGGCTCATCCAGCTCTGCGGGGAGCGCAGTGCAGGCAGAGGCAGCTCCGCTACTTGAAAACCACCATGAGCAGAAGTGGCCTTTGCTGGGCGCCGACCACTCGTCCCAGGCCCTTGATCTTCAGCGGCTTTAACCCTCAGGGGATGCTGCTGTTGTGACACGAGGGCAGGACAAATGCTCTGGGTGACGGATGGGGATGAATGGATGGGCCGAGAGCCCTGACTGACTGCAGCCTACGGGTCACAGACAGGGTCCCGCAGCCTACCGTTGAGTTAGTGGCCACAGGTCACACAGCCCTGGGCGCTAGAGTGAGTGACTGGGGTCAGCTTTGCCAGGTCAGTGCCCACTTCACACAGCACAGCCTGAGAATCCCCAGCTCCATAATATTGGTGAGCGGTTCTTCAATAGATAGGTAGGTTGGTAGGTAGGTAGATAGATAGATGATAGACAGGCAGACAGACAGATGGATAGGAGATCTTACTGACTCTGTTTCTCTGGAGAACCCTGACCATATAGCCTCATATTTGGTGTGGCTCTGCTGTCACCGCCTGCAAACTCAGCGATTTCACCTTTGAACTTGTGCTCGTGAGCGACGTCTGATGGGACAGGGGAGCACGTGTGTGAAGGCGGAAGAAGGCGGCACTCTGCTGCCCCCGCTGTCCCGTCTACACGCCAGCCTTCCACGCCCCATGGGGCCGGGAGCGCCCTGGACCAGCAGCTCTAGGAGCTCAGTGGGCTCGCAGGGAGCGCGGGGAAGTGTTACGTCTATGATGGGTTAGGGGAGGCACAGAGCTGGCTTCAAACGTGAAAGGAGGGCACTGGCCACCCACGGGCTGTTTCAGACCCTTTCTCAGTCCTCTAGTTCCCTCCCTGCTTGAGTCAACCATTTATGCCAAAGTTGGAACGAAGCTCCTTCCCTCTGGTCCTCTCTGCTCCTCAGTGAGTGGAGGCACGGTGCTGTCAACTGCGTGCAGGTCCATTGCAAGGTAGAAGCAGCTGAGGTACTTTTGGGCGGCTTTTCCAGTGCCTGGGAACATCAAAATACACATGCAAGTGCTGAGCTAGGAACCCCAAACCCGGAATGTGGGGAATCCCGCATGCTGGTGGATGCCCTGCCTCTGCACCTGAAACCCTTGGACACTGCGTAGCCCATCCTGACAGAATTTCAGTTGGCAGGGAATTTGGAGGATTTTAGATGAACTCTCTCATTTCACAGATGTGGAAACAGGTGTGATGCAGGGGTGTTGCTCAGGCCTCCTGCTCATCCATCCCTGGAGGCTGGTCCCACAAAGGCACATGGGCCCAGCCCCAGAGCTCACTACCTCCTGGGGGAGGGGCTGCCAGGGCCCGAGGGTCCCATCCGACTGGCATTCTCTAAGGGACTGTTCCAAGGGCAGAGGCTGCCTGTTTAACCGTTTTCTGAGAAAGTCCCAGAAACCCCTGCCCCTCCCAACAAAGTGTCATGTGCAAGCCGTGGCCGGTGAGGCCCGCGGCCCACAGCACCCTCACAGTGGGGGACACAATGCACGGATGTCCCCCCACCTGGAATCCCCGCCTTTCTCACCTCGTTGTACCCAGAGAAAGGGTGGCCTGTAAGTGTGGAGAAAGGGGGGCATGGAAGCAGGTGTCCGCCCTGGGGTCCTGGGGTCCCCGCTTTCCCACGCCATGGCTCCTAGCTTCAGTTTGGCCTCAGTCCACTGGCTTTGAATCTGAAGGTCATGTCCAAGGTTGATCTGTTTGCCGTATCTTGGATGAGTGGAAAAGAAAGGTGTTTATGTTGGGCAGGGGACAGGGCTGTGGGTATCGGAAGCTGGGCTGGGCTGGGCTCTGGGGAGGGCAGTGGGGTTGGGAGGGCAGCAGGCCTGGGGAATATTCTAGGTGGCCAAGTTTGCAGCAGGGCTGCTGGCCTTTCCTTGGGAAGGTCTTTCCTAAATAGCACCTTTTCTCCCAGGGTGGAAGTGTCTCCTTTTTCTGCCCCTAATCAGCTCTGCCTGTCCCCCATCTGAGCAGCCTCCTGCTCCTGGCCTGGTCAGGACAGCGAGGGAGAGTCCTCACCATCGTGCCGGCTCCGGTCCACAGCTCTCCACCCCTGGTCCCCGACCTCCATGTGCAGCGGTGACCGGGTCTCAGCGGCTATTCCCATGTTGACTTTGGGCCTAACCTCTAATGTGTGTCTTGTAGTCACTTTCTTTTCTCTTCAAAGTGAAACTCCCTCTTTGGTGTATGTGCTGGCCTCCTGATGTGTGAAAGAACTCAGATCCAGGCTCAAATTCCTGCCACTCTCTGGCTGTGGGAACTTGGGTAAATGGCCTAACCTCTCTGAGCCTCCAGTTATTCATTACTCTCAGGGTTCTTGTGAGGATTAAGTGAATCAGACCTTCTAAATTGGAATTGTGGGGGCTTTAAATTTTCCCAAGTGATTCTGAAGACCTAGGAATTCTGGAATCACCCATAAAAGAGCAAAGAAGTGCAAAGGAGAGTCGGGCTGGGGGTTAATTCCTTACGGTTAGCTCTTTGGTTCTCAAAGGGTTCTTTTACAGAAACAAGAGCAAGCAGGAGGAAACAACACTTGTTCCTCTATGAGCCACAAACAAAGTAAGTGAAGAAGAAACCCTGAGGGCAAATGGCAGTAAGGAGGGTGCAGAGGCACCTTAGCTCCAGGGCCAGGGAGCTAAGAGCAGGGTGGAGGGCCCTGGAGCTTCTCTTTGCAAACCCAGGTCCAAACTGCTAGTTTCTAGCCCTGCGACCTTGGGCAGGGCACACCCCTTTCTAGCATCTGCCTCCGCATCTGTTAAGGAGGAAGGGTAAGTGGGGCATGTTCCTCCAAGTGTGGTCCAGAGAGGAAGCATCGAAATAGTGTTGGGGACTGGGTTCCACCCCGGCCTCTGAGCTACATCTCTGTGGGTCTCGGCCAAATCTGAGGCCCATTAAAGTTGGAACTTGAGTTGCCTGAAGTTGCCAAGGCCTTTCCCAGCTCTAATGTTACAGAAATATGTTTCCAAAAGGCACCCCTGTAGCGAAGAAAAACAGAACACATAGCTCAATGAATGTATTTGATTTTGTAAAGTGTGTTTGGCTGTGTCTCTCTTCACTAACATATCATAAGACATACCCGCAAATAAAAATTGCAAAGTGGCTATAAAAATAAACAGATGTACAGTTTACAGAGACGGAAGATCTGGAACAGCCAACACGATGCCGAAGGAGAAGAGCTGGAGGACTGTGCAGTTACAGCGGTCCAGGGGGCATGGCGCTGGCCAAAGGACAGACCGCAGGTCAGCGGAGCAGCGCGAGTGCCGGGAAGCAGACCCCGCAGGAATCTACCCGACTGATCGCTGACAAAGGAGCAAGAGCAACACATTAGAGTAAAGGTAGACTTTTCAACAAATGGTGCTGGAACAATGGGGCAGCCGCATGCAGGAACTAAAAAATTGAATCTAGATACAGACCTTACATCCTTCACAAAAATAAACTCATAGTGGACCACAGACTTAAATGTAAAATGCAAACTCTAAAACTCCTAGAAGGTAACATAGGAGAAAATCTACATGACCTTGGGTTTGGTGAGGACATTTTGATACAAAACCAAAGACATGATCCATGAAAGAAATCATTGATAAGCTGGACTCCATTAAAATAAAAATTTCTTCACTGCGAAATACAAGGCCAAGAGAATAAGATAAGCCACAGGCTGGGAGAAAATATTTACAAAAGACACATCTGATTTAAAAAAAACCTGTTATCTAAAATATACAAAGGACTTTTAAAACTCAACAATGAAATAGGAGCACACAATGAAAAAACAAACAACACTATTAAAAAGGGCCAAAGATCTTAACAGACCCCTCACCAAAGAAGAAAAATAGGTGGCAAGTAAGCACATGAGAAGACACTCCACCGAATGTCAAGAAACGCAAATTAAAACAACAATGCGGCACCGCTACACACCTATTAGAACGGCCCGAATCCAGACACTGACACCACCACGCGCCGGGAGGGTGTGGGCCGCCAGGAACTCCCCTCATTGCTGCTGGGAATGCAGACGGTGCAGCCACTTCAGAGAGTTTGCAGCTTCTTACAAAACGAAACCTACTCTCACCATACGATCCAGCAATTGTGCTCCTTGGTATTTACCCAAAGGAGCTGAAAACTTATGTCCACGCAAAAACCTGCACACAAATGCTTACTGCAGCGTTGTTCATAACCTTCAGAACTCGAGGCAACCAAGACGCCCTTCAGGAGGTGACAGGTAAATAAAAGGGGTCCATCCAGACAATGGACCACGACTCAGTGCTAAACAGAAATGAGCTACTAAACCGTGAAAAGGCGTGGAGGAATCTTAACTGTGTATTACTCAATGAAAGAAGCCAATCTCAAGAGGCTACGTACTGTGTGATGCCAACTCCATGACATTCTGGAAAAGGCCACACTATGGAACAGTAGAAGGATCAGTGGTCATCAGGAGCTGGGAGGTAGAGGGATGAATGGGCAGAGCCCATGGCATTTTTAGGGCAGTGAAAATACTGTGTATGATAACTGTGTATGTCCATGTAATGATGGACACATGTCATTACACATTTGCTCAAACCCATAGAATGTATAAAAACTATATCTCTGGACTTTGGGCAATTATGATATGTCCACGTAAGTCCATTAACTGTAACCAATGCACCACTCTGGTGGGGATGCTGACAACCAGGGGCTGCTCCTGCGAGGGGCAGGGGATAATAGGAAGTCTCTGTACATACCCTCAATCTTGCTGTGAACCTAAAACTGCTTGAAAGAAAAAATGTGAAATCTATAAAATAATAAACAGAAATAAAATACAATAAAAATCTATCATAATGAGATAAGTGGGGGCTCCAAAAATTTGAACATGTAAAATATGGGGTCAAAGGAAAGTGAAAGAAGAGCAGTGTTTCAAGTGGTCGGAAATGGATTAAAAAAAAGAGAGTGAAACTTCAATTATATGCAGCAGAGTGAGCAGAAACGGAAAGTCTGAGCCACCAGGAGGCAGGCACTTTCCTAATGACGCTTCACGGCACCGGAGCAGGGCAGGCCAGGGCTGCAGGGCCTGCCTGGGAGCAGGGCTGTGTGGAGTGAGCTGCGGTCCCTCCGGGTCCTCCCTGCGAGTGTCCTGTCAGCAGCACGGGGCTGCCCTCTGTTCTCTCTGTGTTCAAGGGCCCTGTGTGCAGACCACTCTTCTGAGCTATGGCTCCGTAAGAGAGCCATGGATAACTTTTCTGAGCACCTACTAAGTGCCAGCACTTGTGGCTAATTTCACGTAAGGGACGTCATCTGCTCTAGGAAACCACATTGGAGTTACCCTTGCACTAAACCCTTGAGCCCACGCTACGGGGGTCACACTATAGAGCCAGGTGATGGTGGGCGTGTGGTCCACGGTGAGGCAGCCAAGCGTGTGGCTGAACAGGGATTGCAAGTTTAGTCTCAATTTCTGCTCTGCGGCTCTGACCTCAAGGCGTCTCTCTGAGATAGTGGATGGGCCCCTCCAACCCTTCCCTTGGCCGGGAGCCTGAGGTCTGGGCTAGTCCAGGGTGTGCAGCCCCCACCCTGCTTGCTCCCCACTCCCGGCAGAGGGGGCGAGGGCGAGGGCAAGGGCGACGCCGGCTGGGCGTGGGCACACAGGCGGCTGGGCAGCATAATTGATGCTGCGAAGGCCGCGCCAGGGCCGCGGACGCCTGCCAAGCAGATGCGGGAGGATGTGTGATCCCTGTAATACACACAGAGGCATGTCATTTAGGAAAGTGGATTTGCTTTTCTGAAACGACAAGGATGGAGAATGCCACTCCTTGTAGTCAGGACTGTCTCCGAAAGTTCTGGTTGTCTTTGATCACTGCACCCCACCTAATTGATCTCAAAATCAGAGGGTGGCTCAACCTTTTACTACCTCTGAGACAGAACAATTTAACCTCTGAAGCCCACTTTCCTCACCTGGAAAACGAAAGTATGTGACTTGAGGTACTGCTGAGAAGATGTGGGCTGATGTAGGCTGACAGGGAAGATGCATAAACCCGGACAGTCACATTACCCCAGGGGTGCCAGGAATCTTAGGCGGGGACTCTGCAGAGAGGAGGGGTCCTTGACTTGACTTCTAACGCAGGAAGCCTGGGGCATAGGCTTCTCACACAGGGCAAGGAACTGGCCCAGGAATTGGTTAAGTGGCTCAGGCAGGGTCACACCATCAGCTGGGGACCCAGCCTGTTTAGCTGAATTGTTCTGAGTGGAAGATGGGGCAAGACTGAGGAGGAAGGAGATCCTGAGTGGGCAGGGATCCAGAATGTGATTTCTCAGTCGACAATTGCAACTAACTTTTCAGAAACCAGAGAATCTTAGTGATTAGAAGGAAACTTTTGAAGTCCTTTTGGGGGGATGTGGAAGAATAGGAAAGTTTCTGGAAGGAGACAGCGATAGGCTGAGGTCGGGCTCCTTACCGGCTCCAGGCTTCTGGCTGCGTCGCACCTCAGGAGGGTCACGAGTGTCTGGACGTGTGTCTAGCACACGGGCACTTAACCAATGGCCACTGTTCCTGACGTTATTATTGTTATTGCTGCTGTGTTGCTGTTATGATTATTTTGCTCTCTTCTGGAGAAGTTGGGGTGTCTCAGGGGGAGACATTAGGCCCATGGCTAAGTTCACTCAGCCGGTGGCAGCTCTTCCCTGCCCTGGGCCCTGGGAGACAGCAGTGGCAGAATTCCCTGCCCTCCTGGACCTGGCTTCTGACCGGGAGACAGACAGCAAACACATAAGCATGAAATCCGCAGTCAGACAGCACTAAGGGCCTTGAAGAACCAGGAGCCCAGCAGGAAGCCAAGAGCCTCTTCTGATGCTAACAGGTCTTGAGAAAACAGGGATGCAGTGCTTCAACCACAGGAATGAACGAAGTCAGCCAACTTCCCAAATGAGCTCGGGAGCAGATCCCTCCCCAGCAGCTTCAGCAGGAACTGCAGTCCAGCCAGCCCTGACCTCAGCTTTGTGAAGCCCCAGCAGGCCGTCCATGATCGAGAAGACAGACCTCATTCCACAGAGCGTAGATTGACTGGCATTCGCTGTGAAGTTACCCATGTACTAATTATCAGTGACAGAGTGAGTGACAGAAATGGGAAGAAAGTTAAGTCACATGGGGACAATTCTTCCTCTTTGGTTAATGCACAGCCATATATTTTTGGTGATGGTGCTATATATGCATGTTTCCTATCTCTGTTTAATACATCCTACAGTGTGTCATCCTGGCAGAGAAACAGCCCAGCAGGGGAAGGAAGTGAGCCAGTGAGCATTCTGGAATCATCTTTGCAGAGCCTCTGGGCCCCCAGCCTCACGGCCCCTCGTGGTAGAGATGGGAGAACACAGTGGACTCTCACGCTCCTGCACTTTGGGGCAGAGCATGGCCCACGGGCATGAAGACATGTGGTTCGGAAGAGCCTGGAGGAGGGGTTGGGAGGCAGTGCTGAGTTCACAATGCACCAGCCTCTCCTCTGGGCCTGGGAGCACTCAGGTAACAGGGGGCTGGAGGGGGAGCCACCATCCGCACGGCACTCCAGCATTTACCCGCAATTAGGGAGATGGCTGGGTGATGGGAGCTGCAGTATGGGGTTCCAGACGGATTCTGGGGGTGGAGAAGGATTCTGTCTTCTGAGCCAGAGGTCCCACATTGGATTTCAGGGGTCATCAGAGCTGGAGGCTGTTCTGGGGACTTCACTGTGGCTGCCCCTCAACTGTGCCTTGCTGGTTTTCACCACAGGTCTTTAAGCTTGCTATTCCACCTACCTGGAAAACTACTCCCCAGCCTTCCTGTGTCTCTTTCTCCCATTTCCTTAATGTCTCTCTCAGCACTTGGGATAACCCAGCCATTCCCTTTGGAGGTCTAGTCCCCTGGCTTCTGTCTGTGTCCCCCACCATGGAGGCCAACCCCGGGCTCACCTCACTGGCCCAGCAACCGGACTGCCCTGGGGCACACTGGGCTCCTGGGAGCCTCCTGCTTAGTGAGTGTGCCTCCTCCCGCAGGCATGATCACTCCCTGCCATGCAGCCTCCTCCTGCAGGTGAGATCACTCTCTTCTCTACCTGTGGCTCTGATAAGCAGGGCACTATTCCATGCCAGGGCCAGTCCTCACCAGCACACCGCCTCTGCTCTGTGTAGCTGGTGCCCAACTCTGTGTGGCGCCAAGCAGACACTTATTGAGCATGCTCGGAATGAACTATCACAGGGCTGGAAAATAAGGCAGGAGAGGAAGGAATGGGCCAAATTGCTGAGAATTCCCTGGGTCACAGAGGAGCCCCATACTGTCTGTTTATTAAACCCTGCTACCCAGCAGGCGGCCAAGCAGAGATGCCCCAGAGGTAGGAGCCTACTTGGGGAGGGTGTGAGGTGGGGGAGGCCATAAGAATTAAGTCATGTTCTCACTGAGTTCTAAATACCCTGCCTGGGCCATTTTTAGGACTAGAGGTCAGGAAGAAAAAGTGGAGGAGCCCCCTGGGCCAGCACCTGTTCATTCTCTGTTCACTTGGGGGCTGGGCAGCACTTTAGGAAGGAAAGCCTTCTCCTCAGACTCACTGTCCCCCACCCCTGCTCTGGGTGGGCCCTGGCAGGTGACAAAGGCTGCCTCAGAGCCTTCATCCCTCCCCGGGGGCAGTGAGAGCCAGCTAACCTGGCCGCCTGCAGATAGGTTCTGGGACAGGAGGGGGACTCTCACTGCAGGACAAAAAGCCAAGCTATGCCTGCCCTCCTCCCCCTGCCCCTCTAAGCTTTCAAGACGGGCTGCAGTTGCTGCCTAGTAGGGGCTATTTCAGACTGGGCTGTAAAAGGGACCAAAATATCCCGGGAAGTCTATAATTGGGCAGAGTTGTCAGTCTGTGTCCTGGGCTTTCTAAGGACTCCTCTTTGCTGCCTGGAGCCCGTAGCTGTCCCTGCCTCCCAGGACCCTGCCCCCCTTCTTCTGGGGACTGACCCTGCCTGCTCTTCCAGCCTCTTGGCCCAGAGGGAACAGATCTCCCTGGGGAATCCACATCCTCTCCCCCCACACCCGTCCCGGCCCTCCTCCTGAGCCCGCCCACCGGCCTGCGGCTCCTCCCTCCAAGGCTCTGGGCTGGGGATCCCACCACTCTGGCCACTTTGCCCCTGGGGGGATCCACAGCTTTGTTCTTGGCAGCAGCTGGGCCAGCTGCCTCTGCTGCACTTCTCCCGAGGCAATGGCTACCTCCCCCTATTTTTCTGTTTCTCCCACACTTTCTGTTTTATTCTCTAAGTTCCAAGCCTTACCTTTTTAACTGTATTTATGTAGTTAGTTGTTTTAAAACTAGCTCTGTCTCAGGACCTCTGGCTTGGGGAAAGCCCCCAGACTTATTACAAGTCTGGTCTAGAGGCTGAGTTGGCTAGATCTGGGGGGAGGGTGGGTGCAGTTGCTGGCAGGTGACCCCAGGAGGGGGCTGCCTGAAGCTGGCATCTTCTCCGGGACTCGCTGCTTCCAGAGGACCTGGCCTGGACTGGAACACCGGCTGGCATCTCCCCTGCCAGGTAAGGCTGGCTCTCTGCTGTGGCTGCTGGAGGTCAGGGGGCCTCAGATTTCCACCAGCTCCAGGGACACGAGGAGGGAGCCGTGGGTGCACAAGGGTGGGAGGGAGCTCTTTCCAAACTCAGATGTTTCTTTGTGGAGCCTGAACTCCTGGAGCTCTCAGGGAGTGAGTGCAGTCCTGAGCTGAGGGGTCTGTGACCCCCCTGATCTTCAGAGTCCAGTGGAATGAAGTCGGCGAGAAGCCACCTGTCTGATTTTGGTGGAGGGGCCCGGGAAGCAGGACCACAGTGGTGACCACTCAGTGTCAGATTTGGGCTTATTTCTGAGTTGTTACTTTTAAAGTTGTTGAGATTTCCCAGCCCCTTTCAACCTTCCAGTAAGAAATGTGGCGTAAGAGCCAGAAAAGTAGGAGCGGGAAGTTGGGAGGAGGGAGGGGGAAGCATTCCCTGTCTTCAGTTTTGCATTTATTGTAAAAAGGAACTGCCTTTTGGGTCTAAGTTAGATCCTCCCTTGTGAGCCATGCATCCCCTTGCCCATTCCTCCAGGCCAGGGACCTGCGTTTGTCCCTTTCTCTGCATATCGGCCTCGTAGAGGGCCAGAGTTCGTGTCCAGGTGATACAGGGTAACTGGAATTAGTCCTGGGCTCCCGGTGAAGTGGAGGCTCAGAGATGACAGGGCCTCGCTAGCCAGTCAGGCAGCCCCGGAAGGGGGCGCCCTCGGCCGCCCTGGAGCTCTGGGCGGCTGCCCCTCCCAGAGCCCACCTGTCCTCTTCCACAGGTCAGTCCAGCCCCAATCTGTCTGTGCCTCATTGCCCATGTGTGCCTGGCAGATCCCTACGAGGCCAGACTTCCACCTGCGGGGACCGCATCTCCAGACCCTTCTAGCTAAGTTCTTTCTGTTGTTCCGGGGCTTCTGCTCTGTGAGAGGCATGCGGGCGGGTGCTGCCCAGCTGGTGCAGGAGGCACGGGCGAAGGGCAGAGATCGCTGTCTGTCTCGCTTTCCAGGCCTAATTCTGTCACTCTTTCTGGATGCCAGGGACTGGAAGTCTGTGTCCAGTGAGCCTCAGTCTCTTCCTCTGCCAACAGGAGGTGATATAAGGGACAATGTCAGATAACCCGAGTGCCTGGTGCGTGGTGGGTGCTGCGTGAGAGGTCTTAGTTTGCTCCTGCTTCCCAGGCCCCGGGGAGGGAGCGCCCCCTCCAATCCTGGGTCTCCTTCCCACTCTGCTGCTCAGGGTCCTGCTGTGTGACTTTGGGAAATTGTCACCTTGCTGTTGGGCCTTCATGTACGGGAAGAGGCTGGAAGAGATGAGGGCTTCCTTTAATAGGGATCCAGAAATGGCTCCCAGGAATCCATGAGCCCTTTAAAATGTTGGAGCAGAAATTTGTTTGTGACTGGATTTTCTGGAGCGTCTTCAAAGTTTCATCAGATTCTCAAAAGTTGTTTCTCACCTACGAGATGGTTAAGCAGGTGGCCTCCAGCTGACCCAGCCCGTAGGCAGTTGTGAAGCCCCCTTGTGATGTTAACTTCAATTTCAGGGCTAGCCAACGTCGAATGTGCAGATTTCCCACACATGTCTCAACCTCTGGCTTCTCTTGAAACACAAGGAGATGGGAAGCGTTTGGCTTGATTTCCTGTAAGGCCGTCAGAGTAGTGCCCACCTTAGGCAGGTGTGTGCCCTCCTGTCATCCAGGGCCATCTGCACAGATCGCAGGGTCTCCCAGACACGGGTGTCTGCGGGCTCCGGACTGGATGACCCAGCTACTCTCGCCTCTGGTCCCACCGTCCACCGTAAAAGGGCTGCAGGGGAGCGAAGGGCTTTCAGGGGAGAGAGGCCGTGGCCTGCATGGAAAGAGAAACCCCACTGTAACAAGGACCCTCGGGTGTGGGGGAAGGATGTGTGGCCACGGTGACCTGGAGGGCTTCCATGTAGAAGAGGCAGGTGATCTGCCCTCTGGGTCCTCACAGGGTGGAAGTAGGTGGCTAGTGGGGGAAATTTCATTGGGTGCTGGATTCCAGTCCAGTCCCAGCGAATCCCACTGGTTGAGGTTGACAGGCCACTTCTCAGGGCTTGGGGGGGGCTGATCTGAACTGACTGCTTGGACCAGGTGAACATTTAAGACCTTTTCTTGGCTGAGGTCCTGCACTGGAAAGTGTGTCCTATCCGGCCTTCAGGTCCTGTGCGCGGCCCTCTCCTGCCTCCTCCTTCAGGGCTGCTGCTGATGACAGGGGAACACAGGCCGTGAAGTTTGTGTCATTCATATCTGGGCTTTATAAACAAGGAAGGAAAGATCAGAGGGTCTGAATGTTTTACCTGAGGACAGGTAGAGAGAACACAAGGAGGGAGGATTCAAAGCCACACCTGGGGGATCAAAGCCTGTTTCCACATCAACAAAGGCCTTCTCCCTCCTGCCGGGGAAACTCCTCCAAAGGGGACATCACTACTGATGCAGGCCTGTCAGGACAACCGGACCACAGGAAGGCGCGCTGGGGTTCGGGGGAGGGGAGCAGGTCCCTGAGGATTTTCAGCCAATCCCCTACTCAGGAATTGAAGACATGCCAGGCTGCCCAACAAATCCTGGAGGATCACCATGGGTAGGAGGGGAACGTGCAGTCGCCACCTCACAGAGGAGACACCGCCAGGAGAACCCGAGCGACTTGCCTGCTTTGCATTCAGACACAGAGGCGGGTCTCAAACACAGGTCTCCTTTAGTTATCGGGACATAGAGGGGCTGACGCTTTTGTCTTCCGACCCAGGACTCTGCACTGCCTGTGTGTGTGTATGTGTGCACACACTGAACGTGTGTGTGTGCACTTGCATGCATGCATGCATGCATGTGCGCACTGTGCATATGTGTGTGCATGTGTGTATGTGTGTATGTGTTGGTGGCAGAGACCCCAGTCTGAAGCCAGGTGGCCAGGCTGACATCTCCTGTGCACTTTGCCTGGGGCCTGCACAGGGTTTGTTGAATCAATGAGAAGTGACCAACCACATGGATGCAAAGTCGAACGAATGAATGATATGACATGGTCATTCCTCAGCTTTACTATTTAGCAAAATTGACCACTTAGTGGTGTTAAGCACCATTTCGTATGGCTTCTTAAGATTCCTTCAGGGAAGTGAGCTGAGACATGCTGACTGTTCTGCTTGCTGCTGCAGTGAGCACCCTTGTGCATGTGGCTTCGGCCACTTTGCAAAGATGTCCCTTAGATTCCTTCCACAGAAAGGGTTTCTGGGCGTTGTGCATTGGTTCTCACGAGGTTGGAGGAAGAAGTACTTGTTAGAGGCTCAAAGCTGGGTAACCTCACGGCACAAGCAAACTGAGGTCTTTGCGGACAGCCACGGACTGTGAGGAAGGGCACCTGCCAGTCTGCTGCAGTCGTGGGCATGTCAGAATCCTACTGTGACAAACTCCATCTAGTGGCTAAGTTCCCTCCTACTGTCCACTTCCTTAGCTTGTATACTCCCGGTGACTGGAAGCTCACTACGTCTAGTCAACTCTGGCTTTGTTCTGGTAGAGATGAGAGTATCATTTTAGTTTTTTAAAGTTTGGTTCATAATAAAAAAATAGACACTGCACCATCTTTTGGTTGGAATTATCTCTAAGAAGAAGCCTTTTTTTAAACTAAATACTGGCAGATTTGGGCCAACTGGAGCTGGCCTTGACTGCCTGGTATCTGAGTTGCTGGGAGACAGTATGCTCTTGATTCCATAAAGACAAGAAAAAGCAAACTAACTGCATCAGTAAATTAAACAGAATCTCACTTAAAAATAAAACAGAACTGCACACTTTAATGAGATTATGGACTCAGAATGACTATGTGGGGTTAGCCAAATAATCACTCCTCTTACAGGCTCTTTCCTAAAAGGCTGTGAGGCGACCGTCACAGCCACCTTGCCCCAGATCCTCATCTGATGACTGATCACGTCTCTCCCAGGCACTCGCCCGCTTCTCCTGGCCCAGGTCCAGTGGCAGAGGAATCGCCACTGCCCAGGGCAGCGGATGGTGCCCTGTCGAATACCTGCTAAAAAGTCTTCCCTTTATTGAAAGCTCTTTCCCTGTCACTCCATCTGCCGGTCCTTATTTCATCTTTTTGGGAGTATGCAGAGTAAAATAAATTGAATCCCCTTTCCCATGACATCTTTTGAGGTCTGCAAAAACAAATAATGTGCCCCCTGGAGCCTCTCTGAGACAGAGCCAGCTGGTGCCGGCTTGTGCTCTGGCTCCTCACAAACACCATTTACTCCTGGGCACCAGCTGTGCCATTAGCCCCTGTGCAGATGGACAAGTGGAGGCTTACGGACATTTAGCCCCGCAACTAGGAAGGGACAGAACTGGGATTCAAACCCATGTCTTAGTGCAAAGCCTGTGCCCTTAACCAAAACAAAATTCTGGACTTATAGAATTCATACAAAAAGGCAAATACACCATTTGGAATATCTTTTTCTTTTAAAAAATATTTCTCATTAGAATGTTTTAAGTTATAAAAGTAACAAAAGCATGTTACATGTGCAAGGATAACAATCATGTTCTGGCAAATGTCCTTTCACAACTTTGTATCCAAACTTACAGTCAGTCAAAATCCAGCATTTGAACAACTGGGGACTAAAAGCAACGATTACTAAGCCATGTTTACCTGGCACACTATCTGGCTCACAGGATGTGCTCCCTTAGGAACTGAAAGGATGAACTGTTGTAAGTATTTTGTTTTGCTTGGTCTGACATTGCTAGGCAGTGGTGCAATGGTCCCCATTTGTCTTCTGCAAAACTGATGGACAGAATGAGGCCCTGGATGGGATGATCCAGGCCTCTGGAGAAACTGCTAAGGGCAACCTGATCCTTTCCCCCGAGTTGCTGTGGTGCAAGTCAGCTCGTACTTTCCCTGCATCTCTGAGTTTTGACCTGCTTTGCCCCCAGCAGGCCATGCTGCTGACAGGTCCATGTTGTCACCTACTGCCTTCCACTGTGGACTTGTCTGTTTTTTGCCACAAGGCACGAGTTCCTCAAGTTCATGGGCTTTGCATTACTTATGTGTAAACCAGCAGGGTCCACACAATGCAAGGCGCAGCAGGAAATCAACAACCCTCTGTGGAACAAGGTAATTTCAAAATGGTAATAATCAAGTGCCTGGCACATAGATATTGAGTGGGCGAAATTACAGTTTAATTTAAGTCCCAGTGAAATAAGTGAATGAAGTATCAGGCTTGACTGAGTCTTGCTGATATGTACCATGCCCAGTGCAATGCCTCATACGGCTTGTGTGCCAGATGCTGTCCTTCCCCAGCAACAGCTCCAGCTCAGGAAGGGTTCTGCCCAATGACCAGGTGGCACCTTGGGCACTGTGAGGCCCCACTGAGCCCGGGGCTGCATTCAGGGACTAGCTGTGCTGGTGGGTGTATGTCTGGCTTGGATCTGAATGTGGCCCTCCTGCTTCTGGCTGTGTAGTTTCCAGTACCTTTCAGCGCTTCTCTGTGCCGAGCCCTTCAGCTCAGAAAACATAATGTGTCAGCCGAGGGCCCTGGAATCTCTGGTCAGTGAGCAGGTCTGATGTTCTTAGCTGCTGGTAGGTTAATTTTCTGTGACTTTTACAAGGTTACACGGGCCCCAGCATTCCGTCAGCCACACTAGCCTGTTCTTACAACCCACTTGATCACTTTGTCACGCCCTCCTGAACGTGATTTAGCAGATGTACACCATGTGCGCAAACCTGAATTTCTGCAATCCCTTGCCTCTTTCGTTGGTCATTTCGTGACAGCTCTTCCTACAGGGGTCACCCAATCATTCATTTAACACTCAATGCCTGCTACGTGTCAGGTGTGCTTGGGGATTAAAGGGGCAAAGACAATAGGGCCCGATGCCAAGCTGCTTGCAGGGTGTTGCGGGTGAGAGAGTTCAGGCGCTGTGTGCTATGGAAGACAGAGAAGAGCCGCACCCCACCAACCACTCACCAGGCAGCAGGTACTTCCTAGAGCACAGACATTAGCATTGCATGTTCATGCCCCCCACCCCATGTGACTTTGCAACAACCACCTTAGAGGTGTTTAGTAATCACTTTATGTATGAGGAGAGGCCTAGAGAGGTTAAGTGACCTGTCCAAGGATATGGCCGGAAAGGAAGAGACCCTTTGCTCTATGCCTCTCCCCTCCCCTCCCCTCCCCTCCCCTCCCCTCCCCTCCCCTCCCCTCCCCTCCCCTCCCCTCCCCTCCCCTCCCCTCCCCTCCCCTCCCCTCCCCTCCCCTCCCCTCCCCTCCCCTCCCCTCCCCTCCCCTCCCCTCCCCTCCCCTCCCCTCCCCTCCTGTGTCAGAGTGTTGCTTGCTGAACTGGGGTTTCACATCAGAACTCCTGGAGTGGTAACACCTAAGCTAAGTCTTGGGGAAAAGAGGGGAATGCACCATCCTGTTTTTAAAAGTATTTGTTCTTCCTTCGGACACTCACCCTATAATTTCCAATCCTAGAGGCAGAAACTTTTCCTAATTTATCTCCATCTCCAGGGCTCTGGGAAGGCCTTGGAAGGGGTGGGTGCAGTGTGCCTGAGCAACCGTTGGGGAGTGGGGGGCTAGTGGTGAATAGGGGGGGCAGAAGCTCATGACTGCAGGGCTGGGGGTGAGCAGCCCGTGGAACGTGGGGTGAGGAGGCAGATGCGCGAGGGGATGAGTGAGGGCGTCGGGGTGACCTCGTTCACCGCCGAGCTGTGGCCAGTCCTGCCTGGGCGGATTTTCAGGCGGAAAGAAAAAGGGAAAAGATTGTGGGCCCTTTGCTCAGACAAAACTTTTCCAGAGGCTTTTTCTGTCCCTTCTGCTGAATTCTCCCATCAATAAATGCTCACACTATATTTAAAAAGCCCAACTCCTCCAGATACGGAAAAGCTGGGGTAACAAGCACCCCCACAGGCTCCCCTCGAAGGAGAGAAACTCCAGGACCTTCCCCTCAGTGCTCGTCCTGGAGGCCAGCACAGTGATGCCGAAGCCACAGGCTCCTTCGGAAGTGAGCTGGAGAACCCCTGCCGTGATGGCTCAGAAGCCTCGCCTGTCCCACTGTGTTGGGCCCATCTGCGAACTGATTCCCTGGGGAGAAAGCTCATCCTGCAGAGCCTCCATCTCCGGTCCCTCCAGGTGCCTCCCATGTGCTTGCGCCTGCAGCACACAGGGCCCTGGTAGGACCTGAGGGGTTTTTTGGGAAGAAAAGAAACACCCTTGGTGACTAGGCCAACTTCTGTGTTAACCTACACACTTGCTCTGTTCAGAGGAGGTAGAAGATTGTTTTAAAATTAAAAAAAAAAGAAAAAAAAAGAAAAAGAACTCCCTCTTACCATCTAAGTTAAATATAGCGTTAAACACCGTTCTGACAGTCAACACGTCCATTCGTTTCTCTCTGCTAGGCCGATGCCTGCAGCACCGGCTCAGTGCATGTCACTGTTCCAGGCAGAGGAGGAGGCCAGGGACAGAATCCCTGAGTGTAAGGAACTCAGTGGAAAATACAGGTTAATCAGTAGGTCAATTAAAAAAAATTTTTGTCTTTATTGATTTCAGAGAGAGGAGGGAGAGGGAGATAGAAACATCAGTGATGAGAGAGTCATTGATTGGCTGCCACCTGCATGCCCCCAACTGGGGATCGAGCCCACAACCCCGGCATGTGCCCTGACTGGGAGTTGAACTGAGATCTCCTGATCATAAGGTTGATGCTCAACCACTGAGCCACGCTGGCCAGGCAGTAGGTCAATTTTAAAGCCACTTCTGGGGTGATAAAAAACAGGGGCTTGTGGGAGCGTAAAGAAGATAGGGACACATACTCTCCCTGGGAAATCAGGGAAGCTTCACAGAGGGAAGGTGCATAGACTGGGTTTTGAAGGGTGAGTAGGAGTCTGCTTGGCAAGGAAAAGACATCATCTCAGAGGTAAGAGAAGAGGCAACAAAGAGTTGGAAACAGAAAATGCCATGGTGCTGGAGGAAGAGAGGAATGTCCCTAAGGGTGGAAAGTAACTGTTCATGAGATGCGGGTGGACATGAACCTGGGAGAGGCTGGGATCAGACTGAGAAAGGCCTTAAAGACACAGTTTTAAGTTTGGAAATGACACGAACAGACCTGTTTCATCCGATGATACCTTTGCTTAGGGTGACAGGGTCCTTTGCAAACTCACAGACCATCACAGACAGGAATTTCCATCTGGTACGCATGCAGACGGCTCCTTCCGAGGAGGAGGCTGCCCGGGGCTACGTGGAGCGGGTGCCCTCAGACCCAGGCCTCCAAGCAGGGCTGTCCTGTGGAATCCATGCTGAAAGGCTTCCCTGCTAAGGAGAGCCTCCCCTAATTCAGCACTTGCAGCTTTTCTGTTTTCTATGACTGCCATTGACTGGCAGGCAGGCGCTGTGCGGGGGCTGAGGTGGGGAGAGCGACGCGAGCCGGGGACGCCGCTGGTGCGTGACGGGGCAGGAGCCAAGCGGGGTCTGTCTACGGCGGCCGGGACTCTCCGTCAGCTGCGCTGTCCCCCGTCTCGCAGGGAGGCTGCGAGTGGCTTTTTCTCATTCTTCCCCAGAAAAGGGCCTGCGGGCGGCGCCTCCAAAGCGGCGTTGGTGCTGCCAGGCTATTTATGCTCATTGCTTCATCAGACCAGACGCCGCTCAAAATAAGTCAAACAGAGATGGCCCCGCATGTCCTC
The DNA here is from genome assembly GCF_054644295.1 of Miniopterus natalensis. NCBI lineage: Eukaryota > Metazoa > Chordata > Mammalia > Chiroptera > Miniopteridae > Miniopterus > Miniopterus natalensis. The sequence continues at coordinate 41,413,597 of NC_142096.1, read as the reverse complement.
GGACCCCGTAACCTGAGACAGTCTCTTGTGAAATGAACTGAGAGCAGCGCAGTCGGGAGGGAGGAAAAAAGAAAAGAAAGAAGAAAAGAATTGGGAAGAATTCAGTCCTGAGCATGCGAAAGAAATGAGAAAGGGGCTGTGACAGCTCGCAGACGTGCGGCCGGCCCATCCCACCGGCAGAGCCACTGGGGCCTTCGCGCGGAGGCGCTGAGCCCAGGCGGCCCCGGCCCAGGGACCGTGCGGGCGGGTATCTGGATGGATTTGGCAGTCAGCGTGGGGGAAGGTGGAACAAGGTAATTCCAGGAAAGCCGATCTAAACTGAGTTGTCAATTAAAAATAACAGGCGAGGAAGAAAAGGCAAGACGCAGGGCGAGGAAGCAGTTCCAGGAGCCGGAGCGTGGCGTGGGCGAGGCCGGGCGAGCCCGGGGCGAGGGGCTCCGTCCGCCGGGCCTGCTCTGTGGCCTGCAGTGGAAGAGCCCAGCTCACAGAGGCTTAAGTTTAAAAACTGGGCACGGTTACCCCTTCTCTCCAGAGGGAATACGTTACAAAGTTGTTGCAAATGAAGACAGAATCCTAAAGTATAAAGCTAACATATAGGGGAAATATAGCAGTGGCCAGGCAGGCAATTAGAAACATATTCCCGGATGTGTTGATGTTTGTGGTATTTGTCAGCTTTTTAAATTTCGTAATGTGTCGTCATTCTAAGTAAACATTCACTTTGGTTCCTAGAGCAAACAAGACAAAACAAAAAATAAAACGGGGTGAGAAAATGTTTGCCTCATGAGGCACAAAAGCACGGGGTGCCTCTGGCCTTTGGGAGACGCTTGCTCCCCTCCATGTCATGCCAGGTGGCCTTGGGCATCTCCCCCCGGAGCTCTCCCTCCGGGCCTTCCTACAGCTGGAGCTCTCTTGGCTGGGCACCGAGCCGGTAGCCCAGGTCCAGCTCCCTTCCATGGTGCTCCTCTGACTCACAGGAGACTCGCTCCCCCTTTGGCACATGGAATCTTGGGAGTGCAGGCTGCCCCTCCCCAACCCTCCCCTGACCCTGAACCGTAGCTCCCCCATTCTCTTTTCCCTGTTCACATAGCGCCATGCTGACATGCAATCAGGTGACAAAGGTGAAGCCTAGAGGTGGGTCCGAGCCAGTCCATGAGGGTCTATGATGAGGGCTCTCAGCTTCTTCCAGAGGCAGTGCGGGGTCCCAGCAGGGTCTACCTGTGAGTCTAAAGATCCTATTTGTGCACCAGGAGCCTCACTGGGTTGAGGGGCGAGCCTGAGGGCTGGAGGCCACTTTCAAGGCTGTTGGGTGCAAGAACCAAGAACTCCTCTCCCTCCCCTCTTCATGAATGGCTGGCTCCTTCCCATTTGTCGAATCTCAGTTCAAGTGTCCCCGATTCAGAGGAGACTTCCCCTTTACAACGTGTGAAAATGGTCATGCCCAAGCCACCTCCTATCGCATGACCCTGCTGTGCTCAAGTCAGTTATTACTCTTGGAAACAGTATTGCTATTTTTTTTCATTCTTTAGTCTCTCTCTTATCTCCCCAGAATGTAGCTAGAGGCAGATTGGTGCTATGCGTGGTGATTAAAACAATGCCTGGCACCTCATCTGGGACTTGACAAGTATTTACTGAATTAGTCAGTCAATGAGTCCACAAGATTGTGCAGAATGCTGAAGAGTGGGTGATGGCTTCAAGACAGGCGTGCCTTTCAAGTTCGCGGGGGTCAGTTTAAGAATCTTCATTGTTTCAGGAATAGGCAGATACGGCCTGAGTTCCATTCATAGGTTTCAGCAGCTGGGATACAGCTGGCATCTGGCCTCTTCTCAGGGGGAAAATAACCGATAGGCAATATTTTTGAATTCCATATATAAAGAAGGAAGTTAGGAAAACACATTTCTCACTCCATTTCCATCTCCTTCAATCAGTTTAATCCCGCGTTTGGGCAGTGTAGGCGTAAGCTGACTCCGTTTAACTCCTGGAATGTCTGGTGGAGAGGACATAGGACCGGGTGGATGTCCTTGCTCATTAGCAGGACCATCTTGCCTGCATAACGATACCCCCAGCTCTCTTCTGTTCCCTCTGCACGTCTCCAATTTCTCTTCTCAGCTCTAGACTCAAACGCCTACCTTTCTTTGACTTCTCCAGTTGGCTGTCTTCCAGGTGCCCCGCTCTCACCTCAGTATGTGCGGCCCGAACTTATCATCTCCAGATCCCTCAGTGCCTGGCCCCCAGATGCTCGGTGTAACTCTGGGCTTCCCTTGGGCCCCCCACCACCCCTCCACTCTCTGCCAGTCACCTGGTGTCATAGAATCTGAAGCTGGACCACTTGGCCTCCTGCTGACTAAGAGAAGTCATCAGCATCTCTCTTTGGATGTTGCACTAATGTCCTCACTGGTCCCTCTGCTCAATCCAACCTTATCAACAGGGTTTCCTAAATCACAGCAGTAGATAGATGCATTGGAACATTTGCTGGTCTAACCCCTTTCTCTGGGTCAGCGCACAAGCCCCTAGACCTTCTTTTAACAGTCTTTTCTCAAACTTGAATGCCTTCCCCTCCACAGATTCCTACATCTGCTCCAGCCTGAACCTTCGCCATTCCTTTCATCCCCGCCTCCAAAACACTGTACTTCTTGCTCATGCCATGAATGATACTGGAAGGAAGGAAGGCTATTCCTGGTGAAGGCAACCCCTGTCTTCCTGCCTACATCTTTCCAGGCTCAGCTCAGGCATCACCTCTTCCAGGAAGCCTTCCTTGACCTCCCAGTCCTTCCCTCTACCTGAGCACTGACCACATAGTAAAGCAAGCATCTACTTGCTTGTCTGTCTCCATCAGTACATTACAAACTCCTCAGACAAAGTGCCTGGCACTTAGTGTTTAGTGTGCATTTAGGGCATGACTGAGTTAGAGAATGAAACAATGGAGTTCTCAGGACCCCTTTGGAGCTGAGTTCTCTCAATAGCTCAGGCTGATAAATCTCCCCTTCACATCCATTATGGCAATAATAGCCAACATTTTACTTTATGAAGAATTATCCCACCCGTTGATTCATGTAATCTCCTCTACAGATCAATGAAGTAGGAGATATTGTTCCCATTTTATATGTGAGGAAACAAAGGATTGGAAAATGATAGAAACAGCATGCCTTATGCACTCACTGTGGTCAGGCGCTGCTCCAAGCTTTTGACAAGTAGTGACTCACTTAATTCTCCCAATGGCCTGTGATACGGGTGTTATTATCCTCACTGCATATGTGAAAGGGCTGAGGTCCAGAGAGGCTGAGGGACTTCCCTTGGTTTGCACAGCTAGTAAGAAGCAGGACTGGAATTTGAACACAGGGATTCTGATTAAGAAGCTCCATGATTATATTAGCTATTCCCAGAGAAATCAGTGCCTCCGACAGTGCCCAGTATACAGAAGGCACTCAGTATGTATCTGGTGACTGAGTCAGGTCACACAGAGCTGAGTTCTGAATCCAGGACTCAGACCTCCAGCTCTTCCCAGGCAGTGGGGCTCTCAGGCAGCCCTAGAGACAGAAGTCACCCAGTTCCCTCTTCCTGTCCCCGACTGGCAAGCGTAGTTTGCATCACACACAGCTTAGCAGACATGCACCAGGGGCTCAGCTCAGGGCCTGTGGGAGAAGGACCTGGCTCAGTGGTCTGGATACAGTCACGCCATGCTTTCATGTCTCAGCCAGATTCCTGCCTGGAGCATCTCCTGTCACCCCAGCAACACATCAGTGGTGCCTCATTCCCCTCAGTCCCCTCCCCTGGTGGGCAGCGGCCAGACCCTCTGAATCAGACAGAGCTTCCACTCTACCCAGGCCGCCCTAGCAGTGTGCCAGATCTCATTTTCTCCCTCTAAATTGCTTTCTGCTCAGTGTCTTCCCTCCCCCACCTCTGGGTCCCTGAATAGGGAATGCTGGTTACCATGGTGACGGGCTGGCTTGTGGAAGGAACTCAGCTTAGTAAATTAATTGCTGGAATTTCGGTGACTAATGGCAGAGCTCTGCCTGCCAGGGACAGGGTGTGGCCTACATCATGCCAACTGGGCAGCCAAGCTCCGGAAAGAGCTCAGGGCCTGGTGAGGGGGAAAGTAATGGTGCCCACTGCAGGTTGCAGGGGCTGCAACCTGAGATGGGCTGGACTGGGTAGGGAGACGGGCTGCCAAAAGTCTCACGTTGACTGTGCATCTAGTCTGTGCCAGGTCCTGTCCTGCATGCTTTGCAAAAATTATTTTTTGGTAACTCTCACTGCACCCTCTGATGGAGAAGGGATAATCCTCCTTTTATGGAGAGGACATGCTCAATGATACCACGAAGGGGCATATGGATCCCATACCAGGCCTGCCGCACTCAGTGGAATTTACCATGATCAGTCCATTTACTCCTGGGTCGAAGGCTATTCTCTTCTTTACAATCTTTTCCAGAATATAGAAGCACAGGGAACATTTCTGAACTCACTGTCTGAAGCCAGCGTTAACCTAACCCCAAAACCAAACAGGGACATTCCGGGAAAAAGAAACCAACAGACCAAGATCTCTCATGGACATAGATGCAAAAATCCTCAAAAATTTTAACAAATCAAGTATGATCATGTATAAAGAGAATTTACACACCACAACTAAGAGGTTGTAGTCAGAGCGATTAGACAAGAAAAAGAAGTAAAGGCACCAACTTGGAAGAGAAGTAGAATTATCTCTATTTGCAAATGACATGATCCTATAAGTAGAAAACCCTAAAGAACCCATAAAAAGCTATAAGTAATACACAAAATCAGCAGTTTCAAGATACAAAGTCAACACTCAAAAATTCATTGCATTTCTGTATAGTAGCAGCAAATAATCAAAAACGGGAAATTAAGAAAATAATTCTATCTATAATAGCATTAAAGAATAGCATAAAAATACTCAGGAATAAATTTAACCAAGGAGGAACAAGACTCATATGCTGAAAAGTGCACATAATTGTTGAAAGAAATCAAAGAAGACCTAAATAAATAAAAAGTTATCTCCCCTTGCTGCTTAATGGTTACAGAGTTTCCGTCTGGGTTGATTAAAAAGTCCTGGAAATAAAGAATGGTGATGGTTGTACATGTGAATACAATTAATGCCACTGAATCGCACACTTAAAATGATTAAAATTGCAAAATTTATGTATTACATTTGTCATCACACCTCCCCAGAAGAGTGTTCATACCTCAATCTCTGTGAATAATTTCTGTTACATGACAAGAGAGAATTAAGGTTACAGGTGGCATTAAGGTTGCTGCCAATCCGACTTTAAAATATGGAAATTAACCTGGAGTATCTGTAGACTCAGGTAATCACAGGGTCCTTACAAGTCAGAATCAGAGAGAAGGCAACCTGAGAAAGACTGGATTTGTGACTGCTGGCTTTGAAGATGCAGGAAGGGACCATGAAACAAGGAATGCCTTCCAAACTCAGCTTGGCTCGTGCTAGTCCAGAAAGCCAGACAGTCCCCTGAAATGATCATGTGAGCCCCACTCCTACCCAGGGCTCCCATATCCCTTGGGCTTCCCTCTACCTGGGCTTGCTTTAGCCTACCTTCCTCTGGCCAGTCTTACCCATCTCCCTGGTGTCAGTGAGTGCCCTTGAAGGTGGATTTGGTGTCACTCACCTGCCTGCCCTCAGCACTTGGCACATGAGGGCCACTGGTAAATATCTGTTAAGTGAATAAATCGATTGCGAACTCTATAGTTTTCCCTTTCCTGGATCTTGGATTAATAACGAGAACTACTTTTTGAAATGGACATGAAAATAAAATACAGAGAAGGGAAAATACACTTAGCTAATAAACCTCATGGATCAAAGAAATGCACAGAAAGCAGAACCAATGTCTCCTGTTGAGTTGGCAGAGTTTGAAGGCGTGACAATACTCCAGCTGCCAGTCGGGCCGGAGGGCACCCATTCGCACGCCTACACTGCCGGAGGCAGCGGAAACCAGGGCAGCTTTCTTGTAGAGCACTTGGACTTCATATCAGGATCCTTTCAAAATTCATATGACATCCTAAGTATTTTCCACAGACCTGCCCAACATAGGCAAAGACAGGTACAAAGATGTTCTCTTGTAACATATTAAACTAATAAAACAGCTTATTAAATGTTCAAAAGTAGAAAATATGACCAACAAAAATAGCGCTGGTGCCACAGGTGTAGCCTTAGGTCGTCAATAACGATGGGGCCTGGCAGGCCCTCAGCACGCGCTTGCCAATGGATGGACGGCGGTCGGGTGGCATCAGTGAGGGGGAGGTCGCTCTGTTGGCTGTGGGAAGTGCTGGGTCTGATGAGTGAAGACAAGCCAGGTGCCAGGTCTGGGGGAACTCCTCCTGCCTGGGGCCCAGAGGTTGCTTCTTGCGGCTCTGAGCTCGAGGGCCTCCTCTAAAAAGTGTGTCTTTCTTCACACAGGAACTGCTCCAGTAGAACCTACCGGAGTTCCTTCCTGGCCGAAAATGCCTGTCCCCAAGCACAGGAGAGCCATGGCCAGCCTGCGAGGGAACCCCGCGACCTGCCTTCTCTGGACGCTGCTGCTCTGGAGTGGGGACCGCGGCTGTCGGGCCCAGAGGGCAGGTGGGACTGCTGTAGTCTGTGCCAGGCTAAAGTGAGGGTGCACGTCCACGCCTGTGTGAGTGTGAGGTGCAGAGGTGCGCCTGTGAGTGAGCTGGTGGCTGTGTGTCAGCTGTCCTCCATCCAAGGCGCCTAACAGTCATATCCAGCAAGGGCATGTGCTTAAGTGTGCGACTGTGTGAGTATGAGCGTGAGTGTGTGTTTGAGAAAAGAATGAGTTGTTGGAAGCTGTCTTGAGTCAATTGCAGAATGAGTCTTGAGCTTGTCCCCCTCAAGTGCCTGTTGAGTTTGGGGAGAGCAGGCAGGGGTTAGGGCCCTGTTGTGTTGTTGTGTCCTCTGAAGGCTTTGGGGCCATTCCAAGGGAAATGGACACACTGGGTCCTCCCACAAGAGGTGGCCCAGCAACTCTGCAGTAGATGGAGGAAGTGAGAGAACAATGGAGAAGAGGAGGCCCGGGCGGGGGAGCTCTGACCCGACAGGGTGGCTCTGCTCACCTGTCCAAGGGCCTCCAGGAGGAAGGCACCGTCTGTGTGAGGCCTGCAGGAGAACATAAAGCTCTGCCCCCTTAAAGCCCTGCCTCACGAAAGCCCGGCCCACCACAGAGCCCTGCCCGCAAAGTACAGTGCCCATTTTGCAGATGAGGAACCCAGGTAAAGCGAGGCAGAAGCCCCCTGCAGGCGAGGCTGGGAGAACACAGTGCTGAGTCAGAGCCCCAGCTGTTTGCCCTGAGGCTGCAAGAAGACAAAAATCAAAACAAAAAGCAACCCCCCTGAAGGCCTGCCTTTCTGCAGGGTTGTTACAAAGCCTTCTCCTGTATTTTACTTTGCCTGAGCCGCTCAAGGCCTGGCTGGCGGGAAGGCAGTGATGACCGTGGACATGCTGGGTTTCAGGTGAGTCTGCGGATTTGTGCCCACTGAAACATCCCCAGTGCACAGTTGACACATAGGATTATCCAATTTGGAAGTGGGAAGGCCGAGGACCGGCTTTTCCAAGTTCCCATTAGGGTAGAAAATGAGGCTCTAGGGAAATGGTTGTGACCTGAAGGGGGTCACATGGCCTTTACTTATGGCCCAGCAGAGGCCTGAAGCCAGGGCACCAGCCCCAGGGTCAGGGCCCTTCATCAGACATCACACTTAACTCTCACGTGCCTATAATCCAATCTGCTCTCTAGCTGCCAGGAGAAAATGTACAGAAAGCCCCGAAGGGCCCCCTGGTGAAGCCCTTTTGAACAAGTAAACTTTCTGCAGCATTAAAACAAATTTGCTCAAGGATTACAGCCCAGAGGCTGGGCCCTGCCTGGCCAGCAGCAGCAATTATCCTGAGCAGGCTGGGACATTATAGTCCCGAAGACAAAAGGATGACTTTTTGTGTCAAGGAAAAAAACTCCCTAGGACTTAGCTCTGAGTCTACACATCTGGGCAAACATACTCTAGAAACTCTATTCTTGTTCGGGATCAATCCTGGGAAGACAGAGATTAACCTCAGCTCCCGACAGGCAGATTGAAACTTGGGTTGTAGAAACCAGAGGGAAGGGTAGATGTGGAAATATCTAGAGTGGCGCTGATTTGGCTGGGACAGGGAAGGGTCTGTGCGTGTGTGTGTGTGTGTGTGTGTGTGTGTGTGTGTGTGTAAATACACATAGCTTTATTGTTATTCTGGTTTTTTGAACTTAGTTCATTGTTTATCAATATAAAATTAGAAATACAAAATAATGAAATTCACTCATAGTTCTGCTTGCCAGAGGTAAGCAATGTTTCTTTTTGCAGTTTCTCTCAGGCAGGCATACACAATCCCACAATAGACACACACAGCTTTTCACACCCAGCAATATATTGGAAAAATGTATCCATGTTGGCAATAAGGAGTCCTTTGCAGCCATCCCTGTCTGACTGCCTGGGATCCCACTGTCTGAACACAGGTGATTTTTACTTAAGTGATACCATACCGGTGATCATACAGGTTGTCTCCAGGTTTTTGCTTGGCAGTCCTGCTGCGAACTTCCTTCTGCTGCGATCATCCCCCCACCCCCTTCCATTTATCTCATTATTTTCTTAGGGTAAATCACTAGATTTGGAATTGGTAGATCAAAAACTTTATAAGGTTTTTAAGACTCTGAGAATGGGTATGATAAATGCCACAGCCACTTGTCCAGGGGACAAATGCATTCCCTTCACATTCTCACCAGCCACCATGGTCTTTGTGACTTTTGCCAATCTGAGAGCTTAACAACATGGTGTGTGTGTGTGTGTGTGTTGTGTCTACTAGCCAAATGTTTGTGCCTGGTGTCCCAGAGGCCTGGTCAGTGGCTGCTGACCAAGCCCAGGTTCTGGAAGAGTCATCAAGATTGGGCTTCTTGACTGCTCCCTTGTATGTTTGTGCAGCACTCTGAGGTTTAGGAAATGCTTTTCCTCATATTATCTCACTGCCAAATGGGGATGAGCAAGCTCTCTGCTCTCACTGCTGCAAAGACCAGAAATAAGTTATATAAGGCTGTTTTCTGTGTAATCAAAAGTATTGTATAGTTAACATAAAATTTGTATTTGTATAGTTACTGTAAAATATAAGCATATTTTTATAAAGCTTTATAGAATTCCATATATTTGTATTTGAAATATATGAATGCAGTATAGTTCATACAATTGCTAATATGGAATACAGTGAACTGTTTAAATATCCAAGAAGAGAGCACTAGCTAAATAAATTATGTTCATCCTTGCAGTGGACTCTCTGTTGCCATGGAAACAGGCATTATCACACTGAAAATGGGTCCCAGCACATTGCTGGATGCAGGGAAAGCAGCTTATCCATCAGCATGTCTGGTACAGCCCCACTCCCATCAATAATATATGGAAACACACGGAAATAATCAAGTATACGCACCCTGGTTAACAGTGTTATCTCTGGGTAGATGGGACGATGCCCATTCCAGATATTTTTGCTTCCCTTTTTGGGCTTTTCTGAATTGGGCATGCATTTTTTGGTGGCAGGTTTAAAAAACAATGAAGTCACTTGTAACCGTGTAGTGAGAAATTGACACAGTGGTGTTCCATGAATGTTAATCACTTTCATGTAAGATTATATATTGTCAGCTGAACCTCACAGCAACCTTGGGGACACTCATCATCATGTGACAGTTAGGAAACTGAGGTTTGAGCTTTCAGGCAGCTGGACAAGGCCTCCGCCCAGCGGGAGCCAGGCTGGGTGTGCGTGTGAGGCAGGTGGTGTGACCCAGTGACCACGCCTCCAGGTCCCGCAAGGCCAGCGCTCTTTCCACAACCCATTGCCCGTCCTTACCCTTTCTCTCACCCCTGCAGGTTGCAAGAGTGTCCAGTACGACCTGGTCTTCCTGCTGGACACCTCCTCCAGCGTGGGCAAGGAGGACTTTGAGAAGGTCCAGCAGTGGGTGGCCAACCTGGTGGACACCTTCGAGGTGGGCCCGGACCACACGCGCGTGGGCGTCGTGCACTACAGTGACCAGCCCACCACGGCCTTCGAGCTGGGCCACTTTGACTCCCGGGAGGCGGTCAAGGCAGCCGCGTGGTCCCTGGCCTACCACGGCGGCCACACCAACACGGGCGACGCTCTGCGCTACATCACCCGCCACAGCTTCTCCCCGCGGGCCGGCGGCCGCCCCGGGAACCGCGCCTTCAAGCAGGTGGCCATCCTGCTGACGGACGGCCGCAGCCAGGACCTGGTGCTCGAGGCCGCGGCCGCGGCGCACCGGGCGGGCATCCGCATCTTCGCGGTGGGCGTCGGGGAGGCGCTGAAGGAGGAGCTGGAGGAGATCGCCTCGGAGCCCAAGGCCGCGCACGTCTTCCACGTGTCCGACTTCGACGCCATCGACAAGATCCGGGGCAAGCTGCGGCGCCGCCTGTGTGAAAGTGAGTCTGCGCAGCCACGGCCGCCGGGCCGAGGGATGGGGCCCGCTCGCCACCACCGAGGGCCTGGGGCCAGTGATCCAGAGCAGGGAGAGGCGCGTGGCCAGGCCTAGTGAGGCCTCAGCTGCACGAGTGGGGTGGCAGTGGTCGCCTACGTCCACCACCCCTGGGATCTGTACCTTAAGAAACCCAATTGCACCTACACACGGCATGTGCCTGTCACCAGGGTCTTGTCCTGTCCTCTCACTTCCAGGGCTGCAGAGGCAGAAAGGAAGCTACAAAGTGCTGGGTTCTAACCCCACCCACTCCTCCCTGAGGTACGTGGGGACTGGTCCAGTGTCTCCCAGTGCCAGGGAAACATCTACTTCCCTGCCCCCGCCGGGCTGTGGAAGCCAGAGCCATCCGGTGCAGGGGGCTCGCTAAGCCTCTTCGCACAGCAGGTGAAGGATAGGGGTTCTTTTCCCGATGAGAGATCATGTAAGAGCATGGGCACAGACAGGCTGGGGGACTGTACCCGGAGACCCCGAGTCAGCCATGTGGACATCGTCAGGGTGCTGCTATCCCGGAGGCTGAGCTGCTGACCCGGTGCCCTCTGAGATAACCCCAGGTCTCAGAGCTATTTGTCTGAAAATGGATTGTGGCTGGAGGTGGGGGAAGAGCGAGGGATTGGAGGGCAGGCAGAGGGCCCATGGCCCCTAGGGCTCTGACCTCTAGCGGGGCCTTTCTGAGGCCAGTCCTTCCCTAGGACAGGAAGGTTGAAGTGGATTTTTCACTGGCCAGCCTTCTCCAGCTTCTGCCTCTGTCTGCTTCATTAAGGTGGTATTTCCCCTGTGGAAGTTACCCACCACCAGAGCAGTGCGGGTGACTTCCCCTCCAGGGCCAGCAGGTGGGGGCTGGGAGCAGTCTCAGCCTCCCTCCACCTGACTTCTTGGGGGACTGAGACTCTCAGGTGGAGGAAGCCCAGAGGGTCCCATCTCAGCAGGGTCAGGGGAGCCTTGAGCCTGGGGCAGTGGAGGACAGGGCTGCTGGTGGGAGCCCCTGAGTATGACTTCTGGTCCCAGGGATGGGCAGCGAGAGTCTGAGACTGGATACCCTTGATTTCTCTACCACTCTGTGACTCTTTCCTTGTGTTAGCTCACTTAACCTCTAATTATTCACAGATCCTTATTGGGAATCTACTTGTGTGTGCCTGTGTGCTGATTCTGGGCCTATAGGAAAAGAGAAGAGACAGCCCCTGCCCTCAGGGAGTTCATAGTCTGGATGGCAAAGAAAAAACAAAGAATAAAGAGGAATGTAATACTGCATGGGCGACTTTAATTAAGGTGCCACAGAGCCTCCTGGGCAGAATCCTGCTGTGGTTTTTATGGGAGGTGACCCTGAGAATGAGGGTCACAAGCATGAGCTGCAGGATGGGGTGGCAACATGGGGTTACGGGTTAGCACAGTACAGTCAATGAGCTATAATGGGCCATGTGGACAGGATAAAGAAGGGGAGTGGGAGTTGTGGCTTTGGCTGTCAGGGTCTCGATAAAAGAGGGACTCGTGAGCTAAGGTGAGGCTTTGGAAAGCTTGTGCATGGCATGGTCAGATCTGGAGAATGGAATGCCTCAGGATACCAGGAGAAAAGGGTGACTCTTTACCAGACCGATGGAGATATGGAGCATTGATGACTAGGCCCATTTTACAGATGAGAAAATCCATGCCCAGAGTGCTAAGTGAAAGTGACCTGTCCTGTGGGCATTGGCCATAGACTTTCCGTAAGTGATATCATTTGACCCTCACTACAACTTCATTGGATAAAGACACCTCCTTTCTACAGATGCTGAGACCCTGGGAGACACAGCTGCAAGGCCAGCTGACCCCTCAGCTGTGGGCCAGAGGCAATGGGGCCAAGATGAAGAGTAGGGGGGAGACAGCCCAGCCAGGACTGGTCAGGAGTCTGGGCTGGCCAGAGCCAGGCGCAGGGTCCCAGGCCCAGCCTAGAGGCAGAGACCCAGAGTGGTGGCTCAGGGTCTGTGAGCACCCAGCTGTCAGCCCAGAGCCCTTGATGCCAGGCCCTGAAAAGCAAGACCCCTTCTGACCCTCCCACTGGCATTGGCATTGTGCCGTCCTGCCAGCCTTGGGGCAGACTGGTTCTGGATCCTGGCAGAGCTGAATTAGATTGTGAAGAACCTCTGTGCCCAGGGGATGGTTCTGAGAATGGCAGGACAACCCTGAGGGGTGAGGTCACTGGAACAGGGTGCCCGGTTAATAAACCAGCTGGGCTCGGGACAGAATCCAGGTCTCCAGCCTCCACGCTGACCTCATGCCCCCGGAACACAGGCTTCACCTCACTGACCTGGTTCTGAATCGGGGTGATGATTTCAGTCACGGCAACAGAAAACCCCACTCTAATGGACTTAAAGCATAAATCGGATGACATTATACTCCATGTAAAGGTCAGAGGTCAGGTGGCCTCAGGTGATGAGCTCAGGCTCATTCCACTCTCTCCATTGCTAGGTTAATTTTTCTTGGTGTCAGCTCTTTCCTCAGCAGACTTGTGTGCCAGGGTCCTGAACAGTGAGGGGACAGTTCTCACTGACGAGATGAGTGAGGCCGAGGAAGGGTCCTGAGGCCCGGGGAGCTAGCAGTGGGGAAGCCAGCTGATAGAGGGGCTGGAGGGTTGCTGGAGCCCCTGGGAGTGGGGAGGGGGCTGGCCTGGGGGGAGCAGGAAAGACACCCCTGCTTTTCCCCCCTCCCCTCTGGCTGGTTAGTGCCTCCCACTGGCCTGACTCTGTCAAATGACAGCCAACAAAGGGGCCCACCTGCAGCTAGCCTTCCAGGGCTTGGAGCAGGGCAGAGAGGGCGGGAAGGGATGTGAGAGGACAGCGGGGCTGCCCACATAAGCCAGCTCTCAGTGAACCTCAGACCTGGGACAGGGAACTGTGACCCAGCAGCCTGGATTCAGTCTGAAACTAGCGTGGGCCCTGTGACCCTGCAGACAATCTCTGTAGCCTGGGAGTGGAAACAGGCGCACTGTTTGGGGCCTGAAGCGCAGGACCCTATCTAGCATTTGGGAGTTGAGATAGATACCACCCCATTCCCTCAAGGAAAGGGGTTTAATCTGTGCAGGAATATTGGGGAGCTGTAACCAACAGAAGAGGGAACAGATGCAAGGCAGCCCAGCCCAGGCCACGTCCACTGCGATACCACTGGAGAAACTCCCCTTTTGCTCTAACCAGCCTTCTCCAAATGCCTGAATAGATGTAAGATCTAAGTTGCGCTCCATCATCTAAAGGGAATCTGTTTCGGTAAATACAGCTGTGAACTGACAGGGCCTGCTCTAGTCTTGTGACAGATGAAACAAAATCCCCTCCTGACCGCGTCAATTAGAAACAAAGCACAACAAAATGAAAGCGCTAATGTAACATACTGGAACGCTGCTGTTGGACTGAGTCAGGACGTGTCACAGAGGCTGTGACAACCAGCAATCCCGTGGCGCGCAGAAGGGACCTGTGGGCGACTCCACAGCCCCAAAAGGAGCTACTCTGAAGAGGGGCTTCCCGTGGGTGATCTGGAAAATTACAGAATAAGAATATGGGGTTTTGGTGTTGTAATCATTCGATGCACTCCAAACTACACATTCATTCATGTAACAGCCACGCATTGTAGCAGTCATTGGATTCACTCTCAGTCATTCATACATTCATTCGGTCTTCAACAACCCAGTCTTGAATTCATTCAATTCAATTCATTCATTCATTCAATCATTCATTCATTCGATCAACAACCACACACTGAGTGATTCCTCTGCTGGGCACATGCCAGGTACCCAGGATGCAGTGATGGATCTGATGTTTCTTTTGTCTTTGAGAAGCTCTTGTCTTCCTGGGACATGGGAAAGTGGCAGAGAAGTGCACTCTAAACCCTAGGGGCTTATCCGCCCAGAGTTTGCCTTCCACTCCAGAATATAAGCTTCACGAGGGCAAAGTCTATTCCTGTGGGGCTCTGGGGCCTGGAATAGAGCTTGGCATATAGGAAAAGTGGCCTAAATATCATCTAAAGGGAATCAAGGGCAGTGACCTGGCTACCAATTCTGTGCTTGCTGTTGTCATGTGCTCATAGAAGGACACATGCGGTGGCAGTGACCTCCCTCCTCCAAAATGCAAAGAATAGGAATGGTCAGCAAACCTGAGGTTACAGCCAGCGACACCTGAACTTCTTAACTCGTGTGTAGTTTGGTGAGCAGACAAATGGCTACATTTCAAAGGCTGGCGAAGGTCTGGAAAAGGCGGGCTGGGTGGGATGGGCTGAATTACGTGGAAGACATCACCCTGCCTCCTAGGGCGGGACAAATGCAGAGGCAAAGGAGCCCGACCGGCACCAGAACTGAGGGCTAGCGGTTCGCTGAGCACCCAACCGGGGCAGCGTGAGCTTCGCCTCGCACTCCCCAGCCCTGTGAGGCGAGCGCCCGCACTGACGCTCGGCGGGGAAGCCAGTTCTCCGGACCTGCGTGGGCCAACACTCGTGGCCACTGACATTCGGGGGCTGGTCCAGGCAGAGAAGTGCTGGGAGTAACACACACACACTGAATTTTGTAGTTTTCATAGAAAAAGGAGAGTAAAGCATCTGATGAATACTTTTATATTGGTTACATATTTACATGATAATTTCTGGAAATTTAGGGTTAAATAGAATATATTTGTAACATTAATCTCACCAGATTCTTCTGACTTTTTCCTGTGTGGCTACTAGAAAATTTAACATTTCGTGTGAGGCTCACATTGGAGGGTCCCCCTCCTCCCTCGCCGTCTCTGAGGCCCTGTGAACGGAGGTCCTGTTGCTTCCAGAGCCCATGCTTTCCAACCAGCTTGGCTGCGGAAGGGAGCAAGGGGGGCTCTGAGGCACGGCAGGCTCCCGGCTGCCCTTCAGAGGGAAGCTCGGTTCCCGGTGCGGGCACAGGCAGTGAGGGGCCAGGTCTGAGGTGGCCCTGCCCTAAGGCAGCCCAGGTTGGGCGCTGTGAGCAGTGGCTGCTCTGGTCTGGGAGCCCAGCTGGGAGTGACCACGTGAGCAGGGGAGGGGACGACATGGGAACAGGCATAGGACTGGGATTGGGCAAAACCTCTTCGGCGTGGTCACTGCAGAAACCTCTGTTTGTCCAAATGCTCCTGGGCCACAGTGGACCTGACCTGTCCTTCTGTGGCTCAGGACCCCAGATATCTTCATTCACTACTGCTGAGAGCTGGAAAGCTGCACGCCTGTTGCCCAGTCGGAAATGCAGATGGGATAACAGTTCTGCCCATTTATTTTTCTACCCCGTGCTTGCGGCTGTCATCAGAGTTAATATGTGCAGCACCCTGTGGTTATTAGTGATTGATCAGTGAAGTGACTGTGATTAGAGTGATTCCCCACAGCGGCCCCGCTGGCAAGGCACAGAGCTTGGGATCCTCCTGTTCTGTTTGACCCGGGTCCTGAGTTCTCATCAGTAGTAAGTTATGATATGGAGGAAGCATTTTAACCCCACCCTGTCTCTGACATCTCACCACAATCCCCTGCATATTGCCTGGTGTTTCCTGTTCTGTCACTGGTGGTGATGAGGCACAGGGGAGCTACATGGCCCTTCCAAGGTCCCAGGGTCCCAGGGTCCCAGATGTTCAACTCCTCATTCAGTTCAGAATCCCCTGCCTGGCAGTGAGTCCTTCCCAGCTGCCCTTCTGAAATCCTATTTGAAATCTAGTCATTGGACCTCCCGGCACCTCCCACAGGCCTGGCTTATCCACAGTGACCAAGGGCTGTTTGTTGAATGAATGAATGAAGCTCGTGCCCAATACTTGAAGAAATCATTGCCCTGTGTAATAAATAAAAACATCTGCAAACTTAGGAGTAGAATAGCATCAGCAACAACTACACACGGGCCAATGTTGTGAGAGATGGATTTCTGGTGTCACACCCCAGGGCCTCTCCCAGTGGCCTCCCTAAGGTCTACTTTGGTGCATGGCCCACTGTCCCCCTGGCCTTGGGCTCATCTAGGGAAGCAGCTCAGTGTCACGGCATCAAGTCCTGCCTCTCCGTGGCCTGACACAGTTCCCAGGGGACTCCATCTCAGCCTGGCTTCCTGCAGTGTGTGGGGCGGACGGGCCCAGCCCCAGAACAGCGGCTGTAATTAAGAGCTTTCTCCACCCTGGGCTCTGTTGTGGCCACAAAACAACTTTATATAGCTTATCGGGTTGTTGTAAGTGAGCCTGTGGAATGCTAGCCACCGCTGAGAGAACCTCCACCTACTTCTATTTTGAGGGCACTATGATGGTCCTCTCTCTCCTCTCCCACGGACAAGGGACATTTCCCTGAATCCTTTCTTTTAGCTCTTGGACAATTGAGCTGAGATGTTAGCATGGATTAGGGCCAAGAAGGGGCCTCCCCCATGCTTCTGGGATTTGTCTCCTGGCACAGGTCACCCTTGTGTCTCTCTTGTTGACGTGGTCATGACCAGCTACATTGCCGTTCTAGGGAGAGCTTTGACTATTAGATACTGTGCTTACCACTATGACAGGAGGAGAGAGAGAGAGAGAGGCAGACAGAGACAGAGAGAGACACAGAATGTGCCTTCTTTTGAGTGGGGCGATTAATTTCTTGCTCCCTTGCAGTTCTCACTGGGAGACTGTGGGTGTCTGCACCCCAGCTCTGCATTTGGATCAGTGCCGGCCTCAGTCTCAGCTCCTTCTCTGTGGGGCCAGCCCCTCCCCGCAGACTCTGTTGTAATGAGAAGGGAGATTGGCGGGGGCTGGGCGCTGATATTCACTGAGAGTCTTACTGTTGCTTGTTGCTGTGGCCAGGGACAGGCCACTTCACCCTCTAAATGAGGGAATTATTGGGTTCACTTGAAAATCTGTTCTGTACTTCCTTTTCGTAGTGAAGACGTTCAGTGAATAGCAGGGCGTATTTGTGTAACTGGGAATGGACTGCATAGGCCTTGCAGATGTCATCCCACAGCAGTGGCTGTTTCGAGGGTCTTTACATATACCACTGGGGCTTTTTCAACACGTGTTTCTCAACCTGCTGTTATCCCCTGGACGTTATGCTGAGGCCAGGACCATCACATTGGAGACATCTTGATCCCACTTGTAGTGTGATATTTCCCAGAAAGAAAGGGAGACAGGTAGCAACAACCACTGGGTGAGGTGGTTTCCAATAGTGATAAACGCTCTGAGGAAAAGAAAGCAGGGCGTGTGACAAAGTGTCTCAGGTGGGAGGTTACAGGAGGGCCACGACTTAGGGCCCAGAGTTCCAGGGAGAGGCAGGAGCGAAAGCAAAGGGCCTGGGGCGGGCATGGACCCTGCTCAGGGCACAGAGGCCAGCATGCCGGAGGCCGGCAGAAATGGAGGCCAAGCTCTGGGGCTCAACTTCCCAAGTTCATAGGCCAGAGGGTGGTGGGTCGAGGGCCAGCCACCGTCCTCCTCAGACAGAAGCAGGGCCCACCTCGGACCCCCGTGATAGTCGCCCCCTTAGGACCCGGCAGTTAGACCCAAGGGAAGGGCTTTGGGGCCAGCTGTTGGCAGGTCCGGGTGGCATGTCCAGCCTTGGAATTTCTCTGGGCTCAGGGTCCCTCTGAACCTGACTCTTGTAGTTGTCAAGGAGGACACAGCCCTGCTGGTGTCATTGTCCCCATCCCCAGTGAGCACACTGTGCTCTTTCTGACTACACTCCTGCCTCTGCCCTCGCATCCCTCTGCCCAGCCCGAGACTCCGAACACACATACACCCTGTATACACGTACCCCACATACACATACACACCACATGCACCACACACACACACCACGCACACATACACACGTAGGCACACATGCACCACATATACACATGCTACATATATATACACTACATACACACATACTATATACACAACCATACCACATACACATACACACACATCTGGGAATGTGTATGTGGCCTCGAGGTGACCCACCCAGCTGGTGTCCTGGGTGGATCCAGGGGCCTGGGAGGAACTGGTGGCAGCATCAGCTGTGGGTTTGCAGCCGCCACGTGGATGTCTGTGGCTTGGCCCTTGGGACTGTGTCAGCCTCAAGAAGCAATTCAGGCCAGGGCCCCACCCTTTGCCTAAAGGTCACTGGGAGTTCCTCCTGGAAAAGCTTGTTATGATCGAGGTCACCCTAGAAATAGTAATTGGGTTGTTTAATTCTTATTATGAGCTGAGAAATTTTATTAGAAAATGACTGAAACTGACGAAACACTAAAAACCACCCATCATTTATTTTTAATTTGTTTACATCATGAAGGCTTTGCCAGCCAGGCCCTGGGAGCCCTGGGTGCGTGTCCCTGCCTCCTGTCTGCACCTAACACTATATGACCCATGTATCAGAACCAAATGGCTCTGCCTTTACCTCCGTTGGACCAGGGAGTGTGGCCCCATCTTGCTCTTTAGAACGAGTGTGTCCCACTCAACTCTAAGGATCATGTATTACTATTTCCTCAGTTTTCCCCAAACTGAGCCTCAGCCACTGCTGCTGGGATTATGTCTTCAGCGTTCTAGCTCATGGGGCTTTGATTGTGACTTTCACACAGTGGCTTCAATTTTGAGTTGATAGAAGGACAAACTACAGTGGCCACCACTAAATTGGTACTTGCAAAAAGTCTGCACACATATGCACGGGCACTCTGCATAAGCCAGTGTCTCTCCGCAGCATGCCTCCCTGTAATTAAACGCACAGGGGATGCTGCGCGTCGGTGTCTCTCCCCCCGAGGCCGTCCTTGTCCCGACTAACTCCTTCCACACTGCTGGCGTCCTGTGGGGCTCGGGGTTACCTAGGATTAGGGGCTTTCCAAGAGCTGTGGCTGATGAATCGCAGCGCTCTGGTGGGCCTCGCACTTGCTGGGGCTGGAGGATGCAGCTGTCAGAGTGGCATGTTCTAGGCGACGTGTTTAACTGCACAACGTGTCAGTCTTCGTCCTTTTAATTAGAGACCCTGCTTTCTTAGAGTCTGTCCACACCCAAATACAGGTGCACACACACAGCTACACTTACACCAACACAGACACGCATACACGCTCGAACACACAGGGGCACAAACGTGCATGCCCACTCCCGCACACTCAGATGCACGCGTGTGCACATGTGCACACGCACACTAAGGAACCGAAATGGGTGTTCAGGCTCCTCACCCTGGAGCAGCCTCCATGCAGCTGCTTAGGAAAATGTGGTTTTATAAAAACCAGGGCACTGGAGCGTCTGTCTGTACCTGTGAAATCCCTACTCCCACTTTCTAGAAATCTGACTAGTCAATTGGGTTGCTGCTGTAACAGACACATAGATGTTGTGTTTTGCTTGCTGGTTGATTTTTAATAAAGGTTCTTATTTACATCAGTCTAACTATCAGATGTAAGAAGTGGGCAAGGGGCTTTCTGGGCTAACAGTGCCCTGGGGCTGCCCTGAGGGAGCCTGGCAGCAGGAATCGGTGCTCCTTGGCAGGGAGAGTCCTGGGACCCCTCAGCATCTGCTCAGTGGGGGTGTTTTCTCCTCCACCCACCTTCTGCCTCAGACCCCCAAGTCCCATCTTGTGCTTGGGTGGGCCACAAGGGAGGCATTCATGGGCCAGAGCAAGGCTGTGCCAGTTGGGAGTAAGACCCGGGGTACATGAAGCCAGAATGCAGATCTGAACACCTCCATTCACCGTCTCTGCTCGTCGGAGCTGAGCATCTGGCCAAACCCTGCTCCACACTGGGGCAATCCTGACCCATGGGAGGCCTGGGCCAGAGAACAAGAGAAGGCCTGCCTGCTAGCCACTCTGCATCTATAAGTTACAAAGTTTAAAAGTGTCCCGGAGAAGATGCTCCACTGTTTGTTCTAACCAGGGGCCTGGAAGGCAGGTCCGTGTTTGGAATCCTTGGGCCGCTTTAAGCAACGTGCAGGGACACGGTGCCCAGGAGAGCTGCACCCTGACCCCAGCCCTAATCCATGGCCTAGCCCCCTTCTCGTACACCTCCTGTGCCATTGGTCTTGCACCATGGGGGCCTCATGTGCACGTGTGAGGACACCTGAGATGAGATACAGATTAAGCTCCACGCACGACCCCACATAGTTGCCCCACACAGCCCCGGGCCTCTGACTCCCCGCAGGAGAGCAGGTCTGCTGTGCGGCTGCGCTGCTGGAAGTAGTCCTGGGCTGCTTGGGCAGGGAAGGCAGTGGCTTAGAAGAGAGGCACGGGGTCTGAGAGGGTCTTGGTCCTTCGAGAGGCCTTAAGGCTCGTCTGGGTCCGGGGGTGGCATTGCCTTATGTTTTCTTTATTTTTCTTTCTTTTTTTTTCAGGGAGGCAACAAAATGAAATTGAGAGAATATAATCTTTGCAATATGCTAGGCTAGGTTGTTTATCAGCTGTGTGGCTTTGGGCAGGAGACTTAACCTCAGTTTTGTCATCTGGAAACAGGAAGCAGACCCATTGCAGCAATGCCATGAACGTCCTTAGCTCAGGCGGCCTGAGTGCATCTAAATCCCGACTTCAGAGAGGCATCACCGGAGCCCAGAGAAGGCACAGCCAGCCCAGTGAGCTCCGGGTGCCCATTCCCATGCTCGCACCTCTCCTCCTTTGTCCTCGCCGCAAACACTGAGGCCTAGGCAGTGAACATGACCCATTCGGCACCATTCCTTTGTACATTAGCACTCAGGGAGAAATGGACTTCAGAGACCTTGATCCCCTTACCCTGCCCCCAGACACCAGCTCTGGAAAGAGGGAGAGGGGCCCAGGCTGGTTGGGGTCTTGATTGATGAGCCCCCGACCAGCTTATCACCCTCCGATTGCTTTGTGGGAATTTGACACCAGAGTTCACACGCAGGGAGGGGTGACGAGATGTCTGATTGGGAGCCCTGGCTGGGCAGCAGGTGATTCCAGTGTCAAACAACACAGGCCATTGTCACCAGGTGGATGGCAGGGCCTGCCCAGGGGTGTCGAGGGCACTGTCTCCAAAGATGTTTGTTGATTGGAGGCCACAAAGGGCCTTGAGGACTTCTAAAGAAAGAAAGTAAAAAAAGAAAGAGGGAGCCAGCCAACCTGTAGTGAGGACGCGCTAAAATTCTGGGCTAGAGAGGGCTTTTCCTTCCCTTCCTCTAGACTCCTGAGTTCCAGCCATTTATATCATAGGTCAGTGCTTGGAGGTGTAGGCTGGCGGGCCTGGGTTAGAAGTCCTGCGTTCGCCATTTATCATCTCTTATTACTTCACCTCTGTGCTTGGTTTCCTCATCTGTGATATGGGTATACTAATCCCATCTGCTCCCGTGAAGATGAAATGCATTCAGGTACGAAAAGTGAGAGATGGCGGGGCCCAGGGCGAGGCACGGAGACAGAGGGAAGTTCCCAGAGGGCACATATTTGGATACAGAACGTAGAGGAGTGGGGCGAGGGGAAGGGACTCAAAGCCGATTCTTGGGGAGACTGGGGGAGCAGCGAGTAGCAGGAAAAAGCTCTTCCTTGTTTTGAACTCACTGTGTTTTAAGTGGTTTTGAGGTCGTGCCTGTAGAAAATTCACAGAAAGAGCTGGAGACCCCAAGAAGTAGGGTGGGATGCGGGCAAGGCCATGAGGCACCCGATTTTTAGGAGGTGCTCACGCTAGGGGTCCTACAATGCCATGGTGGGCACCTGGGGTGAGGACTCTTTAGATGGTGGGTCCTGGGCCCTCGCTGGCCTCACCCTTGTCCTGGCCTTGTCACAGAGGAGACGTAAATGTGATGCTTCATACCACACAGCCAGGAGGGCAAGTCAGTGACGTGAGCCGGAGCATGGGGCAGGTGGGGGCTGGCTGGAAGTCAGGAAATATGGGTAGAGGGTTGGACTGATAACCCAGCACACAGCAATGCTCTCAGGAGGAAACTGAGGCTGGAAAGACTGGGCCGCAGTGAGAGGGGCAGCTTGGCCCCCAGTGGCTTCACTCTTCAAGTGTGGGGACCAGTTAGTGCAGCAGGGCCCGGGCTGCAGGCAGGGGGATCCACAGCCAAGGAGGTGCGCAGCGCAGGTGACCCCTCCTCCTTATGCTCACCCCAGGCTGCCCCCCCCAGTTGGCTGCAAATCCTCAGAGATGGGGGCAGATTGCAGTGGGAGGAGCAGGCCCAGGTGGGTGCCTTGGGTGGGAGTGCTCTTGGGCAGTGGCTCCACCTCCCAAGTGGGGGCCCCTTCCCTTCCCCCTCCCCTTCCCCTAGGTCTCAGCTCCTTGGCCAGTTACAGCCCTGCCTGTACCAGCTGCTCTGTCTGGGGAAGGAGAAAGACCGCCCAGCTGTCCCTCATTGGCATTTGGCTGTGATTCCCGCCAGCCCACCAAAGTCCCCACAGGAATGCAGCCAGCGGCTAATCCAGGAACCCACCTCCACCAACCCTCGGGAGAGGAGAGCAAACGAGGAGCGGGGCTGGCCAGGGCCACCTCTGCCCAGAGGCCTGGGCCCAGGGAAGGGGTCCTTGGCCTTGCTGTCGGCTCCCACAAGGCATTAGAAGGCTGAGCCTGACCCCTGCCCTCTCCTGAGGGCTCTGGCCGTTCTGTCCCTGTGGCCTGCCTTTGTCACTGGTGTTCTGATTCTGGGGACATGACCCTGAGCCAGGATGCAAATATGTCTGGTTCCAGGCCACATACTAATGGAGAGAATGTGGCCATGACTAGAAAAAATAAATAGCACCTTATCTTGTTTGCCCATCTCCCCTGAGAACCACAGAGACGGGTGGAGGCGGGAATGCCCCGAGAGAGATCTTTGGGGCTTTTTCAGCCAGTCCTCTGTTTTTCTGAGGCTTAGGGGAGCGATGATGGTGATGGGGCCAGAGTGACTTGGGGTCAGCGCTTGCCACCACAGCCTGGGTCTCTTCACAGCGTTTCTCACTTTCTCTCCTCCACCTTGACTGCAGAAAGTGTCCTTGCCAGGGGCCAGGGAGCCAGAGAGCTGTCTTGCCAGCCTCCTCTGGATTCATGACAGATGTGCACTGTGCCTGCCATCTACTCATAATCCATCCTTGCAGGAAGAAGGGAGGTTTCCCCCTTCGCGCCTGCAGGTCTGCCCCCAGTCTCTCAGCTGGGAGCTGGCACCTTTTGATAAAGTCCTTGGGGATGCCCCCTCCCCTCCATCCTCTGAAGCTCAGGGCTGGTGGGTGATGGAGGAAAGACTGGGCTCAGGTGACGTTTGACTCAGCAGCCGGGTCCCAGGTGAGAATGAACAGTAGAAACAGGACTGTTCTGGGAGTCTACCGGCCTTAGGACTGAATGTGGCACTTGACCTACTTTCTTTGACTAATCCCTGTTAGCACCTGGGGGTCGCTATTAAGAGTGGATTCAGTTCTGGAATTGAGCAAACGGCCTCCAGGGGGTTGGGAAGTGGGGTGCCACACAAAATGGGCACAAGGTCACCCCCCAGCACGGAACCAACAGAACAGACAGTGGGGAGGAAGCTTAAAGAGATGTTTGTTCCTGAGCCCAGTCTTTCCTCCATCACCCACCAGCCCTGAGCTGATGAAACTCCCATCCAGGGCAGTGAATTGGATCAGAGGCTTTGCATCAGAGACGGAAGGCAAAGTCTTGGGGGGAGAGTTCGGCACTGAAAGACATATGCCATCATCCCAGGACCAGTGTTCCCGAAAACACACTGAAACTAGAGGAGAAGCTCCTGACTGACCCCTGGCGGGTGGTGCTCCCCGGCTTTGCCGCAGGGGGCCTCTGAGGAGCAGGATGGAGGCTGTGGCCACGCGACCACAGGGGGGTGTTGATGGGGGCCTGGGCCTGTGGGGGGCTGCACCTGAGTCACCTTCCCTTCGCTGACATCAGATTCCTAAGTGAGAGGGCTGGACTATAGGGTCACTCAGACTTTTTCCTGATCCAGAAGTCTGATTTTATGTTGCCAAAATATTAATTCCAAAAAGAAGTGCCTCTCTCATTCATTCCTCACAGCTGAACTTGGCTGCGAGCGAGCCTGTCCTGTGATGTTCATCTTTTACCTGAGGGACTTTAGGGTGCGCTGGGCAGGCACTGGGGGCTGTGCACTTCAACCAGATCTGGGTGCGAATCCTACCCCTGCCACTTCTACCATGGATAGGTCCTGCAGCCTCTCTGAGCCTCTATTTGTTTATCTGTAAATTGGGAATGATACCCCTGAGAGAACTGAAAGGAATCCTCTGGAGTGTGAGCTTCAGGAGGGCAGGGACTTTTGCCCTTTCTATCCCCTGTGGCCTTTTTATCATCAGTCACAATCATGTTCCAGCAGAGGGTGGACACTCAGGACACATTGTTTCGAGTCCTGCCCCTCCAGCCTGGCAGTACCTTCCCTCAGAACACAAGTGTCCAGCAGTCCCGAGGGGCCTGCCCTCCATCCTGCCCACTGCTGGCCTTGACCACGCACTCTGGTCCCCTCCCTTCATCTGTCAGGTGACAGTATCACCAATTCTGTTCATTAAAGGGGTCCATGGGGCCCCAGAACCCTTGTTCTGAAGATCGAGCATGGACCCCACGCTGGTCTGCCTTTCCCCTTGGCGGCCCACGTGGCAGCCTGTAAGGCAGAGAGGGGGGGAACGGGAATCAGACACACCTGCGCTTGAATCCTGGACCCCGAATATGGGTCCTGTTACCTGGGGACATGTCACTTAATCTTGTGAGCCTCTATTTTCTCTTCTGAAACTCACATTGGAGTTGGAGGGAATAGTATATGCTCAGGGCAAGAGGTGCAATATCTGGTCTTGCTTTCTTCCTTTCTGCCTTCGACCTACCACCTCCTGCTTACACTGATATTAGGAGGTATTTTCAACACTGTCGAGTCCTTTGGAATAATGAGCTTGAAGTAGAGTAATTAGCTTTCTTGGTGAAAATAATTTTAAAACTCATTATGGAGGGAGATGTTTGTATAGCAGAGACATGCTCCGGAAGGACTGGGAGCAGGCGCGTTTCCTGGCGCACCCTCATCAGTCACTAGAGGTTAGAATCCCCCTAGAACCAGAGGTCGGGGAAGATTCTGAGGTTAGAATCCCCCCAGAACCAGGGCTGACAGCCGCGAGCCCTGCTGTCTCCCTCGAACCCTAGACTCAGGCCGCTGCCCCACTGCTCAGGGCGCCCAGGATTTGTGCACCGATGTCGAATCCCGTGGTACTCGCCGCCCTAGTCTTGTGACATGTGCAGGATTTGACTTGTGCACTGCTCCCTGCTGCCTGAAACGCTCCCGCCATGGACCTCTGGGCCGCCTCTCTCTCTGGCTCTCCTGTCTCACCAGCCTCCCCTCCTTTGCCATTTTCTCTTCATGT
Organism: Miniopterus natalensis; assembly: GCF_054644295.1. Lineage (NCBI taxonomy): Eukaryota > Metazoa > Chordata > Mammalia > Chiroptera > Miniopteridae > Miniopterus > Miniopterus natalensis. Next base: position 41,387,891 of record NC_142096.1, on the reverse strand, counting down.
CCTGCATATTTTAATGCTGGCACTAAGACCTAGTTTGGAGACTCCTCTCTTCTGTCTCTGCCTCTGAGGCACCTCATCCACTCCCAAGACTAGAAGCACTGTCTCTGCACCGGCAATTCTCCAGTCAAAGTCAGGAGCCCTTCCTAGAGGAGGTCCTTGCAGTCTCTGGTGACACCTACTGGTGCTTGGCCCCTGGGACTTTCCCCTGGAGAAAAGGAAGGAGGTCTGAGGGACCAGGGACATTTGAAATCACACAGTAACTACCCCTACCTTCTCCCTGGCTTTGAGAGTACACTTGGTACCCGGGGCATGCCATCTCTTTGTTGCCCTGAATTCCAAACCCTGCCTGGGGTTAAGATGAGGCTGCTTCTGACCCAGCATCTCCCCGCCGCCTCCCCCCCTCACTCCTCCTGAGCTGGGGGAGCTTCCCTGCCAGCCCCCAGGTCAAGGCAGCCCCTCCCTCCTCAGGCTCTGCATTGGCCTGAACCTTCTGCCTGTTTGCTCTTCCTCTGGCTGGTTCCCACCCCTGTTAGCTCTCAGCTCCAGTGTCCTTAGTCGAAAAGTTTGCCCAGACCAGTGTATCTGACGTGGGTCCTGGACCCCACACCCAGCGCCCCATCACATCTCCCAGAGCTTCAGACACAGCACTGATCGCGTGATGCCAGCTTGCTTTCTGTGTCTGTCTCCTGGTTTGATCTCTGCCTCCTTCTTTGGCACCAAGAGGGCAGGGCCACCTCACCTGCGTGTTTGCATGTTTGTTCTTCACGCCAGGACGTATGTGCCAGGCACTTGGCAAATATGTGTTGGCTAAATGAATGAATGAGCCTGTATTAGATGCCAGGTGTTGTGGATGAAAAGGGGCCACATGCTAACCTAAGTAGCTCAGGGAGGCCTGAGTGGCAGCCTTGCAAACCTAGAGACCTAAAGTAACTACAAAGCTTGGTCTGAAATTAAAACTTATTAATTAAAAGCAGTTTATGGTGAGTAGTCATGTCCAAGGCTAGAATCTTCCCAGACAAAAGTCAACCTTTACCTTAACTGAGCCTGTCTATTGTCTTCTTACATCTACAATAACAAATTGTTGGAATGTCAGAGTGATTTTCCTTTTTCTGGGCCCCTCAAAGCACAGGTATGGCTCTGTGGAGACCACAAATCCCCTCGTTGTTATTGAGTTAATTGCTGACTGTTAACTGTTCTGTACCTGCCTAAGTCAAAGACGTGTGTGTCCATCATTTTACTTCCTATCCAATCTCAGAGCTTCCCCCCTTCGCTTTCTCCCTCCTCCCTGATCTATCACCCATGGGTTTCATGTAACCCACTTAGGTCTCCTCTTTTGATTGTAATGTATAAAACAAGGTGTAAAACTGCCATCCTCCAGAGCATCATCTCAAACTGTTGAGATTTTGCTTCCTGGCAATTATCAACATTTTGGCTCAAATAGACTCACAAAAATTCTTCATAGGTTTGAATGTTTCTTATGCTGACAGTGTCATGCCAACAACTTCCCATACATTATCCCATTTAACCTTCAGGATGACCTTGAATAGGGAAAAAAAACACCCACAAACTTTTACACCTATTTCTGGGTCTGGACACAGACATAGAAGGAGAAATGGACATTTTCTAGGTGAGGTCTGCAGACTGCAGACTTTTCCACCCACCTAGGAGACATGCACCCCCAAGGGTCCTGTTTCAGCCTCAGTTTACACCAGGGAGCAGGCACCTGCTGGGGCTGGAAGATGAGAGATGGCCCTGGCAGGGCCTTTCTTGTCACTGCTTCCTTTGTCTCTGGAGGTTCCAAGCAAATTGGCACCCTTTCCAATCAAAAGCTGTGTCAGGAAGGACCCAGCTGTGACAGAACCTAGCCCACAGGCCTCAGGCAGCGCCGCTCCTCCTGAGCCAGAGGATGTGTGGCCCTGGTCTCGTGGCCCCAGTGCTCGCAGCTGTCAGCAGGTCCAGGGGGACATTTCTTTGTAGCAATAGCTTGTTACTTTCCACCAGGCTGCCTCTGAAACCTTCACATGAACACCCCCTCAAACTCTGGGCACCCTG